>NW_028152196.1:0-387500 GCF_964638095.1 Poromitra crassiceps
TCCATCTACAAGTACCTCTCCGCTCAATGTACAAGTACCTCTCCGCTGAATGTACAAGTACCTCTCCGCTCCATGTACAAGTACCTCTCCGCTCCATGTACAAATACCTCTCCGCTCCATGTACAAGTACCTCTCCGCTCCATGTACAAGCACCTCTCCGCTACATGTACAAGTACCTCTCCGCTCCATGTACAAGTACCTCTCCGCTCCATGTACAAGTACCTCTCCGCTCAATGTACAAGTACCTCTCCGCTCCATGTACAAATACCTCTCCGCTCCATGTACAAATACCTCTCCGCTCCATGTACAAGTACCTCTCCGCTCCATGTACCAGTACCTCTCCGCTCAATGTACAAGTACATCTCCGCTCAATGTACAAGTACATCTCCGCTCAATGTACAAGTACGTCTCCGCTCAATGTACAAGTACCTCTCCGCTCAATGTACAAGTACCTCTCCGCTCCATGTACAAGTACCTCTCCGCTCAATGTACAAGTACCTCTCCGCTCAATGTACAAGTACATCTCCGCTCAATGTACAAGTACGTCTCCGCTCAATGTACAAGTACCTCTCCGCTCAATGTACAAGTACCTCTCCGCTCCATGTACAAGTACCTCTCCGCTCAATGTACAAGTACATCTCCGCTCCATGTACCAGTACCTCTCCGCTCAATGTACAAGTACCTCTCCGCTCAATGTACAAGTACATCTCCGCTCCATGTACAAGTACGTCTCCGCTCAATGTATAAGTACCTCTCCGCTCCATGTACAAGTACCTCTCCGCTCCATGTACAAGTACATCTCCGCTCCATGTACAAGTACATCTCCGCTCCATGTACAAGTACCTCTCCGCTCCATGTACAAGTACCTCTCCGCTCCATGTACAAGTACATCTCCGCTCCATGTACAAGTACCTCTCCGCTCAATGTACAAGTACATCTCCGCTCCATGTACAAGTACATCTCCACTCCATGTACAAGTACCTCTCCGCTCAATGTACAAGTACATCTCCGCTCCATGTACCAGTACCTCTCCGCTCAATGTACAAGTACATCTCCACTCCATGTACAAGTACCTCTCCGCTCAATGTACAAGTACCTCTCCGCTCCATGTACAAGTACCTCTCCGCTCAATGTACAAGTACATCTCCGCTCAATGTACAAGTACATCTCCGCTCAATGTACAAGTACGTCTCCGCTCAATGTACAAGTACCTCTCCGCTCAATGTACAAGTACCTCTCCGCTCCATGTACAAGTACCTCTCCGCTCAATGTACAAGTACATCTCTGCTCCATGTACAAGTACCTCTCCGCTCCATGTACAAGTACCTCTCCGCTCCATGTACAAGTACCTCTCCGCTCCATGTACAAGTACCTCTCCGCTCCATGTACAAGTACCTCTCCGCTCAATGTCAAGTGTCGACAGTACCTCTCCGCTCCATGTACAAATACCTCTCCGCTCTCATGTACAAGTACCTCTCCGCTCCATGTACAAGTACCTCTCCGCTCAATGTCAAGTGTCGACAGTACCTCTCCGCTCCATGTACAAGTACCTCTCCGCTCAATGTCAAGTGTCGACAGTACCTCTCCGCTCCATGTACAAATACCTCTCCGCTCCATGTACAAGTACCTCTCCGCTCTCATGTACAAGTACCTCTCCGCTCCATGTACAAGTAGCTCTCCGCTCAATGTACAAGTGTCGACAGTACCTTTCCGCTCCATGTACAAATACCTCTCCGCTCTCATGTACAAGTACCTCTCCGCTCCATGTACAAGTACCTCTCCGCTCAATGTACAAATACCTCTCCGCTCCATGTATAAGTACCTCTCCGCTCTATGTACAAGTACCTCTCCGCTCCATGTACAAGTACCTCTCCGCTGAATGTACAAGTGTCGACAGTACCTCTCCGCTCAATGTACAAGTACCTCTCCTCTCAATGTACAAATACCTCTCCGCTCCATGTACAAGTACCTCTCCGCTCAATGTCAAGTATCGACAGTACCTCTCCGCTCCATGTACAAGTACCTCTCCGCTGAATGTACAAGTGTCGACAGTACCTCTCCGCTCAATGTACAAGTACCTCTCCGCTCCATGTACAAGTACCTCTCCGCTCTCATGTACAAGTACCTCTCCGCTCCATGTACAAGTACCTCTCCGCTCAATGTACAAGTACCTCTGCGCTCCATGTACAAGTACCTCTCCGCTCAATGTACAAGTACCTCTCCGCTCAATGTACAAGTGTCGACAGTACCTCTCCGCTCCATGTACAAGTACCTCTCCGCTCAATGTACAAGTGTCGACAGTACCTCTACGCTCAATGTACAAGTGTCGACAGTACCTCTCCGCTCTCATGTACAAGTACCTCTCCGATCCATGTACAAGTACATCTCCGCTCCATGTACAAGTACATCTCCGCTCAATGTACAAGTACCTCTCCGCTCCATGTACAAGTACCTCTCCGCTCCATGTACAAGTACCTCTCCGCTCCATGTACAAGTACCTCTCCGCTCCATGTACAAGTACCTCTCCGCTCAATGTACAAGTACCTCTCCGCTCCATGTACAAGTACCTCTCCGCTCCATGTACAAGTACCTCTCCGCTCCATGTACAAGTACCTCTCCGCTCAATGTACAAGTACCTCTCCGCTCCATGTACAAGTACCTCTCCGCTCCATGTACAAGTACCTCTCCGCTCCATGTACAAGTACCTCTCCGCTCAATGTACAAGTACCTCTCCGCTCCCTGTACAAGTACATCTCCGCTCCATGTACAAGTACCTCTCCGCTCCATGTACAAGTACCTCTCCGCTCAATGTACAAGTGTCGACAGTACCTCTCCGCTCCATGTACAAGTACCTCTCCGCTCCATGTACAAGTACCTCTCCGCTCAATGTACAAGTGTCGACAGTACCTCTCCGCTCCATCTACAAGTACCTCTCCGCTCAATGTACAAGTACCTCTCCGCTGAATGTACAAGTACCTCTCCGCTCCATGTACAAGTACCTCTCCGCTCCATGTACAAATACCTCTCCGCTCCATGTACAAGTACCTCTCCGCTCCATGTACAAGCACCTCTCCGCTACATGTACAAGTACCTCTCCGCTCCATGTACAAGTACCTCTCCGCTCCATGTACAAGTACCTCTCCGCTCAATGTACAAGTACCTCTCCGCTCCATGTACAAATACCTCTCCGCTCCATGTACAAATACCTCTCCGCTCCATGTACAAGTACCTCTCCGCTCCATGTACCAGTACCTCTCCGCTCAATGTACAAGTACATCTCCGCTCAATGTACAAGTACATCTCCGCTCAATGTACAAGTACGTCTCCGCTCAATGTACAAGTACCTCTCCGCTCAATGTACAAGTACCTCTCCGCTCCATGTACAAGTACCTCTCCGCTCAATGTACAAGTACCTCTCCGCTCAATGTACAAGTACATCTCCGCTCAATGTACAAGTACGTCTCCGCTCAATGTACAAGTACCTCTCCGCTCAATGTACAAGTACCTCTCCGCTCCATGTACAAGTACCTCTCCGCTCAATGTACAAGTACATCTCCGCTCCATGTACCAGTACCTCTCCGCTCAATGTACAAGTACCTCTCCGCTCAATGTACAAGTACATCTCCGCTCCATGTACAAGTACGTCTCCGCTCAATGTATAAGTACCTCTCCGCTCCATGTACAAGTACCTCTCCGCTCCATGTACAAGTACATCTCCGCTCCATGTACAAGTACATCTCCGCTCCATGTACAAGTACCTCTCCGCTCCATGTACAAGTACCTCTCCGCTCCATGTACAAGTACATCTCCGCTCCATGTACAAGTACCTCTCCGCTCAATGTACAAGTACATCTCCGCTCCATGTACAAGTACATCTCCACTCCATGTACAAGTACCTCTCCGCTCAATGTACAAGTACATCTCCGCTCCATGTACCAGTACCTCTCCGCTCAATGTACAAGTACATCTCCACTCCATGTACAAGTACCTCTCCGCTCAATGTACAAGTACCTCTCCGCTCCATGTACAAGTACCTCTCCGCTCAATGTACAAGTACATCTCCGCTCAATGTACAAGTACATCTCCGCTCAATGTACAAGTACGTCTCCGCTCAATGTACAAGTACCTCTCCGCTCAATGTACAAGTACCTCTCCGCTCCATGTACAAGTACCTCTCCGCTCAATGTACAAGTACATCTCCGCTCCATGTACCAGTACCTCTCCGCTCAATGTACAAGTACCTCTCCGCTCAATGTACAAGTACATCTCCGCTCCATGTACAAGTACGTCTCCGCTCAATGTATAAGTACCTCTCCGCTCCATGTACAAGTACCTCTCCGCTCCATGTACAAGTACATCTCCGCTCCATGTACAAGTACATCTCCGCTCCATGTACAAGTACCTCTCCGCTCCATGTACAAGTACCTATCCGCTCCATGTACAAGTACATCTCCGCTCCATGTACAAGTACCTCTCCGCTCAATGTACAAGTACATCTCCGCTCCATGTACAAGTACATCTCCACTCCATGTACAAGTACCTCTCCGCTCAATGTACAAGTACATCTCCGCTCCATGTACCAGTACCTCTCCGCTCAATGTACAAGTACATCTCCACTCCATGTACAAGTACCTCTCCGCTCAATGTACAAGTACATCTCCGCTCCATGTACCAGTACCTCTCCGCTCAATGTACAAGTACATCTCCACTCCATGTACAAGTACCTCTCCGCTCAATGTACAAGTACATCTCCGCTCCATGTACCAGTACCTCTCCGCTCAATGTACAAGTACATCTCCGCTCCATGTACAAGTACCTCTCCGCTCAATGTACAAGTACCTCTCCGCTCAATGTACAAGTACATCTCCGCTCCATGTACCAGTACCTCTCCGCTCAATGTACAAGTACATCTGCGCTCCATGTAGGGCTGGGTATCGTTCAAAATTTTTCGATATCGATACCGTTTCGATACTTGGATTTCGATACCGGTTCCTGAACGATACTTTTTTCGATACCAATTTTTAGAAAAATCCATTTTAACAAAAATAAAACTGCATTACACATTGAAATTATTTTACAAATCTTTAGTTTCCCCCCATCTTAAGTTTTACAGCAGAAAAAAATAAAACCTACTGTATTTAACATAACTTTAAGTTCTCTAAACGTATTGCCGTCCCTACAAAAAATATTGGAGTACTACAAAGGAAAGAAATGTAGCTAAAACAAATAAATCAGTGGAATAGTTTTCAGTGCAAAACAGAGAGTTGCAAATCAGGGTTTAATGCTCACTGATGCAACAGAACTCTATTCTTGTACAAACTGATGAGATGGCTCCACTTCATGCATGGAAGACTAGTTGAGCATTGACTAGCCTATCAATATAGCCTTATATGCCACAAAGTGAATCGCATTTATATTCAACAAACTATCATGACATCAGCGTTTGTTAACGAGTTGCTAAAAATACATGGGCGATAACTGCCCGCTTGCACATAACGCTAATTAATTAAACATTAACGCTAGCGTTGCAGATCAGTGTGCTCACTGCTGCAACAGAACGTCATTCTTGTCAAATCTGACGAGACAGCTCAACTTCACTGACTAGCCAATCAATATAAATGAATCGCATTTACATTCAACAAACTATCATGACATCAGCGTTTGTTAACGAGTTGCTAAAAATACACAATGCCCGCTTGCGCATAACGTTACGGCGGCAATTAATTAAACGATCTAATGCTACAACTCACAGCCAGATGCATGGATTTGTCAGACTGAGGGATCTGATAACCGCTAACTTGCGGTAAGCTGAGCTGACCCACCTCTCAATTATTTCTCTTGTCTGTGGAAACCAGTCCGTGTTGTTTCTGTTTCTTTTCCTGCTTTTCATCATCTTCGCCATATGGTAATCCAGGATAGGAGTAGCTTGAGTGGCTAACTTCTTGTATACTATCCGCACCGCACGCCTGGCTCACAGTCACAACAAACACACCGGCTAAAGTGGGCGTAACGTTTCCTGCATGCCTCTACATGACAGCCAATCACCAGCCGTATTAGAGCGCGGCGTGCAAGCATGTCGCATGCTTATAGGCTCAATGACGCTGTTTTGTTTTGGTATCGAAAATTGGTATCGATTGACAAGGGAGGCTTCGATACCCCTTAGTATCGATGTTTCCATTTCGGTGCCAAGTAAGTATCGAAACTCGATACCCAGCCCTAGCTCCATGTACAAGTACCTCTCCGCTCAATGTACAAGTACCTCTCCGCTCAATGTACAAGTACCTCTCCGCTCCATGTACAAGTACCTCTCCGCTCCATGTACAAGTACCTCTCCGCTCCATGTACAAGTACCTCTCCGCTCCATGTACAAGTACATCTCTGCTCCATGTACAAGTACCTCTCCGCTCAATGTACAAGTACATCTCCGCTCCATGTACAAGTACCTCTCCGCTCCATGTACAAGTACATCTCCGCTCCATGTACAAGTACCTCTCCGCTCCATGTACAAGTACCTCTCCGCTCAATGTACAAGTACATCTCCGCTCCATGTACAAGTACATCTCTGCTCCATGTACAAGTACCTCTCCGCTCAATGTACAAGTACATCTCCGCTCCATGTACAAGTACCTCTCCGCTCCATGTACAAGTACCTCTCCGCTCCATGTACAAGTACCTCTCCGCTCCATGTACAAGTACCTCTCCGCTCCATGTACAAGTACCTCTCCGCTCAATGTCAAGTGTCGACAGTACCTCTCCGCTCCATGTACAAATACCTCTCCGCTCTCATGTACAAGTACCTCTCCGCTCCATGTACAAGTACCTCTCCGCTCAATGTCAAGTGTCGACAGTACCTCTCCGCTCCATGTACAAGTACCTCTCCGCTCAATGTCAAGTGTCGACAGTACCTCTCCGCTCCATGTACAAATACCTCTCCGCTCCATGTACAAGTACCTCTCCGCTCTCATGTACAAGTACCTCTCCGCTCCATGTACAAGTAGCTCTCCGCTCAATGTACAAGTGTCGACAGTACCTTTCCGCTCCATGTACAAATACCTCTCCGCTCTCATGTACAAGTACCTCTCCGCTCCATGTACAAGTACCTCTCCGCTCAATGTACAAATACCTCTCCGCTCCATGTATAAGTACCTCTCCGCTCTATGTACAAGTACCTCTCCGCTCCATGTACAAGTACCTCTCCGCTGAATGTACAAGTGTCGACAGTACCTCTCCGCTCAATGTACAAGTACCTCTCCTCTCAATGTACAAATACCTCTCCGCTCCATGTACAAGTACCTCTCCGCTCAATGTCAAGTATCGACAGTACCTCTCCGCTCCATGTACAAGTACCTCTCCGCTGAATGTACAAGTGTCGACAGTACCTCTCCGCTCAATGTACAAGTACCTCTCCGCTCCATGTACAAGTACCTCTCCGCTCTCATGTACAAGTACCTCTCCGCTCCATGTACAAGTACCTCTCCGCTCAATGTACAAGTACCTCTGCGCTCCATGTACAAGTACCTCTCCGCTCAATGTACAAGTACCTCTCCGCTCAATGTACAAGTGTCGACAGTACCTCTCCGCTCCATGTACAAGTACCTCTCCGCTCAATGTACAAGTGTCGACAGTACCTCTACGCTCAATGTACAAGTGTCGACAGTACCTCTCCGCTCTCATGTACAAGTACCTCTCCGATCCATGTACAAGTACATCTCCGCTCCATGTACAAGTACATCTCCGCTCAATGTACAAGTACCTCTCCGCTCCATGTACAAGTACCTCTCCGCTCCATGTACAAGTACCTCTCCGCTCCATGTACAAGTACCTCTCCGCTCCATGTACAAGTACCTCTCCGCTCAATGTACAAGTACCTCTCCGCTCCATGTACAAGTACCTCTCCGCTCCATGTACAAGTACCTCTCCGCTCCATGTACAAGTACCTCTCCGCTCAATGTACAAGTACCTCTCCGCTCCATGTACAAGTACCTCTCCGCTCCATGTACAAGTACCTCTCCGCTCCATGTACAAGTACCTCTCCGCTCAATGTACAAGTACCTCTCCGCTCCCTGTACAAGTACATCTCCGCTCCATGTACAAGTACCTCTCCGCTCCATGTACAAGTACCTCTCCGCTCAATGTACAAGTGTCGACAGTACCTCTCCGCTCCATGTACAAGTACCTCTCCGCTCCATGTACAAGTACCTCTCCGCTCAATGTACAAGTGTCGACAGTACCTCTCCGCTCCATCTACAAGTACCTCTCCGCTCAATGTACAAGTACCTCTCCGCTGAATGTACAAGTACCTCTCCGCTCCATGTACAAGTACCTCTCCGCTCCATGTACAAATACCTCTCCGCTCCATGTACAAGTACCTCTCCGCTCCATGTACAAGCACCTCTCCGCTACATGTACAAGTACCTCTCCGCTCCATGTACAAGTACCTCTCCGCTCCATGTACAAGTACCTCTCCGCTCAATGTACAAGTACCTCTCCGCTCCATGTACAAATACCTCTCCGCTCCATGTACAAATACCTCTCCGCTCCATGTACAAGTACCTCTCCGCTCCATGTACAAGTACCTCTCCGCTCAATGTACAAGTACATCTCCGCTCAATGTACAAGTACATCTCCGCTCAATGTACAAGTACGTCTCCGCTCAATGTACAAGTACCTCTCCGCTCAATGTACAAGTACCTCTCCGCTCCATGTACAAGTACCTCTCCGCTCAATGTACAAGTACCTCTCCGCTCAATGTACAAGTACATCTCCGCTCAATGTACAAGTACGTCTCCGCTCAATGTACAAGTACCTCTCCGCTCAATGTACAAGTACCTCTCCGCTCCATGTACAAGTACCTCTCCGCTCAATGTACAAGTACATCTCCGCTCCATGTACCAGTACCTCTCCGCTCAATGTACAAGTACCTCTCCGCTCAATGTACAAGTACATCTCCGCTCCATGTACAAGTACGTCTCCGCTCAATGTATAAGTACCTCTCCGCTCCATGTACAAGTACCTCTCCGCTCCATGTACAAGTACATCTCCGCTCCATGTACAAGTACATCTCCGCTCCATGTACAAGTACCTCTCCGCTCCATGTACAAGTACCTCTCCGCTCCATGTACAAGTACATCTCCGCTCCATGTACAAGTACCTCTCCGCTCAATGTACAAGTACATCTCCGCTCCATGTACAAGTACATCTCCACTCCATGTACAAGTACCTCTCCGCTCAATGTACAAGTACATCTCCGCTCCATGTACCAGTACCTCTCCGCTCAATGTACAAGTACATCTCCACTCCATGTACAAGTACCTCTCCGCTCAATGTACAAGTACCTCTCCGCTCCATGTACAAGTACCTCTCCGCTCAATGTACAAGTACATCTCCGCTCAATGTACAAGTACATCTCCGCTCAATGTACAAGTACGTCTCCGCTCAATGTACAAGTACCTCTCCGCTCAATGTACAAGTACCTCTCCGCTCCATGTACAAGTACCTCTCCGCTCAATGTACAAGTACATCTCTGCTCCATGTACAAGTACCTCTCCGCTCCATGTACAAGTACCTCTCCGCTCCATGTACAAGTACCTCTCCGCTCCATGTACAAGTACCTCTCCGCTCCATGTACAAGTACCTCTCCGCTCAATGTCAAGTGTCGACAGTACCTCTCCGCTCCATGTACAAATACCTCTCCGCTCTCATGTACAAGTACCTCTCCGCTCCATGTACAAGTACCTCTCCGCTCAATGTCAAGTGTCGACAGTACCTCTCCGCTCCATGTACAAGTACCTCTCCGCTCAATGTCAAGTGTCGACAGTACCTCTCCGCTCCATGTACAAATACCTCTCCGCTCCATGTACAAGTACCTCTCCGCTCTCATGTACAAGTACCTCTCCGCTCCATGTACAAGTAGCTCTCCGCTCAATGTACAAGTGTCGACAGTACCTTTCCGCTCCATGTACAAATACCTCTCCGCTCTCATGTACAAGTACCTCTCCGCTCCATGTACAAGTACCTCTCCGCTCAATGTACAAATACCTCTCCGCTCCATGTATAAGTACCTCTCCGCTCTATGTACAAGTACCTCTCCGCTCCATGTACAAGTACCTCTCCGCTGAATGTACAAGTGTCGACAGTACCTCTCCGCTCAATGTACAAGTACCTCTCCTCTCAATGTACAAATACCTCTCCGCTCCATGTACAAGTACCTCTCCGCTCAATGTCAAGTATCGACAGTACCTCTCCGCTCCATGTACAAGTACCTCTCCGCTGAATGTACAAGTGTCGACAGTACCTCTCCGCTCAATGTACAAGTACCTCTCCGCTCCATGTACAAGTACCTCTCCGCTCTCATGTACAAGTACCTCTCCGCTCCATGTACAAGTACCTCTCCGCTCAATGTACAAGTACCTCTGCGCTCCATGTACAAGTACCTCTCCGCTCAATGTACAAGTACCTCTCCGCTCAATGTACAAGTGTCGACAGTACCTCTCCGCTCCATGTACAAGTACCTCTCCGCTCAATGTACAAGTGTCGACAGTACCTCTACGCTCAATGTACAAGTGTCGACAGTACCTCTCCGCTCTCATGTACAAGTACCTCTCCGATCCATGTACAAGTACATCTCCGCTCCATGTACAAGTACATCTCCGCTCAATGTACAAGTACCTCTCCGCTCCATGTACAAGTACCTCTCCGCTCCATGTACAAGTACCTCTCCGCTCCATGTACAAGTACCTCTCCGCTCCATGTACAAGTACCTCTCCGCTCAATGTACAAGTACCTCTCCGCTCCATGTACAAGTACCTCTCCGCTCCATGTACAAGTACCTCTCCGCTCCATGTACAAGTACCTCTCCGCTCAATGTACAAGTACCTCTCCGCTCCATGTACAAGTACCTCTCCGCTCCATGTACAAGTACCTCTCCGCTCCATGTACAAGTACCTCTCCGCTCAATGTACAAGTACCTCTCCGCTCCCTGTACAAGTACATCTCCGCTCCATGTACAAGTACCTCTCCGCTCCATGTACAAGTACCTCTCCGCTCAATGTACAAGTGTCGACAGTACCTCTCCGCTCCATGTACAAGTACCTCTCCGCTCCATGTACAAGTACCTCTCCGCTCAATGTACAAGTGTCGACAGTACCTCTCCGCTCCATCTACAAGTACCTCTCCGCTCAATGTACAAGTACCTCTCCGCTGAATGTACAAGTACCTCTCCGCTCCATGTACAAGTACCTCTCCGCTCCATGTACAAATACCTCTCCGCTCCATGTACAAGTACCTCTCCGCTCCATGTACAAGCACCTCTCCGCTACATGTACAAGTACCTCTCCGCTCCATGTACAAGTACCTCTCCGCTCCATGTACAAGTACCTCTCCGCTCAATGTACAAGTACCTCTCCGCTCCATGTACAAATACCTCTCCGCTCCATGTACAAATACCTCTCCGCTCCATGTACAAGTACCTCTCCGCTCCATGTACCAGTACCTCTCCGCTCAATGTACAAGTACATCTCCGCTCAATGTACAAGTACATCTCCGCTCAATGTACAAGTACGTCTCCGCTCAATGTACAAGTACCTCTCCGCTCAATGTACAAGTACCTCTCCGCTCCATGTACAAGTACCTCTCCGCTCAATGTACAAGTACCTCTCCGCTCAATGTACAAGTACATCTCCGCTCAATGTACAAGTACGTCTCCGCTCAATGTACAAGTACCTCTCCGCTCAATGTACAAGTACCTCTCCGCTCCATGTACAAGTACCTCTCCGCTCAATGTACAAGTACATCTCCGCTCCATGTACAAGTACCTCTCCGCTCCATGTACAAGTACCTCTCCGCTCCATGTACAAGTACCTCTCCGCTCCATGTACAAGTACCTCTCCGCTCAATGTACAAGTACCTCTCCGCTCCATGTACAAGTACCTCTCCGCTCCATGTACAAGTACCTCTCCGCTCCATGTACAAGTACCTCTCCGCTCAATGTACAAGTACCTCTCCGCTCCATGTACAAGTACCTCTCCGCTCCATGTACAAGTACCTCTCCGCTCCATGTACAAGTACCTCTCCGCTCAATGTACAAGTACCTCTCCGCTCCCTGTACAAGTACATCTCCGCTCCATGTACAAGTACCTCTCCGCTCCATGTACAAGTACCTCTCCGCTCAATGTACAAGTGTCGACAGTACCTCTCCGCTCCATGTACAAGTACCTCTCCGCTCCATGTACAAGTACCTCTCCGCTCAATGTACAAGTGTCGACAGTACCTCTCCGCTCCATCTACAAGTACCTCTCCGCTCAATGTACAAGTACCTCTCCGCTGAATGTACAAGTACCTCTCCGCTCCATGTACAAGTACCTCTCCGCTCCATGTACAAATACCTCTCCGCTCCATGTACAAGTACCTCTCCGCTCCATGTACAAGCACCTCTCCGCTACATGTACAAGTACCTCTCCGCTCCATGTACAAGTACCTCTCCGCTCCATGTACAAGTACCTCTCCGCTCAATGTACAAGTACCTCTCCGCTCCATGTACAAATACCTCTCCGCTCCATGTACAAATACCTCTCCGCTCCATGTACAAGTACCTCTCCGCTCCATGTACCAGTACCTCTCCGCTCAATGTACAAGTACATCTCCGCTCAATGTACAAGTACATCTCCGCTCAATGTACAAGTACGTCTCCGCTCAATGTACAAGTACCTCTCCGCTCAATGTACAAGTACCTCTCCGCTCCATGTACAAGTACCTCTCCGCTCAATGTACAAGTACCTCTCCGCTCAATGTACAAGTACATCTCCGCTCAATGTACAAGTACGTCTCCGCTCAATGTACAAGTACCTCTCCGCTCAATGTACAAGTACCTCTCCGCTCCATGTACAAGTACCTCTCCGCTCAATGTACAAGTACATCTCCGCTCCATGTACCAGTACCTCTCCGCTCAATGTACAAGTACCTCTCCGCTCAATGTACAAGTACATCTCCGCTCCATGTACAAGTACGTCTCCGCTCAATGTATAAGTACCTCTCCGCTCCATGTACAAGTACCTCTCCGCTCCATGTACAAGTACATCTCCGCTCCATGTACAAGTACATCTCCGCTCCATGTACAAGTACCTCTCCGCTCCATGTACAAGTACCTCTCCGCTCCATGTACAAGTACATCTCCGCTCCATGTACAAGTACCTCTCCGCTCAATGTACAAGTACATCTCCGCTCCATGTACAAGTACATCTCCACTCCATGTACAAGTACCTCTCCGCTCAATGTACAAGTACATCTCCGCTCCATGTACCAGTACCTCTCCGCTCAATGTACAAGTACATCTCCACTCCATGTACAAGTACCTCTCCGCTCAATGTACAAGTACCTCTCCGCTCCATGTACAAGTACCTCTCCGCTCAATGTACAAGTACATCTCCGCTCAATGTACAAGTACATCTCCGCTCAATGTACAAGTACGTCTCCGCTCAATGTACAAGTACCTCTCCGCTCAATGTACAAGTACCTCTCCGCTCCATGTACAAGTACCTCTCCGCTCAATGTACAAGTACATCTCTGCTCCATGTACAAGTACCTCTCCGCTCCATGTACAAGTACCTCTCCGCTCCATGTACAAGTACCTCTCCGCTCCATGTACAAGTACCTCTCCGCTCCATGTACAAGTACCTCTCCGCTCAATGTCAAGTGTCGACAGTACCTCTCCGCTCCATGTACAAATACCTCTCCGCTCTCATGTACAAGTACCTCTCCGCTCCATGTACAAGTACCTCTCCGCTCAATGTCAAGTGTCGACAGTACCTCTCCGCTCCATGTACAAGTACCTCTCCGCTCAATGTCAAGTGTCGACAGTACCTCTCCGCTCCATGTACAAATACCTCTCCGCTCCATGTACAAGTACCTCTCCGCTCTCATGTACAAGTACCTCTCCGCTCCATGTACAAGTAGCTCTCCGCTCAATGTACAAGTGTCGACAGTACCTTTCCGCTCCATGTACAAATACCTCTCCGCTCTCATGTACAAGTACCTCTCCGCTCCATGTACAAGTACCTCTCCGCTCAATGTACAAATACCTCTCCGCTCCATGTATAAGTACCTCTCCGCTCTATGTACAAGTACCTCTCCGCTCCATGTACAAGTACCTCTCCGCTGAATGTACAAGTGTCGACAGTACCTCTCCGCTCAATGTACAAGTACCTCTCCTCTCAATGTACAAATACCTCTCCGCTCCATGTACAAGTACCTCTCCGCTCAATGTCAAGTATCGACAGTACCTCTCCGCTCCATGTACAAGTACCTCTCCGCTGAATGTACAAGTGTCGACAGTACCTCTCCGCTCAATGTACAAGTACCTCTCCGCTCCATGTACAAGTACCTCTCCGCTCTCATGTACAAGTACCTCTCCGCTCCATGTACAAGTACCTCTCCGCTCAATGTACAAGTACCTCTGCGCTCCATGTACAAGTACCTCTCCGCTCAATGTACAAGTACCTCTCCGCTCAATGTACAAGTGTCGACAGTACCTCTCCGCTCCATGTACAAGTACCTCTCCGCTCAATGTACAAGTGTCGACAGTACCTCTACGCTCAATGTACAAGTGTCGACAGTACCTCTCCGCTCTCATGTACAAGTACCTCTCCGATCCATGTACAAGTACATCTCCGCTCCATGTACAAGTACATCTCCGCTCAATGTACAAGTACCTCTCCGCTCCATGTACAAGTACCTCTCCGCTCCATGTACAAGTACCTCTCCGCTCCATGTACAAGTACCTCTCCGCTCCATGTACAAGTACCTCTCCGCTCAATGTACAAGTACCTCTCCGCTCCATGTACAAGTACCTCTCCGCTCCATGTACAAGTACCTCTCCGCTCCATGTACAAGTACCTCTCCGCTCAATGTACAAGTACCTCTCCGCTCCATGTACAAGTACCTCTCCGCTCCATGTACAAGTACCTCTCCGCTCCATGTACAAGTACCTCTCCGCTCAATGTACAAGTACCTCTCCGCTCCCTGTACAAGTACATCTCCGCTCCATGTACAAGTACCTCTCCGCTCCATGTACAAGTACCTCTCCGCTCAATGTACAAGTGTCGACAGTACCTCTCCGCTCCATGTACAAGTACCTCTCCGCTCCATGTACAAGTACCTCTCCGCTCAATGTACAAGTGTCGACAGTACCTCTCCGCTCCATCTACAAGTACCTCTCCGCTCAATGTACAAGTACCTCTCCGCTGAATGTACAAGTACCTCTCCGCTCCATGTACAAGTACCTCTCCGCTCCATGTACAAATACCTCTCCGCTCCATGTACAAGTACCTCTCCGCTCCATGTACAAGCACCTCTCCGCTACATGTACAAGTACCTCTCCGCTCCATGTACAAGTACCTCTCCGCTCCATGTACAAGTACCTCTCCGCTCAATGTACAAGTACCTCTCCGCTCCATGTACAAATACCTCTCCGCTCCATGTACAAATACCTCTCCGCTCCATGTACAAGTACCTCTCCGCTCCATGTACCAGTACCTCTCCGCTCAATGTACAAGTACATCTCCGCTCAATGTACAAGTACATCTCCGCTCAATGTACAAGTACGTCTCCGCTCAATGTACAAGTACCTCTCCGCTCAATGTACAAGTACCTCTCCGCTCCATGTACAAGTACCTCTCCGCTCAATGTACAAGTACCTCTCCGCTCAATGTACAAGTACATCTCCGCTCAATGTACAAGTACGTCTCCGCTCAATGTACAAGTACCTCTCCGCTCAATGTACAAGTACCTCTCCGCTCCATGTACAAGTACCTCTCCGCTCAATGTACAAGTACATCTCCGCTCCATGTACCAGTACCTCTCCGCTCAATGTACAAGTACCTCTCCGCTCAATGTACAAGTACATCTCCGCTCCATGTACAAGTACGTCTCCGCTCAATGTATAAGTACCTCTCCGCTCCATGTACAAGTACCTCTCCGCTCCATGTACAAGTACATCTCCGCTCCATGTACAAGTACATCTCCGCTCCATGTACAAGTACCTCTCCGCTCCATGTACAAGTACCTCTCCGCTCCATGTACAAGTACATCTCCGCTCCATGTACAAGTACCTCTCCGCTCAATGTACAAGTACATCTCCGCTCCATGTACAAGTACATCTCCACTCCATGTACAAGTACCTCTCCGCTCAATGTACAAGTACATCTCCGCTCCATGTACCAGTACCTCTCCGCTCAATGTACAAGTACATCTCCACTCCATGTACAAGTACCTCTCCGCTCAATGTACAAGTACCTCTCCGCTCCATGTACAAGTACCTCTCCGCTCAATGTACAAGTACATCTCCGCTCAATGTACAAGTACATCTCCGCTCAATGTACAAGTACGTCTCCGCTCAATGTACAAGTACCTCTCCGCTCAATGTACAAGTACCTCTCCGCTCCATGTACAAGTACCTCTCCGCTCAATGTACAAGTACATCTCCGCTCCATGTACCAGTACCTCTCCGCTCAATGTACAAGTACCTCTCCGCTCAATGTACAAGTACATCTCCGCTCCATGTACAAGTACGTCTCCGCTCAATGTATAAGTACCTCTCCGCTCCATGTACAAGTACCTCTCCGCTCCATGTACAAGTACATCTCCGCTCCATGTACAAGTACATCTCCGCTCCATGTACAAGTACCTCTCCGCTCCATGTACAAGTACATATCCGCTCCATGTACAAGTACATCTCCGCTCCATGTACAAGTACCTCTCCGCTCAATGTACAAGTACATCTCCGCTCCATGTACAAGTACATCTCCACTCCATGTACAAGTACCTCTCCGCTCAATGTACAAGTACATCTCCGCTCCATGTACCAGTACCTCTCCGCTCAATGTACAAGTACATCTCCACTCCATGTACAAGTACCTCTCCGCTCAATGTACAAGTACATCTCCGCTCCATGTACCAGTACCTCTCCGCTCAATGTACAAGTACATCTCCACTCCATGTACAAGTACCTCTCCGCTCAATGTACAAGTACATCTCCGCTCCATGTACCAGTACCTCTCCGCTCAATGTACAAGTACATCTCCGCTCCATGTACAAGTACCTCTCCGCTCAATGTACAAGTACCTCTCCGCTCAATGTACAAGTACATCTCCGCTCCATGTACCAGTACCTCTCCGCTCAATGTACAAGTACATCTGCGCTCCATGTAGGGCTGGGTATCGTTCAAAATTTTTCGATATCGATACCGTTTCGATACTTGGATTTCGATACCGGTTCCTGAACGATACTTTTTTCGATACCAATTTTTAGAAAAATCCATTTTAACAAAAATAAAACTGCATTACACATTGAAATTATTTTACAAATCTTTAGTTTCCCCCCATCTTAAGTTTTACAGCAGAAAAAAATAAAACCTACTGTATTTAACATAACTTTAAGTTCTCTAAACGTATTGCCGTCCCTACAAAAAATATTGGAGTACTACAAAGGAAAGAAATGTAGCTAAAACAAATAAATCAGTGGAATAGTTTTCAGTGCAAAACAGAGAGTTGCAAATCAGGGTTTAATGCTCACTGATGCAACAGAACTCTATTCTTGTACAAACTGATGAGATGGCTCCACTTCATGCATGGAAGACTAGTTGAGCATTGACTAGCCTATCAATATAGCCTTATATGCCACAAAGTGAATCGCATTTATATTCAACAAACTATCATGACATCAGCGTTTGTTAACGAGTTGCTAAAAATACATGGGCGATAACTGCCCGCTTGCACATAACGCTAATTAATTAAACATTAACGCTAGCGTTGCAGATCAGTGTGCTCACTGCTGCAACAGAACGTCATTCTTGTCAAATCTGACGAGACAGCTCAACTTCACTGACTAGCCAATCAATATAAATGAATCGCATTTACATTCAACAAACTATCATGACATCAGCGTTTGTTAACGAGTTGCTAAAAATACACAATGCCCGCTTGCGCATAACGTTACGGCGGCAATTAATTAAACGATCTAATGCTACAACTCACAGCCAGATGCATGGATTTGTCAGACTGAGGGATCTGATAACCGCTAACTTGCGGTAAGCTGAGCTGACCCACCTCTCAATTATTTCTCTTGTCTGTGGAAACCAGTCCGTGTTGTTTCTGTTTCTTTTCCTGCTTTTCATCATCTTCGCCATATGGTAATCCAGGATAGGAGTAGCTTGAGTGGCTAACTTCTTGTATACTATCCGCACCGCACGCCTGGCTCACAGTCACAACAAACACACCGGCTAAAGTGGGCGTAACGTTTCCTGCATGCCTCTACATGACAGCCAATCACCAGCCGTATTAGAGCGCGGCGTGCAAGCATGTCGCATGCTTATAGGCTCAATGACGCTGTTTTGTTTTGGTATCGAAAATTGGTATCGATTGACAAGGGAGGCTTCGATACCCCTTAGTATCGATGTTTCCATTTCGGTGCCAAGTAAGTATCGAAACTCGATACCCAGCCCTAGCTCCATGTACAAGTACCTCTCCGCTCAATGTACAAGTACCTCTCCGCTCAATGTACAAGTACCTCTCCGCTCCATGTACAAGTACCTCTCCGCTCCATGTACAAGTACCTCTCCGCTCCATGTACAAGTACCTCTCCGCTCCATGTACAAGTACATCTCTGCTCCATGTACAAGTACCTCTCCGCTCAATGTACAAGTACATCTCCGCTCCATGTACAAGTACCTCTCCGCTCCATGTACAAGTACATCTCCGCTCCATGTACAAGTACCTCTCCGCTCCATGTACAAGTACCTCTCCGCTCAATGTACAAGTACATCTCCGCTCCATGTACAAGTACATCTCTGCTCCATGTACAAGTACCTCTCCGCTCAATGTACAAGTACATCTCCGCTCCATGTACAAGTACCTCTCCGCTCCATGTACAAGTACCTCTCCGCTCCATGTACAAGTACCTCTCCGCTCCATGTACAAGTACCTCTCCGCTCCATGTACAAGTACCTCTCCGCTCAATGTCAAGTGTCGACAGTACCTCTCCGCTCCATGTACAAATACCTCTCCGCTCTCATGTACAAGTACCTCTCCGCTCCATGTACAAGTACCTCTCCGCTCAATGTCAAGTGTCGACAGTACCTCTCCGCTCCATGTACAAGTACCTCTCCGCTCAATGTCAAGTGTCGACAGTACCTCTCCGCTCCATGTACAAATACCTCTCCGCTCCATGTACAAGTACCTCTCCGCTCTCATGTACAAGTACCTCTCCGCTCCATGTACAAGTAGCTCTCCGCTCAATGTACAAGTGTCGACAGTACCTTTCCGCTCCATGTACAAATACCTCTCCGCTCTCATGTACAAGTACCTCTCCGCTCCATGTACAAGTACCTCTCCGCTCAATGTACAAATACCTCTCCGCTCCATGTATAAGTACCTCTCCGCTCTATGTACAAGTACCTCTCCGCTCCATGTACAAGTACCTCTCCGCTGAATGTACAAGTGTCGACAGTACCTCTCCGCTCAATGTACAAGTACCTCTCCTCTCAATGTACAAATACCTCTCCGCTCCATGTACAAGTACCTCTCCGCTCAATGTCAAGTATCGACAGTACCTCTCCGCTCCATGTACAAGTACCTCTCCGCTGAATGTACAAGTGTCGACAGTACCTCTCCGCTCAATGTACAAGTACCTCTCCGCTCCATGTACAAGTACCTCTCCGCTCTCATGTACAAGTACCTCTCCGCTCCATGTACAAGTACCTCTCCGCTCAATGTACAAGTACCTCTGCGCTCCATGTACAAGTACCTCTCCGCTCAATGTACAAGTACCTCTCCGCTCAATGTACAAGTGTCGACAGTACCTCTCCGCTCCATGTACAAGTACCTCTCCGCTCAATGTACAAGTGTCGACAGTACCTCTACGCTCAATGTACAAGTGTCGACAGTACCTCTCCGCTCTCATGTACAAGTACCTCTCCGATCCATGTACAAGTACATCTCCGCTCCATGTACAAGTACATCTCCGCTCAATGTACAAGTACCTCTCCGCTCCATGTACAAGTACCTCTCCGCTCCATGTACAAGTACCTCTCCGCTCCATGTACAAGTACCTCTCCGCTCCATGTACAAGTACCTCTCCGCTCAATGTACAAGTACCTCTCCGCTCCATGTACAAGTACCTCTCCGCTCCATGTACAAGTACCTCTCCGCTCCATGTACAAGTACCTCTCCGCTCAATGTACAAGTACCTCTCCGCTCCATGTACAAGTACCTCTCCGCTCCATGTACAAGTACCTCTCCGCTCCATGTACAAGTACCTCTCCGCTCAATGTACAAGTACCTCTCCGCTCCCTGTACAAGTACATCTCCGCTCCATGTACAAGTACCTCTCCGCTCCATGTACAAGTACCTCTCCGCTCAATGTACAAGTGTCGACAGTACCTCTCCGCTCCATGTACAAGTACCTCTCCGCTCCATGTACAAGTACCTCTCCGCTCAATGTACAAGTGTCGACAGTACCTCTCCGCTCCATCTACAAGTACCTCTCCGCTCAATGTACAAGTACCTCTCCGCTGAATGTACAAGTACCTCTCCGCTCCATGTACAAGTACCTCTCCGCTCCATGTACAAATACCTCTCCGCTCCATGTACAAGTACCTCTCCGCTCCATGTACAAGCACCTCTCCGCTACATGTACAAGTACCTCTCCGCTCCATGTACAAGTACCTCTCCGCTCCATGTACAAGTACCTCTCCGCTCAATGTACAAGTACCTCTCCGCTCCATGTACAAATACCTCTCCGCTCCATGTACAAATACCTCTCCGCTCCATGTACAAGTACCTCTCCGCTCCATGTACCAGTACCTCTCCGCTCAATGTACAAGTACATCTCCGCTCAATGTACAAGTACATCTCCGCTCAATGTACAAGTACGTCTCCGCTCAATGTACAAGTACCTCTCCGCTCAATGTACAAGTACCTCTCCGCTCCATGTACAAGTACCTCTCCGCTCAATGTACAAGTACCTCTCCGCTCAATGTACAAGTACATCTCCGCTCAATGTACAAGTACGTCTCCGCTCAATGTACAAGTACCTCTCCGCTCAATGTACAAGTACCTCTCCGCTCCATGTACAAGTACCTCTCCGCTCAATGTACAAGTACATCTCCGCTCCATGTACCAGTACCTCTCCGCTCAATGTACAAGTACCTCTCCGCTCAATGTACAAGTACATCTCCGCTCCATGTACAAGTACGTCTCCGCTCAATGTATAAGTACCTCTCCGCTCCATGTACAAGTACCTCTCCGCTCCATGTACAAGTACATCTCCGCTCCATGTACAAGTACATCTCCGCTCCATGTACAAGTACCTCTCCGCTCCATGTACAAGTACCTCTCCGCTCCATGTACAAGTACATCTCCGCTCCATGTACAAGTACCTCTCCGCTCAATGTACAAGTACATCTCCGCTCCATGTACAAGTACATCTCCACTCCATGTACAAGTACCTCTCCGCTCAATGTACAAGTACATCTCCGCTCCATGTACCAGTACCTCTCCGCTCAATGTACAAGTACATCTCCACTCCATGTACAAGTACCTCTCCGCTCAATGTACAAGTACATCTCCGCTCCATGTACCAGTACCTCTCCGCTCAATGTACAAGTACATCTCCACTCCATGTACAAGTACCTCTCCGCTCAATGTACAAGTACATCTCCGCTCCATGTACCAGTACCTCTCCGCTCAATGTACAAGTACATCTCCGCTCCATGTACAAGTACCTCTCCGCTCAATGTACAAGTACCTCTCCGCTCAATGTACAAGTACATCTCCGCTCCATGTACCAGTACCTCTCCGCTCAATGTACAAGTACATCTGCGCTCCATGTAGGGCTGGGTATCGTTCAAAATTTTTCGATATCGATACCGTTTCGATACTTGGATTTCGATACCGGTTCCTGAACGATACTTTTTTCGATACCAATTTTTAGAAAAATCCATTTTAACAAAAATAAAACTGCATTACACATTGAAATTATTTTACAAATCTTTAGTTTCCCCCCATCTTAAGTTTTACAGCAGAAAAAAATAAAACCTACTGTATTTAACATAACTTTAAGTTCTCTAAACGTATTGCCGTCCCTACAAAAAATATTGGAGTACTACAAAGGAAAGAAATGTAGCTAAAACAAATAAATCAGTGGAATAGTTTTCAGTGCAAAACAGAGAGTTGCAAATCAGGGTTTAATGCTCACTGATGCAACAGAACTCTATTCTTGTACAAACTGATGAGATGGCTCCACTTCATGCATGGAAGACTAGTTGAGCATTGACTAGCCTATCAATATAGCCTTATATGCCACAAAGTGAATCGCATTTATATTCAACAAACTATCATGACATCAGCGTTTGTTAACGAGTTGCTAAAAATACATGGGCGATAACTGCCCGCTTGCACATAACGCTAATTAATTAAACATTAACGCTAGCGTTGCAGATCAGTGTGCTCACTGCTGCAACAGAACGTCATTCTTGTCAAATCTGACGAGACAGCTCAACTTCACTGACTAGCCAATCAATATAAATGAATCGCATTTACATTCAACAAACTATCATGACATCAGCGTTTGTTAACGAGTTGCTAAAAATACACAATGCCCGCTTGCGCATAACGTTACGGCGGCAATTAATTAAACGATCTAATGCTACAACTCACAGCCAGATGCATGGATTTGTCAGACTGAGGGATCTGATAACCGCTAACTTGCGGTAAGCTGAGCTGACCCACCTCTCAATTATTTCTCTTGTCTGTGGAAACCAGTCCGTGTTGTTTCTGTTTCTTTTCCTGCTTTTCATCATCTTCGCCATATGGTAATCCAGGATAGGAGTAGCTTGAGTGGCTAACTTCTTGTATACTATCCGCACCGCACGCCTGGCTCACAGTCACAACAAACACACCGGCTAAAGTGGGCGTAACGTTTCCTGCATGCCTCTACATGACAGCCAATCACCAGCCGTATTAGAGCGCGGCGTGCAAGCATGTCGCATGCTTATAGGCTCAATGACGCTGTTTTGTTTTGGTATCGAAAATTGGTATCGATTGACAAGGGAGGCTTCGATACCCCTTAGTATCGATGTTTCCATTTCGGTGCCAAGTAAGTATCGAAACTCGATACCCAGCCCTAGCTCCATGTACAAGTACCTCTCCGCTCAATGTACAAGTACCTCTCCGCTCAATGTACAAGTACCTCTCCGCTCCATGTACAAGTACCTCTCCGCTCCATGTACAAGTACCTCTCCGCTCCATGTACAAGTACCTCTCCGCTCCATGTACAAGTACATCTCTGCTCCATGTACAAGTACCTCTCCGCTCAATGTACAAGTACATCTCCGCTCCATGTACAAGTACCTCTCCGCTCCATGTACAAGTACATCTCCGCTCCATGTACAAGTACCTCTCCGCTCCATGTACAAGTACCTCACCGCTCAATGTACAAGTACATCTCCGCTCCATGTACAAGTACATCTCTGCTCCATGTACAAGTACCTCTCCGCTCAATGTACAAGTACATCTCCGCTCCATGTACAAGTACCTCTCCGCTCCATGTACAAGTACCTCTCCGCTCCATGTACAAGTACCTCTCCGCTCCATGTACAAGTACCTCTCCGCTCCATGTAGAAGTACCTCTCCGCTCAATGTACAAGTACCTCTCCGCTCCCTGTACAAGTACATCTCCGCTCCATGTACAAGTACCTCTCCGCTCCATGTACAAGTACCTCTCCGCTCAATGTACAAGTGTCGACAGTACCTCTCCGCTCCATGTACAAGTACCTCTCCGCTCCATGTACAAGTACCTCTCCGCTCAATGTACAAGTGTCGACAGTACCTCTCCGCTCCATCTACAAGTACCTCTCCGCTCAATGTACAAGTACCTCTCCGCTGAATGTACAAGTACCTCTCCGCTCCATGTACAAGTACCTCTCCGCTCCATGTACAAATACCTCTCCGCTCCATGTACAAGTACCTCTCCGCTCCATGTACAAGCACCTCTCCGCTACATGTACAAGTACCTCTCCGCTCCATGTACAAGTACCTCTCCGCTCCATGTACAAGTACCTCTCCGCTCAATGTACAAGTACCTCTCCGCTCCATGTACAAATACCTCTCCGCTCCATGTACAAATACCTCTCCGCTCCATGTACAAGTACCTCTCCGCTCCATGTACCAGTACCTCTCCGCTCAATGTACAAGTACATCTCCGCTCAATGTACAAGTACATCTCCGCTCAATGTACAAGTACGTCTCCGCTCAATGTACAAGTACCTCTCCGCTCAATGTACAAGTACCTCTCCGCTCCATGTACAAGTACCTCTCCGCTCAATGTACAAGTACATCTCCGCTCAATGTACAAGTACATCTCCGCTCAATGTACAAGTACGTCTCCGCTCAATGTACAAGTACCTCTCCGCTCAATGTACAAGTACCTCTCCGCTCCATGTACAAGTACCTCTCCGCTCAATGTACAAGTACATCTCCGCTCCATGTACCAGTACCTCTCCGCTCAATGTACAAGTACCTCTCCGCTCAATGTACAAGTACATCTCCGCTCCATGTACAAGTACGTCTCCGCTCAATGTATAAGTACCTCTCCGCTCCATGTACAAGTACCTCTCCGCTCCATGTACAAGTACATCTCCGCTCCATGTACAAGTACATCTCCGCTCCATGTACAAGTACCTCTCCGCTCCATGTACAAGTACCTCTCCGCTCCATGTACAAGTACATCTCCGCTCCATGTACAAGTACCTCTCCGCTCAATGTACAAGTACATCTCCGCTCAATGTCAAGTGTCGACAGTACCTCTCCGCTCCATGTACAAATACCTCTCCGCTCTCATGTACAAGTACCTCTCCGCTCCATGTACAAGTACCTCTCCGCTCAATGTCAAGTGTCGACAGTACCTCTCCGCTCCATGTACAAGTACCTCTCCGCTCAATGTCAAGTGTCGACAGTACCTCTCCGCTCCATGTACAAATACCTCTCCGCTCCATGTACAAGTACCTCTCCGCTCTCATGTACAAGTACCTCTCCGCTCCATGTACAAGTAGCTCTCCGCTCAATGTACAAGTGTCGACAGTACCTTTCCGCTCCATGTACAAATACCTCTCCGCTCTCATGTACAAGTACCTCTCCGCTCCATGTACAAGTACCTCTCCGCTCAATGTACAAGTACATCTCCGCTCTATGTCAAGTGTCGACAGTACCTCTCCGCTCCATGTACAAATACCTCTCCGCTCTCATGTACAAGTACCTCTCCGCTCCATGTACAAGTACCTCTCCGCTCAATGTCAAGTGTCGACAGTACCTCTCCGCTCCATGTACAAGTACCTCTCCGCTCAATGTCAAGTGTCGACAGTACCTCTCCGCTCCATGTACAAATACCTCTCCGCTCCATGTACAAGTACCTCTCCGCTCTCATGTACAAGTACCTCTCCGCTCCATGTACAAGTAGCTCTCCGCTCAATGTACAAGTGTCGACAGTACCTTTCCGCTCCATGTACAAATACCTCTCCGCTCTCATGTACAAGTACCTCTCCGCTCCATGTACAAGTACCTCTCCGCTCAATGTACAAATACCTCTCCGCTCCATGTATAAGTACCTCTCCGCTCTATGTACAAGTACCTCTCCGCTCCATGTACAAGTACCTCTCCGCTGAATGTACAAGTGTCGACAGTACCTCTCCGCTCAATGTACAAGTACCTCTCCTCTCAATGTACAAATACCTCTCCGCTCCATGTACAAGTACCTCTCCGCTCAATGTCAAGTATCGACAGTACCTCTCCGCTCCATGTACAAGTACCTCTCCGCTGAATGTACAAGTGTCGACAGTACCTCTCCGCTCAATGTACAAGTACCTCTCCGCTCCATGTACAAGTACCTCTCCGCTCTCATGTACAAGTACCTCTCCGCTCCATGTACAAGTACCTCTCCGCTCAATGTACAAGTACCTCTGCGCTCCATGTACAAGTACCTCTCCGCTCAATGTACAAGTACCTCTCCGCTCAATGTACAAGTGTCGACAGTACCTCTCCGCTCCATGTACAAGTACCTCTCCGCTCAATGTACAAGTGTCGACAGTACCTCTACGCTCAATGTACAAGTGTCGACAGTACCTCTCCGCTCTCATGTACAAGTACCTCTCCGATCCATGTACAAGTACATCTCCGCTCCATGTACAAGTACATCTCCGCTCAATGTACAAGTACCTCTCCGCTCCATGTACAAGTACCTCTCCGCTCCATGTACAAGTACCTCTCCGCTCCATGTACAAGTACCTCTCCGCTCCATGTACAAGTACCTCTCCGCTCAATGTACAAGTACCTCTCCGCTCCATGTACAAGTACCTCTCCGCTCCATGTACAAGTACCTCTCCGCTCCATGTACAAGTACCTCTCCGCTCAATGTACAAGTACCTCTCCGCTCCATGTACAAGTACCTCTCCGCTCCATGTACAAGTACCTCTCCGCTCCATGTACAAGTACCTCTCCGCTCAATGTACAAGTACCTCTCCGCTCCCTGTACAAGTACATCTCCGCTCCATGTACAAGTACCTCTCCGCTCCATGTACAAGTACCTCTCCGCTCAATGTACAAGTGTCGACAGTACCTCTCCGCTCCATGTACAAGTACCTCTCCGCTCCATGTACAAGTACCTCTCCGCTCAATGTACAAGTGTCGACAGTACCTCTCCGCTCCATCTACAAGTACCTCTCCGCTCAATGTACAAGTACCTCTCCGCTGAATGTACAAGTACCTCTCCGCTCCATGTACAAGTACCTCTCCGCTCCATGTACAAATACCTCTCCGCTCCATGTACAAGTACCTCTCCGCTCCATGTACAAGCACCTCTCCGCTACATGTACAAGTACCTCTCCGCTCCATGTACAAGTACCTCTCCGCTCCATGTACAAGTACCTCTCCGCTCAATGTACAAGTACCTCTCCGCTCCATGTACAAATACCTCTCCGCTCCATGTACAAATACCTCTCCGCTCCATGTACAAGTACCTCTCCGCTCCATGTACCAGTACCTCTCCGCTCAATGTACAAGTACATCTCCGCTCAATGTACAAGTACATCTCCGCTCAATGTACAAGTACGTCTCCGCTCAATGTACAAGTACCTCTCCGCTCAATGTACAAGTACCTCTCCGCTCCATGTACAAGTACCTCTCCGCTCAATGTACAAGTACCTCTCCGCTCAATGTACAAGTACATCTCCGCTCAATGTACAAGTACGTCTCCGCTCAATGTACAAGTACCTCTCCGCTCAATGTACAAGTACCTCTCCGCTCCATGTACAAGTACCTCTCCGCTCAATGTACAAGTACATCTCCGCTCCATGTACCAGTACCTCTCCGCTCAATGTACAAGTACCTCTCCGCTCAATGTACAAGTACATCTCCGCTCCATGTACAAGTACGTCTCCGCTCAATGTATAAGTACCTCTCCGCTCCATGTACAAGTACCTCTCCGCTCCATGTACAAGTACATCTCCGCTCCATGTACAAGTACATCTCCGCTCCATGTACAAGTACCTCTCCGCTCCATGTACAAGTACCTCTCCGCTCCATGTACAAGTACATCTCCGCTCCATGTACAAGTACCTCTCCGCTCAATGTACAAGTACATCTCCGCTCCATGTACAAGTACATCTCCACTCCATGTACAAGTACCTCTCCGCTCAATGTACAAGTACATCTCCGCTCCATGTACCAGTACCTCTCCGCTCAATGTACAAGTACATCTCCACTCCATGTACAAGTACCTCTCCGCTCAATGTACAAGTACATCTCCGCTCCATGTACCAGTACCTCTCCGCTCAATGTACAAGTACATCTCCACTCCATGTACAAGTACCTCTCCGCTCAATGTACAAGTACATCTCCGCTCCATGTACCAGTACCTCTCCGCTCAATGTACAAGTACATCTCCGCTCCATGTACAAGTACCTCTCCGCTCAATGTACAAGTACCTCTCCGCTCAATGTACAAGTACATCTCCGCTCCATGTACCAGTACCTCTCCGCTCAATGTACAAGTACATCTGCGCTCCATGTAGGGCTGGGTATCGTTCAAAATTTTTCGATATCGATACCGTTTCGATACTTGGATTTCGATACCGGTTCCTGAACGATACTTTTTTCGATACCAATTTTTAGAAAAATCCATTTTAACAAAAATAAAACTGCATTACACATTGAAATTATTTTACAAATCTTTAGTTTCCCCCCATCTTAAGTTTTACAGCAGAAAAAAATAAAACCTACTGTATTTAACATAACTTTAAGTTCTCTAAACGTATTGCCGTCCCTACAAAAAATATTGGAGTACTACAAAGGAAAGAAATGTAGCTAAAACAAATAAATCAGTGGAATAGTTTTCAGTGCAAAACAGAGAGTTGCAAATCAGGGTTTAATGCTCACTGATGCAACAGAACTCTATTCTTGTACAAACTGATGAGATGGCTCCACTTCATGCATGGAAGACTAGTTGAGCATTGACTAGCCTATCAATATAGCCTTATATGCCACAAAGTGAATCGCATTTATATTCAACAAACTATCATGACATCAGCGTTTGTTAACGAGTTGCTAAAAATACATGGGCGATAACTGCCCGCTTGCACATAACGCTAATTAATTAAACATTAACGCTAGCGTTGCAGATCAGTGTGCTCACTGCTGCAACAGAACGTCATTCTTGTCAAATCTGACGAGACAGCTCAACTTCACTGACTAGCCAATCAATATAAATGAATCGCATTTACATTCAACAAACTATCATGACATCAGCGTTTGTTAACGAGTTGCTAAAAATACACAATGCCCGCTTGCGCATAACGTTACGGCGGCAATTAATTAAACGATCTAATGCTACAACTCACAGCCAGATGCATGGATTTGTCAGACTGAGGGATCTGATAACCGCTAACTTGCGGTAAGCTGAGCTGACCCACCTCTCAATTATTTCTCTTGTCTGTGGAAACCAGTCCGTGTTGTTTCTGTTTCTTTTCCTGCTTTTCATCATCTTCGCCATATGGTAATCCAGGATAGGAGTAGCTTGAGTGGCTAACTTCTTGTATACTATCCGCACCGCACGCCTGGCTCACAGTCACAACAAACACACCGGCTAAAGTGGGCGTAACGTTTCCTGCATGCCTCTACATGACAGCCAATCACCAGCCGTATTAGAGCGCGGCGTGCAAGCATGTCGCATGCTTATAGGCTCAATGACGCTGTTTTGTTTTGGTATCGAAAATTGGTATCGATTGACAAGGGAGGCTTCGATACCCCTTAGTATCGATGTTTCCATTTCGGTGCCAAGTAAGTATCGAAACTCGATACCCAGCCCTAGCTCCATGTACAAGTACCTCTCCGCTCAATGTACAAGTACCTCTCCGCTCAATGTACAAGTACCTCTCCGCTCCATGTACAAGTACCTCTCCGCTCCATGTACAAGTACCTCTCCGCTCCATGTACAAGTACCTCTCCGCTCCATGTACAAGTACATCTCTGCTCCATGTACAAGTACCTCTCCGCTCAATGTACAAGTACATCTCCGCTCCATGTACAAGTACCTCTCCGCTCCATGTACAAGTACATCTCCGCTCCATGTACAAGTACCTCTCCGCTCCATGTACAAGTACCTCACCGCTCAATGTACAAGTACATCTCCGCTCCATGTACAAGTACATCTCTGCTCCATGTACAAGTACCTCTCCGCTCAATGTACAAGTACATCTCCGCTCCATGTACAAGTACCTCTCCGCTCCATGTACAAGTACCTCTCCGCTCCATGTACAAGTACCTCTCCGCTCCATGTACAAGTACCTCTCCGCTCCATGTAGAAGTACCTCTCCGCTCAATGTACAAGTACCTCTCCGCTCCCTGTACAAGTACATCTCCGCTCCATGTACAAGTACCTCTCCGCTCCATGTACAAGTACCTCTCCGCTCAATGTACAAGTGTCGACAGTACCTCTCCGCTCCATGTACAAGTACCTCTCCGCTCCATGTACAAGTACCTCTCCGCTCAATGTACAAGTGTCGACAGTACCTCTCCGCTCCATCTACAAGTACCTCTCCGCTCAATGTACAAGTACCTCTCCGCTGAATGTACAAGTACCTCTCCGCTCCATGTACAAGTACCTCTCCGCTCCATGTACAAATACCTCTCCGCTCCATGTACAAGTACCTCTCCGCTCCATGTACAAGCACCTCTCCGCTACATGTACAAGTACCTCTCCGCTCCATGTACAAGTACCTCTCCGCTCCATGTACAAGTACCTCTCCGCTCAATGTACAAGTACCTCTCCGCTCCATGTACAAATACCTCTCCGCTCCATGTACAAATACCTCTCCGCTCCATGTACAAGTACCTCTCCGCTCCATGTACCAGTACCTCTCCGCTCAATGTACAAGTACATCTCCGCTCAATGTACAAGTACATCTCCGCTCAATGTACAAGTACGTCTCCGCTCAATGTACAAGTACCTCTCCGCTCAATGTACAAGTACCTCTCCGCTCCATGTACAAGTACCTCTCCGCTCAATGTACAAGTACATCTCCGCTCAATGTACAAGTACATCTCCGCTCAATGTACAAGTACGTCTCCGCTCAATGTACAAGTACCTCTCCGCTCAATGTACAAGTACCTCTCCGCTCCATGTACAAGTACCTCTCCGCTCAATGTACAAGTACATCTCCGCTCCATGTACCAGTACCTCTCCGCTCAATGTACAAGTACCTCTCCGCTCAATGTACAAGTACATCTCCGCTCCATGTACAAGTACGTCTCCGCTCAATGTATAAGTACCTCTCCGCTCCATGTACAAGTACCTCTCCGCTCCATGTACAAGTACATCTCCGCTCCATGTACAAGTACATCTCCGCTCCATGTACAAGTACCTCTCCGCTCCATGTACAAGTACCTCTCCGCTCCATGTACAAGTACATCTCCGCTCCATGTACAAGTACCTCTCCGCTCAATGTACAAGTACATCTCCGCTCCATGTACAAGTACATCTCCACTCCATGTACAAGTACCTCTCCGCTCAATGTACAAGTACATCTCCGCTCCATGTACCAGTACCTCTCCGCTCAATGTACAAGTACATCTCCACTCCATGTACAAGTACCTCTCCGCTCAATGTACAAGTACATCTCCGCTCCATGTACCAGTACCTCTCCGCTCAATGTACAAGTACATCTCCACTCCATGTACAAGTACCTCTCCGCTCAATGTACAAGTACATCTCCGCTCCATGTACCAGTACCTCTCCGCTCAATGTACAAGTACATCTCCGCTCCATGTACAAGTACCTCTCCGCTCAATGTACAAGTACCTCTCCGCTCAATGTACAAGTACATCTCCGCTCCATGTACCAGTACCTCTCCGCTCAATGTACAAGTACATCTGCGCTCCATGTAGGGCTGGGTATCGTTCAAAATTTTTCGATATCGATACCGTTTCGATACTTGGATTTCGATACCGGTTCCTGAACGATACTTTTTTCGATACCAATTTTTAGAAAAATCCATTTTAACAAAAATAAAACTGCATTACACATTGAAATTATTTTACAAATCTTTAGTTTCCCCCCATCTTAAGTTTTACAGCAGAAAAAAATAAAACCTACTGTATTTAACATAACTTTAAGTTCTCTAAACGTATTGCCGTCCCTACAAAAAATATTGGAGTACTACAAAGGAAAGAAATGTAGCTAAAACAAATAAATCAGTGGAATAGTTTTCAGTGCAAAACAGAGAGTTGCAAATCAGGGTTTAATGCTCACTGATGCAACAGAACTCTATTCTTGTACAAACTGATGAGATGGCTCCACTTCATGCATGGAAGACTAGTTGAGCATTGACTAGCCTATCAATATAGCCTTATATGCCACAAAGTGAATCGCATTTATATTCAACAAACTATCATGACATCAGCGTTTGTTAACGAGTTGCTAAAAATACATGGGCGATAACTGCCCGCTTGCACATAACGCTAATTAATTAAACATTAACGCTAGCGTTGCAGATCAGTGTGCTCACTGCTGCAACAGAACGTCATTCTTGTCAAATCTGACGAGACAGCTCAACTTCACTGACTAGCCAATCAATATAAATTAATCGCATTTACATTCAACAAACTATCATGACATCAGCGTTTGTTAACGAGTTGCTAAAAATACACAATGCCCGCTTGCGCATAACGTTACGGCGGCAATTAATTAAACGATCTAATGCTACAACTCACAGCCAGATGCATGGATTTGTCAGACTGAGGGATCTGATAACCGCTAACTTGCGGTAAGCTGAGCTGACCCACCTCTCAATTATTTCTCTTGTCTGTGGAAACCAGTCCGTGTTGTTTCTGTTTCTTTTCCTGCTTTTCATCATCTTCGCCATATGGTAATCCAGGATAGGAGTAGCTTGAGTGGCTAACTTCTTGTATACTATCCGCACCGCACGCCTGGCTCACAGTCACAACAAACACACCGGCTAAAGTGGGCGTAACGTTTCCTGCATGCCTCTACATGACAGCCAATCACCAGCCGTATTAGAGCGCGGCGTGCAAGCATGTCGCATGCTTATAGGCTCAATGACGCTGTTTTGTTTTGGTATCGAAAATTGGTATCGATTGACAAGGGAGGCTTCGATACCCCTTAGTATCGATGTTTCCATTTCGGTGCCAAGTAAGTATCGAAACTCGATACCCAGCCCTAGCTCCATGTACAAGTACCTCTCCGCTCAATGTACAAGTACCTCTCCGCTCAATGTACAAGTACCTCTCCGCTCCATGTACAAGTACCTCTCCGCTCCATGTACAAGTACCTCTCCGCTCCATGTACAAGTACCTCTCCGCTCCATGTACAAGTACATCTCTGCTCCATGTACAAGTACCTCTCCGCTCAATGTACAAGTACATCTCCGCTCCATGTACAAGTACCTCTCCGCTCCATGTACAAGTACATCTCCGCTCCATGTACAAGTACCTCTCCGCTCCATGTACAAGTACCTCTCCGCTCAATGTACAAGTACATCTCCGCTCCATGTACAAGTACCTCTCCGCTCCATGTACAAGTACATCTCCGCTCCATGTACAAGTACCTCTCCGCTCAATGTACAAGTACATCTCCGCTCCATGTACAAGTACATCTCCACTCCATGTACAAGTACCTCTCCGCTCAATGTACAAGTACATCTCCGCTCCATGTACCAGTACCTCTCCGCTCAATGTACAAGTACATCTCCACTCCATGTACAAGTACCTCTCCGCTCAATGTACAAGTACATCTCCGCTCCATGTACCAGTACCTCTCCGCTCAATGTACAAGTACATCTCCACTCCATGTACAAGTACCTCTCCGCTCAATGTACAAGTACATCTCCGCTCCATGTACCAGTACCTCTCCGCTCCATGTACAAGTACCTCTCCGCTCCATGTACAAGTACCTCTCCGCTCCATGTACAAGTACATCTCTGCTCCATGTACAAGTACCTCTCCGCTCAATGTACAAGTACATCTCCGCTCCATGTACAAGTACCTCTCCGCTCCATGTACAAGTACATCTCCGCTCCATGTACAAGTACCTCTCCGCTCCATGTACAAGTACCTCTCCGCTCAATGTACAAGTACATCTCCGCTCCATGTACAAGTACCTCTCCGCTCCATGTACAAGTACATCTCCGCTCCATGTACAAGTACCTCTCCGCTCAATGTACAAGTACATCTCCGCTCCATGTACAAGTACATCTCCACTCCATGTACAAGTACCTCTCCGCTCAATGTACAAGTACATCTCCGCTCCATGTACCAGTACCTCTCCGCTCAATGTACAAGTACATCTCCACTCCATGTACAAGTACCTCTCCGCTCAATGTACAAGTACATCTCCGCTCCATGTACCAGTACCTCTCCGCTCAATGTACAAGTACATCTCCACTCCATGTACAAGTACCTCTCCGCTCAATGTACAAGTACATCTGCGCTCCATGTAGGGCTGGGTATCGTTCAAAATTTTTCGATATCGATACCGTTTCGATACTTGGATTTCGATACCGGTTCCTGAACGATACTTTTTTCGATACCAATTTTTAGAAAAATCCATTTTAACAAAAATAAAACTGCATTACACATTGAAATTATTTTACAAATCTTTAGTTTCCCCCCATCTTAAGTTTTACAGCAGAAAAAAATAAAACCTACTGTATTTAACATAACTTTAAGTTCTCTAAACGTATTGCCGTCCCTACAAAAAATATTGGAGTACTACAAAGGAAAGAAATGTAGCTAAAACAAATAAATCAGTGGAATAGTTTTCAGTGCAAAACAGAGAGTTGCAAATCAGGGTTTAATGCTCACTGATGCAACAGAACTCTATTCTTGTACAAACTGATGAGATGGCTCCACTTCATGCATGGAAGACTAGTTGAGCATTGACTAGCCTATCAATATAGCCTTATATGCCACAAAGTGAATCGCATTTATATTCAACAAACTATCATGACATCAGCGTTTGTTAACGAGTTGCTAAAAATACATGGGCGATAACTGCCCGCTTGCACATAACGCTAATTAATTAAACATTAACGCTAGCGTTGCAGATCAGTGTGCTCACTGCTGCAACAGAACGTCATTCTTGTCAAATCTGACGAGACAGCTCAACTTCACTGACTAGCCAATCAATATAAATGAATCGCATTTACATTCAACAAACTATCATGACATCAGCGTTTGTTAACGAGTTGCTAAAAATACACAATGCCCGCTTGCGCATAACGTTACGGCGGCAATTAATTAAACGATCTAATGCTACAACTCACAGCCAGATGCATGGATTTGTCAGACTGAGGGATCTGATAACCGCTAACTTGCGGTAAGCTGAGCTGACCCACCTCTCAATTATTTCTCTTGTCTGTGGAAACCAGTCCGTGTTGTTTCTGTTTCTTTTCCTGCTTTTCATCATCTTCGCCATATGGTAATCCAGCATAGGAGTAGCTTGAGTGGCTAACTTCTTGTATACTATCCGCACCGCACGCCTGGCTCACAGTCACAACAAACACACCGGCTAAAGTGGGCGTAACGTTTCCTGCATGCCTCTACATGACAGCCAATCACCAGCCGTATTAGAGCGCGGCGTGCAAGCATGTCGCATGCTTATAGGCTCAATGACGCTGTTTTGTTTTGGTATCGAAAATTGGTATCGATTGACAAGGGAGGCTTCGATACCCCTTAGTATCGATGTTTCCATTTCGGTGCCAAGTAAGTATCGAAACTCGATACCCAGCCCTAGCTCCATGTACAAGTACCTCTCCGCTCAATGTACAAGTACCTCTCCGCTCAATGTACAAGTACCTCTCCGCTCCATGTACAAGTACCTCTCCGCTCCATGTACAAGTACCTCTCCGCTCCATGTACAAGTACCTCTCCGCTCCATGTACAAGTACATCTCTGCTCCATGTACAAGTACCTCTCCGCTCAATGTACAAGTACATCTCCGCTCCATGTACAAGTACCTCTCCGCTCCATGTACAAGTACATCTCCGCTCCATGTACAAGTACCTCTCCGCTCCATGTACAAGTACCTCTCCGCTCAATGTACAAGTACATCTCCGCTCCATGTACAAGTACATCTCTGCTCCATGTACAAGTACCTCTCCGCTCAATGTACAAGTACATCTCCGCTCCATGTACAAGTACCTCTCCGCTCCATGTACAAGTACCTCTCCGGTCCATGTACAAGTACCTCTCCGCTCCATGTACAAGTACCTCTCCGCTCCATGTACAAGTACCTCTCCGCTCAATGTCAAGTGTCGACAGTACCTCTCCGCTCCATGTACAAATACCTCTCCGCTCTCATGTACAAGTACCTCTCCGCTCCATGTACAAGTACCTCTCCGCTCAATGTCAAGTGTCGACAGTACCTCTCCGCTCCATGTACAAATACCTCTCCGCTCCATGTACAAGTACCTCTCCGCTCTCATGTACAAGTACCTCTCCGCTCCATGTACAAGTAGCTCTCCGCTCAATGTACAAGTGTCGACAGTACCTTTCCGCTCCATGTACACATACCTCTCCGCTCTCATGTACAAGTACCTCTCCGCTCCATGTACAAGTACCTCTCCGCTCAATGTACAAATACCTCTCCGCTCCATGTATAAGTACCTCTCCGCTCTATGTACAAGTACCTCTCCGCTCCATGTACAAGTACCTCTCCGCTCAATGTACAAATACCTCTCCGCTCCATGTACAAGTAGCTCTCCGCTGAATGTACAAGTGTCGACAGTACCTCTCCGCTCAATGTACAAGTACCTCTCCGCTCAATGTACAAATACCTCTCCGCTCCATGTACAAGTACCTCTCCGCTCAATGTCAAGTATCGACAGTACCTCTCCGCTCCATGTACAAGTACCTCTCCGCTGAATGTACAAGTGTCGACAGTACCTCTCCGCTCAATGTACAAGTACCTCTCCGCTCCATGTACAAGTACCTCTCCGCTCTCATGTACAAGTACCTCTCCGCTCCATGTACAAGTACCTCTCCGCTCAATGTACAAGTACCTCTGCGCTCCATGTACAAGTACCTCTCCGCTCAATGTACAAGTACCTCTCCGCTCAATGTACAAGTGTCGACAGTACCTCTCCGCTCCATGTACAAGTACCTCTCCGCTCAATGTACAAGTGTCGACAGTACCTCTACGCTCAATGTACAAGTGTCGACAGTACCTCTCCGCTCTCATGTACAAGTACCTCTCCGATCCATGTACAAGTACATCTCCGCTCCATGTACAAGTACATCTCCGCTCAATGTACAAGTACCTCTCCGCTCCATGTACAAGTACCTCTCCGCTCCATGTACAAGTACCTCTCCGCTCCATGTACAAGTACCTCTCCGCTCCATGTACAAGTACCTCTCCGCTCAATGTACAAGTACCTCTCCGCTCCATGTACAAGTACCTCTCCGCTCAATGTACAAGTACCTCTCCGCTCCATGTACAAGTACCTCTCCGCTCCATGTACAAGTACCTCTCCGCTCCATGTACAAGTACCTCTCCGCTCAATGTCAAGTATCGACAGTACCTCTCCGCTCCATGTACAAGTACCTCTCCGCTGAATGTACAAGTGTCGACAGTACCTCTCCGCTCAATGTACAAGTACCTCTCCGCTCCATGTACAAGTACCTCTCCGCTCTCATGTACAAGTACCTCTCCGCTCCATGTACAAGTACCTCTCCGCTCCATGTACAAGTACCTCTCCGCTCAATGTACAAGTACCTCTGCGCTCCATGTACAAGTACCTCTCCGCTCAATGTACAAGTACCTCTCCGCTCAATGTACAAGTGTCGACAGTACCTCTCCGCTCCATGTACAAGTACCTCTCCGCTCAATGTACAAGTGTCGACAGTACCTCTACGCTCAATGTACAAGTGTCGACAGTACCTCTCCGCTCTCATGTACAAGTACCTCTCCGATCCATGTACAAGTACATCTCCGCTCCATGTACAAGTACATCTCCGCTCAATGTACAAGTACCTCTCCGCTCCATGTACAAGTACCTCTCCGCTCCATGTACAAGTACCTCTCCGCTCCATGTACAAGTACCTCTCCGCTCAATGTACAAGTACCTCTCCGCTCCATGTACAAGTACCTCTCCGCTCAATGTACAAGTACCTCTCCGCTCCATGTACAAGTACCTCTCCGCTCCATGTACAAGTACCTCTCCGCTCCATGTACAAGTACCTCTCCGCTCAATGTCAAGTATCGACAGTACCTCTCCGCTCCATGTACAAGTACCACTCCGCTGAATGTACAAGTGTCGACAGTACCTCTCCGCTCAATGTACAAGTACCTCTCCGCTCCATGTACAAGTACCTCTCCGCTCTCATGTACAAGTACCTCTCCGCTCCATGTACAAGTACCTCTCCGCTCCATGTACAAGTACCTCTCCGCTCAATGTACAAGTACCTCTGCGCTCCATGTACAAGTACCTCTCCGCTCAATGTACAAGTACCTCTCCGCTCAATGTACAAGTGTCGACAGTACCTCTCCGCTCCATGTACAAGTACCTCTCCGCTCAATGTACAAGTGTCGACAGTACCTCTACGCTCAATGTACAAGTGTCGACAGTACCTCTCCGCTCTCATGTACAAGTACCTCTCCGATCCATGTACAAGTACATCTCCGCTCCATGTACAAGTACATCTCCGCTCAATGTACAAGTACCTCTCCGCTCCATGTACAAGTACCTCTCCGCTCCATGTACAAGTACCTCTCCGCTCCATGTACAAGTACCTCTCCGCTCCATGTACAAGTACCTCTCCGCTCAATGTACAAGTACCTCTCCGCTCCATGTACAAGTACCTCTCCGCTCCATGTACAAGTACCTCTCCGCTCCATGTACAAGTACCTCTCCGCTCAATGTACAAGTACCTCTCCGCTCCATGTACAAGTACCTCTCCGCTCCATGTACAAGTACCTCTCCGCTCCATGTACAAGTACCTCTCCGCTCAATGTACAAGTACCTCTCCGCTCCCTGTACAAGTACATCTCCGCTCCATGTACAAGTACCTCTCCGCTCCATGTACAAGTACCTCTCCGCTCAATGTACAAGTGTCGACAGTACCTCTCCGCTCCATGTACAAGTACCTCTCCGCTCCATGTACAAGTACCTCTCCGCTCAATGTACAAGTGTCGACAGTACCTCTCCGCTCCATCTACAAGTACCTCTCCGCTCAATGTACAAGTACCTCTCCGCTGAATGTACAAGTACCTCTCCGCTCCATGTACAAGTACCTCTCCGCTCCATGTACAAATACCTCTCCGCTCCATGTACAAGTACCTCTCCGCTCCATGTACAAGCACCTCTCCGCTACATGTACAAGTACCTCTCCGCTCCATGTACAAGTACCTCTCCGCTCCATGTACAAGTACCTCTCCGCTCAATGTACAAGTACCTCTCCGCTCCATGTACAAATACCTCTCCGCTCCATGTACAAATACCTCTCCGCTCCATGTACAAGTACCTCTCCGCTCCATGTACCAGTACCTCTCCGCTCAATGTACAAGTACATCTCCGCTCAATGTACAAGTACATCTCCGCTCAATGTACAAGTACGTCTCCGCTCAATGTACAAGTACCTCTCCGCTCAATGTACAAGTACCTCTCCGCTCCATGTACAAGTACCTCTCCGCTCAATGTACAAATACCTCTCCGCTCCATGTACAAGTACCTCTCCGCTCCATGTACCAGTACCTCTCCGCTCAATGTACAAGTACATCTCCGCTCAATGTACAAGTACATCTCCGCTCAATGTACAAGTACGTCTCCGCTCAATGTACAAGTACCTCTCCGCTCAATGTACAAGTACCTCTCCGCTCCATGTACAAGTACCTCTCCGCTCAATGTACAAGTACATCTCCGCTCCATGTACCAGTACCTCTCCGCTCAATGTACAAGTACCTCTCCGCTCAATGTACAAGTACATCTCCGCTCCATGTACAAGTACGTCTCCGCTCAATGTATAAGTACCTCTCCGCTCCATGTACAAGTACCTCTCCGCTCCATGTACAAGTACATCTCCGCTCCATGTACAAGTACATCTCCGCTCCATGTACAAGTACCTCTCCGCTCCATGTACAAGTACCTCTCCGCTCCATGTACAAGTACATCTCCGCTCCATGTACAAGTACCTCTCCGCTCAATGTACAAGTACATCTCCGCTCCATGTACAAGTACATCTCCACTCCATGTACAAGTACCTCTCCGCTCAATGTACAAGTACATCTCCGCTCCATGTACCAGTACCTCTCCGCTCAATGTACAAGTACATCTCCACTCCATGTACAAGTACCTCTCCGCTCAATGTACAAGTACATCTCCGCTCCATGTACCAGTACCTCTCCGCTCAATGTACAAGTACATCTCCACTCCATGTACAAGTACCTCTCCGCTCAATGTACAAGTACATCTCCGCTCCATGTACCAGTACCTCTCCGCTCAATGTACAAGTACATCTCCGCTCCATGTACAAGTACCTCTCCGCTCAATGTACAAGTACCTCTCCGCTCAATGTACAAGTACATCTCCGCTCCATGTACCAGTACCTCTCCGCTCAATGTACAAGTACATCTGCGCTCCATGTAGGGCTGGGTATCGTTCAAAATTTTTCGATATCGATACCGTTTCGATACTTGGATTTCGATACCGGTTCCTGAACGATACTTTTTTCGATACCAATTTTTAGAAAAATCCATTTTAACAAAAATAAAAGTGCATTACACATTGAAATTATTTTACAAATCTTTAGTTTCCCCCCATCTTAAGTTTTACAGCAGAAAAAAATAAAACCTACTGTATTTAACATAACTTTAAGTTCTCTAAACGTATTGCCGTCCCTACAAAAAATATTGGAGTACTACAAAGGAAAGAAATGTAGCTAAAACAAATAAATCAGTGGAATAGTTTTCAGTGCAAAACAGAGAGTTGCAAATCAGGGTTTAATGCTCACTGATGCAACAGAACTCTATTCTTGTACAAACTGATGAGATGGCTCCACTTCATGCATGGAAGACTAGTTGAGCATTGACTAGCCTATCAATATAGCCTTATATGCCACAAAGTGAATCGCATTTATATTCAACAAACTATCATGACATCAGCGTTTGTTAACGAGTTGCTAAAAATACATGGGCGATAACTGCCCGCTTGCACATAACGCTAATTAATTAAACATTAACGCTAGCGTTGCAGATCAGTGTGCTCACTGCTGCAACAGAACGTCATTCTTGTCAAATCTGACGAGACAGCTCAACTTCACTGACTAGCCAATCAATATAAATGAATCGCATTTACATTCAACAAACTATCATGACATCAGCATTTGTTAACGAGTTGCTAAAAATACACAATGCCCGCTTGCGCATAACGTTACGGCGGCAATTAATTAAACGATCTAATGCTACAACTCACAGCCAGATGCATGGATTTGTCAGACTGAGGGATCTGATAACCGCTAACTTGCGGTAAGCTGAGCTGACCCACCTCTCAATTATTTCTCTTGTCTGTGGAAACCAGTCCGTGTTGTTTCTGTTTCTTTTCCTGCTTTTCATCATCTTCGCCATATGGTAATCCAGCATAGGAGTAGCTTGAGTGGCTAACTTCTTGTATACTATCCGCACCGCACGCCTGGCTCACAGTCACAACAAACACACCGGCTAAAGTGGGCGTAACGTTTCCTGCATGCCTCTACATGACAGCCAATCACCAGCCGTATTAGAGCGCGGCGTGCAAGCATGTCGCATGCTTATAGGCTCAATGACGCTGTTTTGTTTTGGTATCGAAAATTGGTATCGATTGACAAGGGAGGCTTCGATACCCCTTAGTATCGATGTTTCCATTTCGGTGCCAAGTAAGTATCGAAACTCGATACCCAGCCCTAGCTCCATGTACAAGTACCTCTCCGCTCAATGTACAAGTACCTCTCCGCTCAATGTACAAGTACCTCTCCGCTCCATGTACAAGTACCTCTCCGCTCCATGTACAAGTACCTCTCCGCTCCATGTACAAGTACCTCTCCGCTCCATGTACAAGTACATCTCTGCTCCATGTACAAGTACCTCTCCGCTCAATGTACAAGTACATCTCCGCTCCATGTACAAGTACCTCTCCGCTCCATGTACAAGTACATCTCCGCTCCATGTACAAGTACCTCTCCGCTCCATGTACAAGTACCTCTCCGCTCAATGTACAAGTACATCTCCGCTCCATGTACAAGTACATCTCTGCTCCATGTACAAGTACCTCTCCGCTCAATGTACAAGTACATCTCCGCTCCATGTACAAGTACCTCTCCGCTCCATGTACAAGTACCTCTCCGGTCCATGTACAAGTACCTCTCCGCTCCATGTACAAGTACCTCTCCGCTCCATGTACAAGTACCTCTCCGCTCAATGTCAAGTGTCGACAGTACCTCTCCGCTCCATGTACAAATACCTCTCCGCTCTCATGTACAAGTACCTCTCCGCTCCATGTACAAGTACCTCTCCGCTCAATGTCAAGTGTCGACAGTACCTCTCCGCTCCATGTACAAATACCTCTCCGCTCCATGTACAAGTACCTCTCCGCTCTCATGTACAAGTACCTCTCCGCTCCATGTACAAGTAGCTCTCCGCTCAATGTACAAGTGTCGACAGTACCTTTCCGCTCCATGTACAAATACCTCTCCGCTCTCATGTACAAGTACCTCTCCGCTCCATGTACAAGTACCTCTCCGCTCAATGTACAAATACCTCTCCGCTCCATGTATAAGTACCTCTCCGCTCTATGTAAATGGTAAATGGTAAATGGTCTGCATTTATATAGCGCTTTTATCCAAAGCGCTTTACAATGAGTAGATAGTCTACATTCACCCATTCATACACCGATGGCGGCAGGCTGCCACGCAGGGTGCCTACACACCATTGGGAGCAAGGAGGGTTAAGTGTCTTGCCCAAGGACACAACGACAGCAGCTGGGAGGGAGCGGGGATCGAACCGCCAACCCTTGCGTCATTGGCCGACCCGCTCTACCTCCTGAGCTAAAGCCGCCCCGCGGCTATGTACAAGTACCTCTCCGCTCCATGTACAAGTACCTCTCCGCTCAATGTACAAATACCTCTCCGCTCCATGTACAAGTAGCTCTCCGCTGAATGTACAAGTGTCGACAGTACCTCTCCGCTCAATGTACAAGTACCTCTCCGCTAAATGTACAAATACCTCTCCGCTCCATGTACAAGTACCTCTCCGCTCAATGTCAAGTATCGACAGTACCTCTCCGCTCCATGTACAAGTACCTCTCCGCTGAATGTACAAGTGTCGACAGTACCTCTCCGCTCAATGTACAAGTACCTCTCCGCTCTCATGTACAAGTACCTCTCCGCTCCATGTACAAGTACCTCTCCGCTCCATGTACAAGTACCTCTCCGCTCAATGTACAAGTACCTCTGCGCTCCATGTACAAGTACCTCTCCGCTCAATGTACAAGTACCTCTCCGCTCAATGTACAAGTGTCGACAGTACCTCTCCGCTCCATGTACAAGTACCTCTCCGCTCAATGTACAAGTGTCGACAGTACCTCTACGCTCAATGTACAAGTGTCGACAGTACCTCTCCGCTCTCATGTACAAGTACCTCTCCGATCCATGTACAAGTACATCTCCGCTCCATGTACAAGTACATCTCCGCTCAATGTACAAGTACCTCTCCGCTCCATGTACAAGTACCTCTCCGCTCCATGTACAAATACCTCTCCGCTCTCATGTACAAGTACCTCTCCGCTCCATGTACAAGTACCTCTCCGCTCAATGTACAAATACCTCTCCGCTCCATGTATAAGTACCTCTCCGCTCTATGTAAATGGTAAATGGTAAATGGTCTGCATTTATATAGCGCTTTTATCCAAAGCGCTTTACAATGAGTAGATAGTCTACATTCACCCATTCATACACCGATGGCGGCAGGCTGCCACGCAGGGTGCCTACACACCATTGGGAGCAAGGAGGGTTAAGTGTCTTGCCCAAGGACACAACGACAGCAGCTGGGAGGGAGCGGGGATCGAACCGCCAACCCTTGCGTCATTGGCCGACCCGCTCTACCTCCTGAGCTAAAGCCGCCCCGCGGCTATGTACAAGTACCTCTCCGCTCCATGTACAAGTACCTCTCCGCTCAATGTACAAATACCTCTCCGCTCCATGTACAAGTAGCTCTCCGCTGAATGTACAAGTGTCGACAGTACCTCTCCGCTCAATGTACAAGTACCTCTCCGCTAAATGTACAAATACCTCTCCGCTCCATGTACAAGTACCTCTCCGCTCAATGTCAAGTATCGACAGTACCTCTCCGCTCCATGTACAAGTACCTCTCCGCTGAATGTACAAGTGTCGACAGTACCTCTCCGCTCAATGTACAAGTACCTCTCCGCTCTCATGTACAAGTACCTCTCCGCTCCATGTACAAGTACCTCTCCGCTCCATGTACAAGTACCTCTCCGCTCAATGTACAAGTACCTCTGCGCTCCATGTACAAGTACCTCTCCGCTCAATGTACAAGTACCTCTCCGCTCAATGTACAAGTGTCGACAGTACCTCTCCGCTCCATGTACAAGTACCTCTCCGCTCAATGTACAAGTGTCGACAGTACCTCTACGCTCAATGTACAAGTGTCGACAGTACCTCTCCGCTCTCATGTACAAGTACCTCTCCGATCCATGTACAAGTACATCTCCGCTCCATGTACAAGTACATCTCCGCTCAATGTACAAGTACCTCTCCGCTCCATGTACAAGTACCTCTCCGCTCCATGTACAAGTACCTCTCCGCTCCATGTACAAGTACCTCTCCGCTCCATGTACAAGTACCTCTCCGCTCAATGTACAAGTACCTCTCCGCTCCATGTACAAGTACCTCTCCGCTCCATGTACAAGTACCTCTCCGCTCCATGTACAAGTACCTCTCCGCTCAATGTACAAGTACCTCTCCGCTCCATGTACAAGTACCTCTCCGCTCCATGTACAAGTACCTCTCCGCTCCATGTACAAGTACCTCTCCGCTCAATGTACAAGTACCTCTCCGCTCCCTGTACAAGTACATCTCCGCTCCATGTACAAGTACCTCTCCGCTCCATGTACAAGTACCTCTCCGCTCAATGTACAAGTGTCGACAGTACCTCTCCGCTCCATGTACAAGTACCTCTCCGCTCCATGTACAAGTACCTCTCCGCTCAATGTACAAGTGTCGACAGTACCTCTCCGCTCCATCTACAAGTACCTCTCCGCTCAATGTACAAGTACCTCTCCGCTCAATGTACAAGTACCTCTCCGCTCCATGTACAAGTACCTCTCTGCTCCATGTACAAATACCTCTCCGCTCCATGTACAAGTACCTCTCCGCTCCATGTACAAGCACCTCTCCGCTACATGTACAAGTACCTCTCCGCTCCATGTACAAGTACCTCTCCGCTCCATGTACAAGTACCTCTCCGCTCAATGTACAAGTACCTCTCCGCTCCATGTACAAATACCTCTCCGCTCCATGTACAAATACCTCTCCGCTCCATGTACAAGTACCTCTCCGCTCCATGTACCAGTACCTCTCCGCTCAATGTACAAGTACATCTCCGCTCAATGTACAAGTACATCTCCGCTCAATGTACAAGTACGTCTCCGCTCAATGTACAAGTACCTCTCCGCTCAATGTACAAGTACCTCTCCGCTCCATGTACAAGTACCTCTCCGCTCAATGTACAAATACCTCTCCGCTCCATGTACAAGTACCTCTCCGCTCCATGTACCAGTACCTCTCCGCTCAATGTACAAGTACATCTCCGCTCAATGTACAAGTACATCTCCGCTCAATGTACAAGTACGTCTCCGCTCAATGTACAAGTACCTCTCCGCTCAATGTACAAGTACCTCTCCGCTCCATGTACAAGTACCTCTCCGCTCAATGTACAAGTACATCTCCGCTCCATGTACCAGTACCTCTCCGCTCAATGTACAAGTACCTCTCCGCTCAATGTACAAGTACCTCTCCGCTCCATGTACAAGTACCTCTCCGCTCAATGTACAAGTACATCTCCGCTCCATGTACCAGTACCTCTCCGCTCCATGTACCAGTACCTCTCCGCTCAATGTACAAGTACCTCTCCGCTCAATGTACAAGTGTCGACAGTACCTCTCCGCTCCATGTACAAGTACCTCTCCGCTCAATGTACAAGTGTCGACAGTACCTCTACGCTCAATGTACAAGTGTCGACAGTACCTCTCCGCTCTCATGTACAAGTACCTCTCCGATCCATGTACAAGTACATCTCCGCTCCATGTACAAGTACATCTCCGCTCAATGTACAAGTACCTCTCCGCTCCATGTACAAGTACCTCTCCGCTCCATGTACAAGTACCTCTCCGCTCCATGTACAAGTACCTCTCCGCTCCATGTACAAGTACCTCTCCGCTCAATGTACAAGTACCTCTCCGCTCCATGTACAAGTACCTCTCCGCTCAATGTACAAGTACCTCTCCGCTCCATGTACAAGTACCTCTCCGCTCCATGTACAAGTACCTCTCCGCTCCATGTACAAGTACCTCTCCGCTCAATGTCAAGTATCGACAGTACCTCTCCGCTCCATGTACAAGTACCTCTCCGCTGAATGTACAAGTGTCGACAGTACCTCTCCGCTCAATGTACAAGTACCTCTCCGCTCCATGTACAAGTACCTCTCCGCTCTCATGTACAAGTACCTCTCCGCTCCATGTACAAGTACCTCTCCGCTCCATGTACAAGTACCTCTCCGCTCAATGTACAAGTACCTCTGCGCTCCATGTACAAGTACCTCTCCGCTCAATGTACAAGTACCTCTCCGCTCAATGTACAAGTGTCGACAGTACCTCTCCGCTCCATGTACAAGTACCTCTCCGCTCAATGTACAAGTGTCGACAGTACCTCTACGCTCAATGTACAAGTGTCGACAGTACCTCTCCGCTCTCATGTACAAGTACCTCTCCGATCCATGTACAAGTACCTCTCCGCTCCATGTACAAGTACCTCTCCGCTCCATGTACAAGTACCTCTCCGCTCCATGTACAAGTACCTCTCCGCTCAATGTACAAGTACCTCTCCGCTCCATGTACAAGTACCTCTCCGCTCCATGTACAAGTACCTCTCCGCTCCATGTACAAGTACCTCTCCGCTCAATGTACAAGTACCTCTCCGCTCCCTGTACAAGTACATCTCCGCTCCATGTACAAGTACCTCTCCGCTCCATGTACAAGTACCTCTCCGCTCAATGTACAAGTGTCGACAGTACCTCTCCGCTCCATGTACAAGTACCTCTCCGCTCCATGTACAAGTACCTCTCCGCTCAATGTACAAGTGTCGACAGTACCTCTCCGCTCCATCTACAAGTACCTCTCCGCTCAATGTACAAGTACCTCTCCGCTCAATGTACAAGTACCTCTCCGCTCCATGTACAAGTACCTCTCTGCTCCATGTACAAATACCTCTCCGCTCCATGTACAAGTACCTCTCCGCTCCATGTACAAGCACCTCTCCGCTACATGTACAAGTACCTCTCCGCTCCATGTACAAGTACCTCTCCGCTCCATGTACAAGTACCTCTCCGCTCAATGTACAAGTACCTCTCCGCTCCATGTACAAATACCTCTCCGCTCCATGTACAAATACCTCTCCGCTCCATGTACAAGTACCTCTCCGCTCCATGTACCAGTACCTCTCCGCTCAATGTACAAGTACATCTCCGCTCAATGTACAAGTACATCTCCGCTCAATGTACAAGTACGTCTCCGCTCAATGTACAAGTACCTCTCCGCTCAATGTACAAGTACCTCTCCGCTCCATGTACAAGTACCTCTCCGCTCAATGTACAAATACCTCTCCGCTCCATGTACAAGTACCTCTCCGCTCCATGTACCAGTACCTCTCCGCTCAATGTACAAGTACATCTCCGCTCAATGTACAAGTACATCTCCGCTCAATGTACAAGTACGTCTCCGCTCAATGTACAAGTACCTCTCCGCTCAATGTACAAGTACCTCTCCGCTCCATGTACAAGTACCTCTCCGCTCAATGTACAAGTACATCTCCGCTCCATGTACCAGTACCTCTCCGCTCAATGTACAAGTACCTCTCCGCTCAATGTACAAGTACCTCTCCGCTCCATGTACAAGTACCTCTCCGCTCAATGTACAAGTACATCTCCGCTCCATGTACCAGTACCTCTCCGCTCCATGTACCAGTACCTCTCCGCTCAATGTACAAGTACCTCTCCGCTCAATGTACAAGTGTCGACAGTACCTCTCCGCTCCATGTACAAGTACCTCTCCGCTCAATGTACAAGTGTCGACAGTACCTCTACGCTCAATGTACAAGTGTCGACAGTACCTCTCCGCTCTCATGTACAAGTACCTCTCCGATCCATGTACAAGTACATCTCCGCTCCATGTACAAGTACATCTCCGCTCAATGTACAAGTACCTCTCCGCTCCATGTACAAGTACCTCTCCGCTCCATGTACAAGTACCTCTCCGCTCCATGTACAAGTACCTCTCCGCTCCATGTACAAGTACCTCTCCGCTCAATGTACAAGTACCTCTCCGCTCCATGTACAAGTACCTCTCCGCTCAATGTACAAGTACCTCTCCGCTCCATGTACAAGTACCTCTCCGCTCCATGTACAAGTACCTCTCCGCTCCATGTACAAGTACCTCTCCGCTCAATGTCAAGTATCGACAGTACCTCTCCGCTCCATGTACAAGTACCTCTCCGCTGAATGTACAAGTGTCGACAGTACCTCTCCGCTCAATGTACAAGTACCTCTCCGCTCCATGTACAAGTACCTCTCCGCTCTCATGTACAAGTACCTCTCCGCTCCATGTACAAGTACCTCTCCGCTCCATGTACAAGTACCTCTCCGCTCAATGTACAAGTACCTCTGCGCTCCATGTACAAGTACCTCTCCGCTCAATGTACAAGTACCTCTCCGCTCAATGTACAAGTGTCGACAGTACCTCTCCGCTCCATGTACAAGTACCTCTCCGCTCAATGTACAAGTGTCGACAGTACCTCTACGCTCAATGTACAAGTGTCGACAGTACCTCTCCGCTCTCATGTACAAGTACCTCTCCGATCCATGTACAAGTACATCTCCGCTCCATGTACAAGTACATCTCCGCTCAATGTACAAGTACCTCTCCGCTCCATGTACAAGTACCTCTCCGCTCCATGTACAAGTACCTCTCCGCTCCATGTACAAGTACCTCTCCGCTCCATGTACAAGTACCTCTCCGCTCAATGTACAAGTACCTCTCCGCTCCATGTACAAGTACCTCTCCGCTCCATGTACAAGTACCTCTCCGCTCCATGTACAAGTACCTCTCCGCTCAATGTACAAGTACCTCTCCGCTCCATGTACAAGTACCTCTCCGCTCCATGTACAAGTACCTCTCCGCTCCATGTACAAGTACCTCTCCGCTCAATGTACAAGTACCTCTCCGCTCCCTGTACAAGTACATCTCCGCTCCATGTACAAGTACCTCTCCGCTCCATGTACAAGTACCTCTCCGCTCAATGTACAAGTGTCGACAGTACCTCTCCGCTCCATGTACAAGTACCTCTCCGCTCCATGTACAAGTACCTCTCCGCTCAATGTACAAGTGTCGACAGTACCTCTCCGCTCCATCTACAAGTACCTCTCCGCTCAATGTACAAGTACCTCTCCGCTCAATGTACAAGTACCTCTCCGCTCCATGTACAAGTACCTCTCCGCTCCATGTACAAATACCTCTCCGCTCCATGTACAAGTACCTCTCCGCTCCATGTACAAGCACCTCTCCGCTACATGTACAAGTACCTCTCCGCTCCATGTACAAGTACCTCTCCGCTCCATGTACAAGTACCTCTCCGCTCAATGTACAAGTACCTCTCCGCTCCATGTACAAATACCTCTCCGCTCCATGTACAAATACCTCTCCGCTCCATGTACAAGTACCTCTCCGCTCCATGTACCAGTACCTCTCCGCTCAATGTACAAGTACATCTCCGCTCAATGTACAAGTACATCTCCGCTCAATGTACAAGTACGTCTCCGCTCAATGTACAAGTACCTCTCCGCTCAATGTACAAGTACCTCTCCGCTCCATGTACAAGTACCTCTCCGCTCAATGTACAAATACCTCTCCGCTCCATGTACAAGTACCTCTCCGCTCCATGTACCAGTACCTCTCCGCTCAATGTACAAGTACATCTCCGCTCAATGTACAAGTACATCTCCGCTCAATGTACAAGTACGTCTCCGCTCAATGTACAAGTACCTCTCCGCTCAATGTACAAGTACCTCTCCGCTCCATGTACAAGTACCTCTCCGCTCAATGTACAAGTACATCTCCGCTCCATGTACCAGTACCTCTCCGCTCAATGTACAAGTACCTCTCCGCTCAATGTACAAGTACCTCTCCGCTCCATGTACAAGTACCTCTCCGCTCAATGTACAAGTACATCTCCGCTCCATGTACCAGTACCTCTCCGCTCCATGTACCAGTACCTCTCCGCTCCATGTACAAGTACCTCTCCGCTCAATGTACAAGTACCTCTCCGCTCCCTGTACAAGTACATCTCCGCTCCATGTACAAGTACCTCTCCGCTCCATGTACAAGTACCTCTCCGCTCAATGTACAAGTGTCGACAGTACCGCTCCGCTCCATGTACAAGTACCTCTCCGCTCCATGTACAAGTACCTCTCCGCTCAATGTACAAGTGTCGACAGTACCTCTCCGCTCCATCTACAAGTACCTCTCCGCTCAATGTACAAGTACCTCTCCGCTGAATGTACAAGTACCTCTCCGCTCCATGTACAAGTACCTCTCCGCTCCATGTACAAATACCTCTCCGCTCCATGTACAAGTACCTCTCCGCTCCATGTACAAGCACCTCTCCGCTACATGTACAAGTACCTCTCCGCTCCATGTACAAGTACCTCTCCGCTCCATGTACAAGTACCTCTCCGCTCAATGTACAAGTACCTCTCCGCTCCATGTACAAATACCTCTCCGCTCCATGTACAAGTACCTCTCCGCTCCATGTACAAGCACCTCTCCGCTACATGTACAAGTACCTCTCCGCTCCATGTACAAGTACCTCTCCGCTCCATGTACAAGTACCTCTCCGCTCAATGTACAAGTACCTCTCCGCTCCATGTACAAGTACCTCTCCGCTCCATGTACAAGTACCTCTCCGCTCCATGTACAAGTACCTCTCCGCTCCATGTACAAGTACATCTCTGCTCCATGTACAAGTACCTCTCCGCTCAATGTACAAGTACATCTCCGCTCCATGTACAAGTACCTCTCCGCTCCATGTACAAGTACATCTCCGCTCCATGTACAAGTACCTCTCCGCTCCATGTACAAGTACCTCTCCGCTCAATGTACAAGTACATCTCCGCTCCATGTACAAGTACATCTCTGCTCCATGTACAAGTACCTCTCCGCTCAATGTACAAGTACATCTCCGCTCCATGTACAAGTACCTCTCCGCTCCATGTACAAGTACCTCTCCGGTCCATGTACAAGTACCTCTCCGCTCCATGTACAAGTACCTCTCCGCTCCATGTACAAGTACCTCTCCGCTCAATGTCAAGTGTCGACAGTACCTCTCCGCTCCATGTACAAATACCTCTCCGCTCTCATGTACAAGTACCTCTCCGCTCCATGTACAAGTACCTCTCCGCTCAATGTCAAGTGTCGACAGTACCTCTCCGCTCCATGTACAAATACCTCTCCGCTCCATGTACAAGTACCTCTCCGCTCTCATGTACAAGTACCTCTCCGCTCCATGTACAAGTAGCTCTCCGCTCAATGTACAAGTGTCGACAGTACCTTTCCGCTCCATGTACAAATACCTCTCCGCTCTCATGTACAAGTACCTCTCCGCTCCATGTACAAGTACCTCTCCGCTCAATGTACAAATACCTCTCCGCTCCATGTATAAGTACCTCTCCGCTCTATGTACAAGTACCTCTCCGCTCCATGTACAAGTACCTCTCCGCTCAATGTACAAATACCTCTCCGCTCCATGTACAAGTAGCTCTCCGCTGAATGTACAAGTGTCGACAGTACCTCTCCGCTCAATGTACAAGTACCTCTCCGCTCAATGTACAAATACCTCTCCGCTCCATGTACAAGTACCTCTCCGCTCAATGTCAAGTATCGACAGTACCTCTCCGCTCCATGTACAAGTACCTCTCCGCTGAATGTACAAGTGTCGACAGTACCTCTCCGCTCAATGTACAAGTACCTCTCCGCTCCATGTACAAGTACCTCTCCGCTCTCATGTACAAGTACCTCTCCGCTCCATGTACAAGTACCTCTCCGCTCAATGTACAAGTACCTCTGCGCTCCATGTACAAGTACCTCTCCGCTCAATGTACAAGTACCTCTCCGCTCAATGTACAAGTGTCGACAGTACCTCTCCGCTCCATGTACAAGTACCTCTCCGCTCAATGTACAAGTGTCGACAGTACCTCTACGCTCAATGTACAAGTGTCGACAGTACCTCTCCGCTCTCATGTACAAGTACCTCTCCGATCCATGTACAAGTACATCTCCGCTCCATGTACAAGTACATCTCCGCTCAATGTACAAGTACCTCTCCGCTCCATGTACAAGTACCTCTCCGCTCCATGTACAAGTACCTCTCCGCTCCATGTACAAGTACCTCTCCGCTCCATGTACAAGTACCTCTCCGCTCAATGTACAAGTACCTCTCCGCTCCATGTACAAGTACCTCTCCGCTCAATGTACAAGTACCTCTCCGCTCCATGTACAAGTACCTCTCCGCTCCATGTACCAGTACCTCTCCGCTCAATGTACAAGTACATCTCCGCTCAATGTACAAGTACATCTCCGCTCAATGTACAAGTACGTCTCCGCTCAATGTACAAGTACCTCTCCGCTCAATGTACAAGTACCTCTCCGCTCCATGTACAAGTACCTCTCCGCTCAATGTACAAGTACATCTCCGCTCCATGTACCAGTACCTCTCCGCTCAATGTACAAGTACCTCTCCGCTCAATGTACAAGTACCTCTCCGCTCCATGTACAAGTACCTCTCCGCTCAATGTACAAGTACATCTCCGCTCCATGTACCAGTACCTCTCCGCTCCATGTACCAGTACCTCTCCGCTCCATGTACAAGTACATCTCCGCTCCATGTACAAGTACCTCTCCGCTCCATGTACAAGTACCTCTCCGGTCCATGTACAAGTACCTCTCCGCTCCATGTACAAGTACCTCTCCGCTCAATGTACAAGTACATCTCCGCTCCATGTACAAGTACCTCTCCGCTCCATGTACAAGTACCTCTCCGGTCCATGTACAAGTACCTCTCCGCTCCATGTACAAGTACCTCTCCGCTCCATGTACAAGTACCTCTCCGCTCAATGTCAAGTGTCGACAGTACCTCTCCGCTCCATGTACAAATACCTCTCCGCTCTCATGTACAAGTACCTCTCCGCTCCATGTACAAGTACCTCTCCGCTCAATGTCAAGTGTCGACAGTACCTCTCCGCTCCATGTACAAATACCTCTCCGCTCCATGTACAAGTACCTCTCCGCTCTCATGTACAAGTACCTCTCCGCTCCATGTACAAGTAGCTCTCCGCTCAATGTACAAGTGTCGACAGTACCTTTCCGCTCCATGTACAAATACCTCTCCGCTCTCATGTACAAGTACCTCTCCGCTCCATGTACAAGTACCTCTCCGCTCAATGTACAAATACCTCTCCGCTCCATGTATAAGTACCTCTCCGCTCTATGTACAAGTACCTCTCCGCTCCATGTACAAGTACCTCTCCGCTCAATGTACAAATACCTCTCCGCTCCATGTACAAGTAGCTCTCCGCTGAATGTACAAGTGTCGACAGTACCTCTCCGCTCAATGTACAAGTACCTCTCCGCTCAATGTACAAATACCTCTCCGCTCCATGTACAAGTACCTCTCCGCTCAATGTCAAGTATCGACAGTACCTCTCCGCTCCATGTACAAGTACCTCTCCGCTGAATGTACAAGTGTCGACAGTACCTCTCCGCTCAATGTACAAGTACCTCTCCGCTCCATGTACAAGTACCTCTCCGCTCTCATGTACAAGTACCTCTCCGCTCCATGTACAAGTACCTCTCCGCTCAATGTACAAGTACCTCTGCGCTCCATGTACAAGTACCTCTCCGCTCAATGTACAAGTACCTCTCCGCTCAATGTACAAGTGTCGACAGTACCTCTCCGCTCCATGTACAAGTACCTCTCCGCTCAATGTACAAGTGTCGACAGTACCTCTACGCTCAATGTACAAGTGTCGACAGTACCTCTCCGCTCTCATGTACAAGTACCTCTCCGATCCATGTACAAGTACATCTCCGCTCCATGTACAAGTACATCTCCGCTCAATGTACAAGTACCTCTCCGCTCCATGTACAAGTACCTCTCCGCTCCATGTACAAGTACCTCTCCGCTCCATGTACAAGTACCTCTCCGCTCCATGTACAAGTACCTCTCCGCTCAATGTACAAGTACCTCTCCGCTCCATGTACAAGTACCTCTCCGCTCAATGTACAAGTACCTCTCCGCTCCATGTACAAGTACCTCTCCGCTCCATGTACCAGTACCTCTCCGCTCAATGTACAAGTACATCTCCGCTCAATGTACAAGTACATCTCCGCTCAATGTACAAGTACGTCTCCGCTCAATGTACAAGTACCTCTCCGCTCAATGTACAAGTACCTCTCCGCTCCATGTACAAGTACCTCTCCGCTCAATGTACAAGTACATCTCCGCTCCATGTACCAGTACCTCTCCGCTCAATGTACAAGTACCTCTCCGCTCAATGTACAAGTACCTCTCCGCTCCATGTACAAGTACCTCTCCGCTCAATGTACAAGTACATCTCCGCTCCATGTACCAGTACCTCTCCGCTCCATGTACCAGTACCTCTCCGCTCCATGTACAAGTACATCTCCGCTCCATGTACAAGTACCTCTCCGCTCCATGTACAAGTACCTCTCCGGTCCATGTACAAGTACCTCTCCGCTCCATGTACAAGTACCTCTCCGCTCAATGTACAAGTACATCTCCGCTCCATGTACAAGTACCTCTCCGCTCCATGTACAAGTACCTCTCCGGTCCATGTACAAGTACCTCTCCGCTCCATGTACAAGTACCTCTCCGCTCCATGTACAAGTACCTCTCCGCTCAATGTCAAGTGTCGACAGTACCTCTCCGCTCCATGTACAAATACCTCTCCGCTCTCATGTACAAGTACCTCTCCGCTCCATGTACAAGTACCTCTCCGCTCAATGTCAAGTGTCGACAGTACCTCTCCGCTCCATGTACAAATACCTCTCCGCTCCATGTACAAGTACCTCTCCGCTCTCATGTACAAGTACCTCTCCGCTCCATGTACAAGTAGCTCTCCGCTCAATGTACAAGTGTCGACAGTACCTTTCCGCTCCATGTACAAATACCTCTCCGCTCTCATGTACAAGTACCTCTCCGCTCCATGTACAAGTACCTCTCCGCTCAATGTACAAATACCTCTCCGCTCCATGTATAAGTACCTCTCCGCTCTATGTACAAGTACCTCTCCGCTCCATGTACAAGTACCTCTCCGCTCAATGTACAAATACCTCTCCGCTCCATGTACAAGTAGCTCTCCGCTGAATGTACAAGTGTCGACAGTACCTCTCCGCTCAATGTACAAGTACCTCTCCGCTCAATGTACAAATACCTCTCCGCTCCATGTACAAGTACCTCTCCGCTCAATGTCAAGTATCGACAGTACCTCTCCGCTCCATGTACAAGTACCTCTCCGCTGAATGTACAAGTGTCGACAGTACCTCTCCGCTCAATGTACAAGTACCTCTCCGCTCCATGTACAAGTACCTCTCCGCTCTCATGTACAAGTACCTCTCCGCTCCATGTACAAGTACCTCTCCGCTCAATGTACAAGTACCTCTGCGCTCCATGTACAAGTACCTCTCCGCTCAATGTACAAGTACCTCTCCGCTCAATGTACAAGTGTCGACAGTACCTCTCCGCTCCATGTACAAGTACCTCTCCGCTCAATGTACAAGTGTCGACAGTACCTCTACGCTCAATGTACAAGTGTCGACAGTACCTCTCCGCTCTCATGTACAAGTACCTCTCCGATCCATGTACAAGTACATCTCCGCTCCATGTACAAGTACATCTCCGCTCAATGTACAAGTACCTCTCCGCTCCATGTACAAGTACCTCTCCGCTCCATGTACAAGTACCTCTCCGCTCCATGTACAAGTACCTCTCCGCTCCATGTACAAGTACCTCTCCGCTCAATGTACAAGTACCTCTCCGCTCCATGTACAAGTACCTCTCCGCTCAATGTACAAGTACCTCTCCGCTCCATGTACAAGTACCTCTCCGCTCCATGTACCAGTACCTCTCCGCTCAATGTACAAGTACATCTCCGCTCAATGTACAAGTACATCTCCGCTCAATGTACAAGTACGTCTCCGCTCAATGTACAAGTACCTCTCCGCTCAATGTACAAGTACCTCTCCGCTCCATGTACAAGTACCTCTCCGCTCAATGTACAAGTACATCTCCGCTCCATGTACCAGTACCTCTCCGCTCAATGTACAAGTACCTCTCCGCTCAATGTACAAGTACCTCTCCGCTCCATGTACAAGTACCTCTCCGCTCAATGTACAAGTACATCTCCGCTCCATGTACCAGTACCTCTCCGCTCCATGTACCAGTACCTCTCCGCTCCATGTACAAGTACCTCTCCGCTCAATGTACAAGTACCTCTCCGCTCCCTGTACAAGTACATCTCCGCTCCATGTACAAGTACCTCTCCGCTCCATGTACAAGTACCTCTCCGCTCAATGTACAAGTGTCGACAGTACCTCTCCGCTCCATGTACAAGTACCTCTCCGCTCCATGTACAAGTACCTCTCCGCTCAATGTACAAGTGTCGACAGTACCTCTCCGCTCCATCTACAAGTACCTCTCCGCTCAATGTACAAGTACCTCTCCGCTGAATGTACAAGTACCTCTCCGCTCCATGTACAAGTACCTCTCCGCTCCATGTACAAATACCTCTCCGCTCCATGTACAAGTACCTCTCCGCTCCATGTACAAGCACCTCTCCGCTACATGTACAAGTACCTCTCCGCTCCATGTACAAGTACCTCTCCGCTCCATGTACAAGTACCTCTCCGCTCAATGTACAAGTACCTCTCCGCTCCATGTACAAATACCTCTCCGCTCCATGTACAAGTACCTCTCCGCTCCATGTACAAGCACCTCTCCGCTACATGTACAAGTACCTCTCCGCTCCATGTACAAGTACCTCTCCGCTCCATGTACAAGTACCTCTCCGCTCAATGTACAAGTACCTCTCCGCTCCATGTACAAGTACCTCTCCGCTCCATGTACAAGTACCTCTCCGCTCCATGTACAAGTACCTCTCCGCTCCATGTACAAGTACATCTCTGCTCCATGTACAAGTACCTCTCCGCTCAATGTACAAGTACATCTCCGCTCCATGTACAAGTACCTCTCCGCTCCATGTACAAGTACATCTCCGCTCCATGTACAAGTACCTCTCCGCTCCATGTACAAGTACCTCTCCGCTCAATGTACAAGTACATCTCCGCTCCATGTACAAGTACATCTCTGCTCCATGTACAAGTACCTCTCCGCTCAATGTACAAGTACATCTCCGCTCCATGTACAAGTACCTCTCCGCTCCATGTACAAGTACCTCTCCGGTCCATGTACAAGTACCTCTCCGCTCCATGTACAAGTACCTCTCCGCTCCATGTACAAGTACCTCTCCGCTCAATGTCAAGTGTCGACAGTACCTCTCCGCTCCATGTACAAATACCTCTCCGCTCTCATGTACAAGTACCTCTCCGCTCCATGTACAAGTACCTCTCCGCTCAATGTCAAGTGTCGACAGTACCTCTCCGCTCCATGTACAAATACCTCTCCGCTCCATGTACAAGTACCTCTCCGCTCTCATGTACAAGTACCTCTCCGCTCCATGTACAAGTAGCTCTCCGCTCAATGTACAAGTGTCGACAGTACCTTTCCGCTCCATGTACAAATACCTCTCCGCTCTCATGTACAAGTACCTCTCCGCTCCATGTACAAGTACCTCTCCGCTCAATGTACAAATACCTCTCCGCTCCATGTATAAGTACCTCTCCGCTCTATGTACAAGTACCTCTCCGCTCCATGTACAAGTACCTCTCCGCTCAATGTACAAATACCTCTCCGCTCCATGTACAAGTAGCTCTCCGCTGAATGGACAAGTGTCGACAGTACCTCTCCGCTCAATGTACAAGTACCTCTCCGCTCAATGTACAAATACCTCTCCGCTCCATGTACAAGTACCTCTCCGCTCAATGTCAAGTATCGACAGTACCTCTCCGCTCCATGTACAAGTACCTCTCCGCTGAATGTACAAGTGTCGACAGTACCTCTCCGCTCAATGTACAAGTACCTCTCCGCTCCATGTACAAGTACCTCTCCGCTCTCATGTACAAGTACCTCTCCGCTCCATGTACAAGTACCTCTCCGCTCAATGTACAAGTACCTCTGCGCTCCATGTACAAGTACCTCTCCGCTCAATGTACAAGTACCTCTCCGCTCAATGTACAAGTGTCGACAGTACCTCTCCGCTCCATGTACAAGTACCTCTCCGCTCAATGTACAAGTGTCGACAGTACCTCTACGCTCAATGTACAAGTGTCGACAGTACCTCTCCGCTCTCATGTACAAGTACCTCTCCGATCCATGTACAAGTACATCTCCGCTCCATGTACAAGTACATCTCCGCTCAATGTACAAGTACCTCTCCGCTCCATGTACAAGTACCTCTCCGCTCCATGTACAAGTACCTCTCCGCTCCATGTACAAGTACCTCTCCGCTCCATGTACAAGTACCTCTCCGCTCAATGTACAAGTACCTCTCCGCTCCATGTACAAGTACCTCTCCGCTCAATGTACAAGTACCTCTCCGCTCCATGTACAAGTACCTCTCCGCTCCATGTACAAGTACCTCTCCGCTCCATGTACAAGTACCTCTCCGCTCAATGTCAAGTATCGACAGTACCTCTCCGCTCCATGTACAAGTACCTCTCCGCTGAATGTACAAGTGTCGACAGTACCTCTCCGCTCAATGTACAAGTACCTCTCCGCTCCATGTACAAGTACCTCTCCGCTCTCATGTACAAGTACCTCTCCGCTCCATGTACAAGTACCTCTCCGCTCCATGTACAAGTACCTCTCCGCTCAATGTACAAGTACCTCTGCGCTCCATGTACAAGTACCTCTCCGCTCAATGTACAAGTACCTCTCCGCTCAATGTACAAGTGTCGACAGTACCTCTCCGCTCCATGTACAAGTACCTCTCCGCTCAATGTACAAGTGTCGACAGTACCTCTACGCTCAATGTACAAGTGTCGACAGTACCTCTCCGCTCTCATGTACAAGTACCTCTCCGATCCATGTACAAGTACATCTCCGCTCCATGTACAAGTACATCTCCGCTCAATGTACAAGTACCTCTCCGCTCCATGTACAAGTACCTCTCCGCTCCATGTACAAGTACCTCTCCGCTCCATGTACAAGTACCTCTCCGCTCCATGTACAAGTACCTCTCCGCTCAATGTACAAGTACCTCTCCGCTCCATGTACAAGTACCTCTCCGCTCCATGTACAAGTACCTCTCCGCTCCATGTACAAGTACCTCTCCGCTCAATGTACAAGTACCTCTCCGCTCCATGTACAAGTACCTCTCCGCTCCATGTACAAGTACCTCTCCGCTCCATGTACAAGTACCTCTCCGCTCAATGTACAAGTACCTCTCCGCTCCCTGTACAAGTACATCTCCGCTCCATGTACAAGTACCTCTCCGCTCCATGTACAAGTACCTCTCCGCTCAATGTACAAGTGTCGACAGTACCTCTCCGCTCCATGTACAAGTACCTCTCCGCTCCATGTACAAGTACCTCTCCGCTCAATGTACAAGTGTCGACAGTACCTCTCCGCTCCATCTACAAGTACCTCTCCGCTCAATGTACAAGTACCTCTCCGCTGAATGTACAAGTACCTCTCCGCTCCATGTACAAGTACCTCTCCGCTCCATGTACAAATACCTCTCCGCTCCATGTACAAGTACCTCTCCGCTCCATGTACAAGCACCTCTCCGCTACATGTACAAGTACCTCTCCGCTCCATGTACAAGTACCTCTCCGCTCCATGTACAAGTACCTCTCCGCTCAATGTACAAGTACCTCTCCGCTCCATGTACAAATACCTCTCCGCTCCATGTACAAATACCTCTCCGCTCCATGTACAAGTACCTCTCCGCTCCATGTACCAGTACCTCTCCGCTCAATGTACAAGTACATCTCCGCTCAATGTACAAGTACATCTCCGCTCAATGTACAAGTACGTCTCCGCTCAATGTACAAGTACCTCTCCGCTCAATGTACAAGTACCTCTCCGCTCCATGTACAAGTACCTCTCCGCTCAATGTACAAATACCTCTCCGCTCCATGTACAAGTACCTCTCCGCTCCATGTACCAGTACCTCTCCGCTCAATGTACAAGTACATCTCCGCTCAATGTACAAGTACATCTCCGCTCAATGTACAAGTACGTCTCCGCTCAATGTACAAGTACCTCTCCGCTCAATGTACAAGTACCTCTCCGCTCCATGTACAAGTACCTCTCCGCTCAATGTACAAGTACATCTCCGCTCCATGTACCAGTACCTCTCCGCTCAATGTACAAGTACCTCTCCGCTCAATGTACAAGTACCTCTCCGCTCCATGTACAAGTACCTCTCCGCTCAATGTACAAGTACATCTCCGCTCCATGTACCAGTACCTCTCCGCTCCATGTACCAGTACCTCTCCGCTCCATGTACAAGTACCTCTCCGCTCAATGTACAAGTACCTCTCCGCTCCCTGTACAAGTACATCTCCGCTCCATGTACAAGTACCTCTCCGCTCCATGTACAAGTACCTCTCCGCTCAATGTACAAGTGTCGACAGTACCTCTCCGCTCCATGTACAAGTACCTCTCCGCTCCATGTACAAGTACCTCTCCGCTCAATGTACAAGTGTCGACAGTACCTCTCCGCTCCATCTACAAGTACCTCTCCGCTCAATGTACAAGTACCTCTCCGCTGAATGTACAAGTACCTCTCCGCTCCATGTACAAGTACCTCTCCGCTCCATGTACAAATACCTCTCCGCTCCATGTACAAGTACCTCTCCGCTCCATGTACAAGCACCTCTCCGCTACATGTACAAGTACCTCTCCGCTCCATGTACAAGTACCTCTCCGCTCCATGTACAAGTACCTCTCCGCTCAATGTACAAGTACCTCTCCGCTCCATGTACAAATACCTCTCCGCTCCATGTACAAATACCTCTCCGCTCCATGTACAAGTACCTCTCCGCTCCATGTACCAGTACCTCTCCGCTCAATGTACAAGTACATCTCCGCTCAATGTACAAGTACATCTCCGCTCAATGTACAAGTACGTCTCCGCTCAATGTACAAGTACCTCTCCGCTCAATGTACAAGTACCTCTCCGCTCCATGTACAAGTACCTCTCCGCTCAATGTACAAGTACATCTCCGCTCAATGTACAAGTACATCTCCGCTCAATGTACAAGTACGTCTCCGCTCAATGTACAAGTACCTCTCCGCTCAATGTACAAGTACCTCTCCGCTCCATGTACAAGTACCTCTCCGCTCAATGTACAAGTACATCTCCGCTCCATGTACCAGTACCTCTCCGCTCAATGTACAAGTACCTCTCCGCTCAATGTACAAGTACATCTCCGCTCCATGTACAAGTACGTCTCCGCTCAATGTATAAGTACCTCTCCGCTCCATGTACAAGTACCTCTCCGCTCCATGTACAAGTACATCTCCGCTCCATGTACAAGTACATCTCCGCTCCATGTACAAGTACCTCTCCGCTCCATGTACAAGTACCTCTCCGCTCCATGTACAAGTACATCTCCGCTCCATGTACAAGTACCTCTCCGCTCAATGTACAAGTACATCTCCGCTCCATGTACAAGTACATCTCCGCTCCATGTACAAGTACCTCTCCGCTCAATGTACAAGTACATCTCCGCTCCATGTACCAGTACCTCTCCGCTCAATGTACAAGTACATCTCCACTCCATGTACAAGTACCTCTCCGCTCAATGTACAAGTACATCTCCGCTCCATGTACCAGTACCTCTCCGCTCAATGTACAAGTACATCTCCACTCCATGTACAAGTACCTCTCCGCTCAATGTACAAGTACATCTCCGCTCCATGTACCAGTACCTCTCCGCTCAATGTACAAGTACATCTCCGCTCCATGTACAAGTACCTCTCCGCTCAATGTACAAGTACCTCTCCGCTCAATGTACAAGTACATCTCCGCTCCATGTACCAGTACCTCTCCGCTCAATGTACAAGTACATCTGCGCTCCATGTAGGGCTGGGTATCGTTCAAAATTTTTCGATATCGATACCGTTTCGATACTTGGATTTCGATACCGGTTCCTGAACGATACTTTTTTCGATACCAATTTTTAGAAAAATCCATTTTAACAAAAATAAAACTGCATTACACATTGAAATTATTTTACAAATCTTTAGTTTCCCCCCATCTTAAGTTTTACAGCAGAAAAAAATAAAACCTACTGTATTTAACATAACTTTAAGTTCTCTAAACGTATTGCCGTCCCTACAAAAAATATTGGAGTACTACAAAGGAAAGAAATGTAGCTAAAACAAATAAATCAGTGGAATAGTTTTCAGTGCAAAACAGAGAGTTGCAAATCAGGGTTTAATGCTCACTGATGCAACAGAACTCTATTCTTGTACAAACTGATGAGATGGCTCCACTTCATGCATGGAAGACTAGTTGAGCATTGACTAGCCTATCAATATAGCCTTATATGCCACAAAGTGAATCGCATTTATATTCAACAAACTATCATGACATCAGCGTTTGTTAACGAGTTGCTAAAAATACATGGGCGATAACTGCCCGCTTGCACATAACGCTAATTAATTAAACATTAACGCTAGCGTTGCAGATCAGTGTGCTCACTGCTGCAACAGAACGTCATTCTTGTCAAATCTGACGAGACAGCTCAACTTCACTGACTAGCCAATCAATATAAATGAATCGCATTTACATTCAACAAACTATCATGACATCAGCGTTTGTTAACGAGTTGCTAAAAATACACAATGCCCGCTTGCGCATAACGTTACGGCGGCAATTAATTAAACGATCTAATGCTACAACTCACAGCCAGATGCATGGATTTGTCAGACTGAGGGATCTGATAACCGCTAACTTGCGGTAAGCTGAGCTGACCCACCTCTCAATTATTTCTCTTGTCTGTGGAAACCAGTCCGTGTTGTTTCTGTTTCTTTTCCTGCTTTTCATCATCTTCGCCATATGGTAATCCAGCATAGGAGTAGCTTGAGTGGCTAACTTCTTGTATACTATCCGCACCGCACGCCTTGCTCACAGTCACAACAAACACACCGGCTAAAGTGGGCGTAACGTTTCCTGCATGCCTCTACATGACAGCCAATCACCAGCCGTATTAGAGCGCGGCGTGCAAGCATGTCGCATGCTTATAGGCTCAATGACGCTGTTTTGTTTTGGTATCGAAAATTGGTATCGATTGACAAGGGAGGCTTCGATACCCCTTAGTATCGATGTTTCCATTTCGGTGCCAAGTAAGTATCGAAACTCGATACCCAGCCCTAGCTCCATGTACAAGTACCTCTCCGCTCAATGTACAAGTACCTCTCCGCTCAATGTACAAGTACCTCTCCGCTCCATGTACAAGTACCTCTCCGCTCCATGTACAAGTACCTCTCCGCTCCATGTACAAGTACCTCTCCGCTCCATGTACAAGTACATCTCTGCTCCATGTACAAGTACCTCTCCGCTCAATGTACAAGTACATCTCCGCTCCATGTACAAGTACCTCTCCGCTCCATGTACAAGTACATCTCCGCTCCATGTACAAGTACCTCTCCGCTCCATGTACAAGTACCTCTCCGCTCAATGTACAAGTACATCTCCGCTCCATGTACAAGTACATCTCTGCTCCATGTACAAGTACCTCTCCGCTCAATGTACAAGTACATCTCCGCTCCATGTACAAGTACCTCTCCGCTCCATGTACAAGTACCTCTCCGGTCCATGTACAAGTACCTCTCCGCTCCATGTACAAGTACCTCTCCGCTCCATGTACAAGTACCTCTCCGCTCAATGTCAAGTGTCGACAGTACCTCTCCGCTCCATGTACAAATACCTCTCCGCTCTCATGTACAAGTACCTCTCCGCTCCATGTACAAGTACCTCTCCGCTCAATGTCAAGTGTCGACAGTACCTCTCCGCTCCATGTACAAATACCTCTCCGCTCCATGTACAAGTACCTCTCCGCTCTCATGTACAAGTACCTCTCCGCTCCATGTACAAGTAGCTCTCCGCTCAATGTACAAGTGTCGACAGTACCTTTCCGCTCCATGTACAAATACCTCTCCGCTCTCATGTACAAGTACCTCTCCGCTCCATGTACAAGTACCTCTCCGCTCAATGTACAAATACCTCTCCGCTCCATGTATAAGTACCTCTCCGCTCTATGTACAAGTACCTCTCCGCTCCATGTACAAGTACCTCTCCGCTCAATGTACAAATACCTCTCCGCTCCATGTACAAGTAGCTCTCCGCTGAATGTACAAGTGTCGACAGTACCTCTCCGCTCAATGTACAAGTACCTCTCCGCTCAATGTACAAATACCTCTCCGCTCCATGTACAAGTACCTCTCCGCTCAATGTCAAGTATCGACAGTACCTCTCCGCTCCATGTACAAGTACCTCTCCGCTGAATGTACAAGTGTCGACAGTACCTCTCCGCTCAATGTACAAGTACCTCTCCGCTCCATGTACGAGTACCTCTCCGCTCTCATGTACAAGTACCTCTCCGCTCCATGTACAAGTACCTCTCCGCTCAATGTACAAGTACCTCTGCGCTCCATGTACAAGTACCTCTCCGCTCAATGTACAAGTACCTCTCCGCTCAATGTACAAGTGTCGACAGTACCTCTCCGCTCCATGTACAAGTACCTCTCCGCTCAATGTACAAGTGTCGACAGTACCTCTACGCTCAATGTACAAGTGTCGACAGTACCTCTCCGCTCTCATGTACAAGTACCTCTCCGATCCATGTACAAGTACATCTCCGCTCCATGTACAAGTACATCTCCGCTCAATGTACAAGTACCTCTCCGCTCCATGTACAAGTACCTCTCCGCTCCATGTACAAGTACCTCTCCGCTCCATGTACAAGTACCTCTCCGCTCAATGTACAAGTACCTCTCCGCTCCATGTACAAGTACCTCTCCGCTCAATGTACAAGTACCTCTCCGCTCCATGTACAAGTACCTCTCCGCTCCATGTACAAGTACCTCTCCGCTCCATGTACAAGTACCTCTCCGCTCAATGTCAAGTATCGACAGTACCTCTCCGCTCCATGTACAAGTACCTCTCCGCTGAATGTACAAGTGTCGACAGTACCTCTCCGCTCAATGTACAAGTACCTCTCCGCTCCATGTACAAGTACCTCTCCGCTCTCATGTACAAGTACCTCTCCGCTCCATGTACAAGTACCTCTCCGCTCCATGTACAAGTACCTCTCCGCTCAATGTACAAGTACCTCTGCGCTCCATGTACAAGTACCTCTCCGCTCAATGTACAAGTACCTCTCCGCTCAATGTACAAGTGTCGACAGTACCTCTCCGCTCCATGTACAAGTACCTCTCCGCTCAATGTACAAGTGTCGACAGTACCTCTACGCTCAATGTACAAGTGTCGACAGTACCTCTCCGCTCTCATGTACAAGTACCTCTCCGATCCATGTACAAGTACATCTCCGCTCCATGTACAAGTACATCTCCGCTCAATGTACAAGTACCTCTCCGCTCCATGTACAAGTACCTCTCCGCTCCATGTACAAGTACCTCTCCGCTCCATGTACAAGTACCTCTCCGCTCCATGTACAAGTACCTCTCCGCTCAATGTACAAGTACCTCTCCGCTCCATGTACAAGTACCTCTCCGCTCCATGTACAAGTACCTCTCCGCTCCATGTACAAGTACCTCTCCGCTCAATGTACAAGTACCTCTCCGCTCCATGTACAAGTACCTCTCCGCTCCATGTACAAGTACCTCTCCGCTCCATGTACAAGTACCTCTCCGCTCAATGTACAAGTACCTCTCCGCTCCCTGTACAAGTACATCTCCGCTCCATGTACAAGTACCTCTCCGCTCCATGTACAAGTACCTCTCCGCTCAATGTACAAGTGTCGACAGTACCTCTCCGCTCCATGTACAAGTACCTCTCCGCTCCATGTACAAGTACCTCTCCGCTCAATGTACAAGTGTCGACAGTACCTCTCCGCTCCATCTACAAGTACCTCTCCGCTCAATGTACAAGTACCTCTCCGCTGAATGTACAAGTACCTCTCCGCTCCATGTACAAGTACCTCTCCGCTCCATGTACAAATACCTCTCCGCTCCATGTACAAGTACCTCTCCGCTCCATGTACAAGCACCTCTCCGCTACATGTACAAGTACCTCTCCGCTCCATGTACAAGTACCTCTCCGCTCCATGTACAAGTACCTCTCCGCTCAATGTACAAGTACCTCTCCGCTCCATGTACAAATACCTCTCCGCTCCATGTACAAATACCTCTCCGCTCCATGTACAAGTACCTCTCCGCTCCATGTACCAGTACCTCTCCGCTCAATGTACAAGTACATCTCCGCTCAATGTACAAGTACATCTCCGCTCAATGTACAAGTACGTCTCCGCTCAATGTACAAGTACCTCTCCGCTCAATGTACAAGTACCTCTCCGCTCCATGTACAAGTACCTCTCCGCTCAATGTACAAATACCTCTCCGCTCCATGTACAAGTACCTCTCCGCTCCATGTACCAGTACCTCTCCGCTCAATGTACAAGTACATCTCCGCTCAATGTACAAGTACATCTCCGCTCAATGTACAAGTACGTCTCCGCTCAATGTACAAGTACCTCTCCGCTCAATGTACAAGTACCTCTCCGCTCCATGTACAAGTACCTCTCCGCTCAATGTACAAGTACATCTCCGCTCCATGTACCAGTACCTCTCCGCTCAATGTACAAGTACCTCTCCGCTCAATGTACAAGTACATCTCCGCTCCATGTACAAGTACGTCTCCGCTCAATGTATAAGTACCTCTCCGCTCCATGTACAAGTACCTCTCCGCTCCATGTACAAGTACATCTCCGCTCCATGTACAAGTACATCTCCGCTCCATGTACAAGTACCTCTCCGCTCCATGTACAAGTACCTCTCCGCTCCATGTACAAGTACATCTCCGCTCCATGTACAAGTACCTCTCCGCTCAATGTACAAGTACATCTCCGCTCCATGTACAAGTACATCTCCACTCCATGTACAAGTACCTCTCCACTCAATGTACAAGTACATCTCCGCTCCATGTACCAGTACCTCTCCGCTCAATGTACAAGTACATCTCCACTCCATGTACAAGTACCTCTCCGCTCAATGTACAAGTACATCTCCGCTCCATGTACCAGTACCTCTCCGCTCAATGTACAAGTACATCTCCACTCCATGTACAAGTACCTCTCCGCTCAATGTACAAGTACATCTCCGCTCCATGTACCAGTACCTCTCCGCTCAATGTACAAGTACATCTCCGCTCCATGTACAAGTACCTCTCCGCTCAATGTACAAGTACCTCTCCGCTCAATGTACAAGTACATCTCCGCTCCATGTACCAGTACCTCTCCGCTCAATGTACAAGTACATCTGCGCTCCATGTAGGGCTGGGTATCGTTCAAAATTTTTCGATATCGATACCGTTTCGATACTTGGATTTCGATACCGGTTCCTGAACGATACTTTTTTCGATACCAATTTTTAGAAAAATCCATTTTAACAAAAATAAAAGTGCATTACACATTGAAATTATTTTACAAATCTTTAGTTTCCCCCCATCTTAAGTTTTACAGCAGAAAAAAATAAAACCTACTGTATTTAACATAACTTTAAGTTCTCTAAACGTATTGCCGTCCCTACAAAAAATATTGGAGTACTACAAAGGAAAGAAATGTAGCTAAAACAAATAAATCAGTGGAATAGTTTTCAGTGCAAAACAGAGAGTTGCAAATCAGGGTTTAATGCTCACTGATGCAACAGAACTCTATTCTTGTACAAACTGATGAGATGGCTCCACTTCATGCATGGAAGACTAGTTGAGCATTGACTAGCCTATCAATATAGCCTTATATGCCACAAAGTGAATCGCATTTATATTCAACAAACTATCATGACATCAGCGTTTGTTAACGAGTTGCTAAAAATACATGGGCGATAACTGCCCGCTTGCACATAACGCTAATTAATTAAACATTAACGCTAGCGTTGCAGATCAGTGTGCTCACTGCTGCAACAGAACGTCATTCTTGTCAAATCTGACGAGACAGCTCAACTTCACTGACTAGCCAATCAATATAAATGAATCGCATTTACATTCAACAAACTATCATGACATCAGCCTTTGTTAACGAGTTGCTAAAAATACACAATGCCCGCTTGCGCATAACGTTACGGCGGCAATTAATTAAACGATCTAATGCTACAACTCACAGCCAGATGCATGGATTTGTCAGACTGAGGGATCTGATAACCGCTAACTTGCGGTAAGCTGAGCTGACCCACCTCTCAATTATTTCTCTTGTCTGTGGAAACCAGTCCGTGTTGTTTCTGTTTCTTTTCCTGCTTTTCATCATCTTCGCCATATGGTAATCCAGCATAGGAGTAGCTTGAGTGGCTAACTTCTTGTATACTATCCGCACCGCACGCCTGGCTCACAGTCACAACAAACACACCGGCTAAAGTGGGCGTAACGTTTCCTGCATGCCTCTACATGACAGCCAATCACCAGCCGTATTAGAGCGCGGCGTGCAAGCATGTCGCATGCTTATAGGCTCAATGACGCTGTTTTGTTTTGGTATCGAAAATTGGTATCGATTGACAAGGGAGGCTTCGATACCCCTTAGTATCGATGTTTCCATTTCGGTGCCAAGTAAGTATCGAAACTCGATACCCAGCCCTAGCTCCATGTACAAGTACCTCTCCGCTCAATGTACAAGTACCTCTCCGCTCAATGTACAAGTACCTCTCCGCTCCATGTACAAGTACCTCTCCGCTCCATGTACAAGTACCTCTCCGCTCCATGTACAAGTACCTCTCCGCTCCATGTACAAGTACATCTCTGCTCCATGTACAAGTACCTCTCCGCTCAATGTACAAGTACATCTCCGCTCCATGTACAAGTACCTCTCCGCTCCATGTACAAGTACATCTCCGCTCCATGTACAAGTACCTCTCCGCTCCATGTACAAGTACCTCTCCGCTCAATGTACAAGTACATCTCCGCTCCATGTACAAGTACATCTCTGCTCCATGTACAAGTACCTCTCCGCTCAATGTACAAGTACATCTCCGCTCCATGTACAAGTACCTCTCCGCTCCATGTACAAGTACCTCTCCGGTCCATGTACAAGTACCTCTCCGCTCCATGTACAAGTACCTCTCCGCTCCATGTACAAGTACCTCTCCGCTCAATGTCAAGTGTCGACAGTACCTCTCCGCTCCATGTACAAATACCTCTCCGCTCTCATGTACAAGTACCTCTCCGCTCCATGTACAAGTACCTCTCCGCTCAATGTCAAGTGTCGACAGTACCTCTCCGCTCCATGTACAAATACCTCTCCGCTCCATGTACAAGTACCTCTCCGCTCTCATGTACAAGTACCTCTCCGCTCCATGTACAAGTAGCTCTCCGCTCAATGTACAAGTGTCGACAGTACCTTTCCGCTCCATGTACAAATACCTCTCCGCTCTCATGTACAAGTACCTCTCCGCTCCATGTACAAGTACCTCTCCGCTCAATGTACAAATACCTCTCCGCTCCATGTATAAGTACCTCTCCGCTCTATGTAAATGGTAAATGGTAAATGGTCTGCATTTATATAGCGCTTTTATCCAAAGCGCTTTACAATGAGTAGATAGTCTACATTCACCCATTCATACACCGATGGCGGCAGGCTGCCACGCAGGGTGCCTACACACCATTGGGAGCAAGGAGGGTTAAGTGTCTTGCCCAAGGACACAACGACAGCAGCTGGGAGGGAGCGGGGATCGAACCGCCAACCCTTGCGTCATTGGCCGACCCGCTCTACCTCCTGAGCTAAAGCCGCCCCGCGGCTATGTACAAGTACCTCTCCGCTCCATGTACAAGTACCTCTCCGCTCAATGTACAAATACCTCTCCGCTCCATGTACAAGTAGCTCTCCGCTGAATGTACAAGTGTCGACAGTACCTCTCCGCTCAATGTACAAGTACCTCTCCGCTAAATGTACAAATACCTCTCCGCTCCATGTACAAGTACCTCTCCGCTCAATGTCAAGTATCGACAGTACCTCTCCGCTCCATGTACAAGTACCTCTCCGCTGAATGTACAAGTGTCGACAGTACCTCTCCGCTCAATGTACAAGTACCTCTCCGCTCCATGTACAAGTACCTCTCCGCTCTCATGTACAAGTACCTCTCCGCTCCATGTACAAGTACCTCTCCGCTCAATGTACAAGTACCTCTGCGCTCCATGTACAAGTACCTCTCTGCTCAATGTACAAGTACCTCTCCGCTCAATGTACAAGTGTCGACAGTACCTCTCCGCTCCATGTACAAGTACCTCTCCGCTCAATGTACAAGTGTCGACAGTACCTCTACGCTCAATGTACAAGTGTCGACAGTACCTCTCCGCTCTCATGTACAAGTACCTCTCCGATCCATGTACAAGTACATCTCCGCTCCATGTACAAGTACATCTCCGCTCAATGTACAAGTACCTCTCCGCTCCATGTACAAGTACCTCTCTGCTCCATGTACAAGTACCTCTCCGCTCCATGTACAAGTACCTCCGCTCCATGTACAAGTACCTCTCCGCTCAATGTACAAGTACCTCTCCGCTCCATGTACAAGTACCTCTCCGCTCAATGTACAAGTACCTCTCCGCTCCATGTACAAGTACCTCTCCGCTCCATGTACAAGTACCTCTCCGCTCCATGTACAAGTACCTCTCCGCTCAATGTCAAGTATCGACAGTACCTCTCCGCTCCATGTACAAGTACCTCTCCGCTGAATGTACAAGTGTCGACAGTACCTCTCCGCTCAATGTACAAGTACCTCTCCGCTCCATGTACAAGTACCTCTCCGCTCTCATGTACAAGTACCTCTCCGCTCCATGTACAAGTACCTCTCCGCTCAATGTACAAGTACCTCTGCGCTCCATGTACAAGTACCTCTCCGCTCAATGTACAAGTACCTCTCCGCTCAATGTACAAGTGTCGACAGTACCTCTCCGCTCCATGTACAAGTACCTCTCCGCTCAATGTACAAGTGTCGACAGTACCTCTACGCTCAATGTACAAGTGTCGACAGTACCTCTCCGCTCTCATGTACAAGTACCTCTCCGATCCATGTACAAGTACATCTCCGCTCAATGTACAAGTACCTCTCCGCTCCATGTACAAGTACCTCTCCGCTCCATGTACAAGTACCTCTCCGCTCCATGTACAAGTACCTCTCCGCTCCATGTACAAGTACCTCTCCGCTCAATGTACAAGTACCTCTCCGCTCCATGTACAAGTACCTCTCCGCTCCATGTACAAGTACCTCTCCGCTCCATGTACAAGTACCTCTCCGCTCAATGTACAAGTACCTCTCCGCTCCATGTACAAGTACCTCTCCGCTCCATGTACAAGTACCTCTCCGCTCAATGTACAAGTACCTCTCCGCTCCATGTACAAGTACCTCTCCGCTCCATGTACAAGTACCTCTCCGCTCCATGTACAAGTACCTCTCCGCTCAATGTCAAGTATCGACAGTACCTCTCCGCTCCATGTACAAGTACCTCTCCGCTGAATGTACAAGTGTCGACAGTACCTCTCCGCTCAATGTACAAGTACCTCTCCGCTCCATGTACAAGTACCTCTCCGCTCTCATGTACAAGTACCTCTCCGCTCCATGTACAAGTACCTCTCCGCTCAATGTACAAGTACCTCTGCGCTCCATGTACAAGTACCTCTCCGCTCAATGTACAAGTACCTCTCCGCTCAATGTACAAGTGTCGACAGTACCTCTCCGCTCCATGTACAAGTACCTCTCCGCTCAATGTACAAGTGTCGACAGTACCTCTACGCTCAATGTACAAGTGTCGACAGTACCTCTCCGCTCTCATGTACAAGTACCTCTCCGATCCATGTACAAGTACATCTCCGCTCCATGTACAAGTACATCTCCGCTCAATGTACAAGTACCTCTCCGCTCCATGTACAAGTACCTCTCCGCTCCATGTACAAGTACCTCTCCGCTCCATGTACAAGTACCTCTCCGCTCCATGTACAAGTACCTCTCCGCTCAATGTACAAGTACCTCTCCGCTCCATGTACAAGTACCTCTCCGCTCCATGTACAAGTACCTCTCCGCTCCATGTACAAGTACCTCTCCGCTCAATGTACAAGTACCTCTCCGCTCCATGTACAAGTACCTCTCCGCTCCATGTACAAGTACATCTCCGCTCCATGTACAAGTACCTCTCCGCTCCATGTACAAGTACATCTCCGCTCCATGTACAAGTACCTCTCCGCTCCATGTACAAGTACCTCTCCGCTCAATGTACAAGTACATCTCCGCTCCATGTACAAGTACATCTCTGCTCCATGTACAAGTACCTCTCCGCTCAATGTACAAGTACATCTCCGCTCCATGTACAAGTACCTCTCCGCTCCATGTACAAGTACCTCTCCGGTCCATGTACAAGTACCTCTCCGCTCCATGTACAAGTACCTCTCCGCTCCATGTACAAGTACCTCTCCGCTCAATGTCAAGTGTCGACAGTACCTCTCCGCTCCATGTACAAATACCTCTCCGCTCTCATGTACAAGTACCTCTCCGCTCCATGTACAAGTACCTCTCCGCTCAATGTCAAGTGTCGACAGTACCTCTCCGCTCCATGTACAAATACCTCTCCGCTCCATGTACAAGTACCTCTCCGCTCTCATGTACAAGTACCTCTCCGCTCCATGTACAAGTAGCTCTCCGCTCAATGTACAAGTGTCGACAGTACCTTTCCGCTCCATGTACAAATACCTCTCCGCTCTCATGTACAAGTACCTCTCCGCTCCATGTACAAGTACCTCTCCGCTCAATGTACAAATACCTCTCCGCTCCATGTATAAGTACCTCTCCGCTCTATGTACAAGTACCTCTCCGCTCCATGTACAAGTACCTCTCCGCTCAATGTACAAATACCTCTCCGCTCCATGTACAAGTAGCTCTCCGCTGAATGTACAAGTGTCGACAGTACCTCTCCGCTCAATGTACAAGTACCTCTCCGCTAAATGTACAAATACCTCTCCGCTCCATGTACAAGTACCTCTCCGCTCAATGTCAAGTATCGACAGTACCTCTCCGCTCCATGTACAAGTACCTCTCCGCTGAATGTACAAGTGTCGACAGTACCTCTCCGCTCAATGTACAAGTACCTCTCCGCTCCATGTACAAGTACCTCTCCGCTCTCATGTACAAGTACCTCTCCGCTCCATGTACAAGTACCTCTCCGCTCAATGTACAAGTACCTCTGCGCTCCATGTACAAGTACCTCTCTGCTCAATGTACAAGTACCTCTCCGCTCAATGTACAAGTGTCGACAGTACCTCTCCGCTCCATGTACAAGTACCTCTCCGCTCAATGTACAAGTGTCGACAGTACCTCTACGCTCAATGTACAAGTGTCGACAGTACCTCTCCGCTCTCATGTACAAGTACCTCTCCGATCCATGTACAAGTACATCTCCGCTCCATGTACAAGTACATCTCCGCTCAATGTACAAGTACCTCTCCGCTCCATGTACAAGTACCTCTCCGCTCCATGTACAAGTACCTCTCCGCTCCATGTACAAGTACCTCTCCGCTCCATGTACAAGTACCTCTCCGCTCAATGTACAAGTACCTCTCCGCTCCATGTACAAGTACCTCTCCGCTCAATGTACAAGTACCTCTCCGCTCCATGTACAAGTACCTCTCCGCTCCATGTACAAGTACCTCTCCGCTCCATGTACAAGTACCTCTCCGCTCAATGTCAAGTATCGACAGTACCTCTCCGCTCCATGTACAAGTACCTCTCCGCTGAATGTACAAGTGTCGACAGTACCTCTCCGCTCAATGTACAAGTACCTCTCCGCTCCATGTACAAGTACCTCTCCGCTCTCATGTACAAGTACCTCTCCGCTCCATGTACAAGTACCTCTCCGCTCAATGTACAAGTACCTCTGCGCTCCATGTACAAGTACCTCTCCGCTCAATGTACAAGTACCTCTCCGCTCAATGTACAAGTGTCGACAGTACCTCTCCGCTCCATGTACAAGTACCTCTCCGCTCAATGTACAAGTGTCGACAGTACCTCTACGCTCAATGTACAAGTGTCGACAGTACCTCTCCGCTCTCATGTACAAGTACCTCTCCGATCCATGTACAAGTACATCTCCGCTCAATGTACAAGTACCTCTCCGCTCCATGTACAAGTACCTCTCCGCTCCATGTACAAGTACCTCTCCGCTCCATGTACAAGTACCTCTCCGCTCCATGTACAAGTACCTCTCCGCTCAATGTACAAGTACCTCTCCGCTCCATGTACAAGTACCTCTCCGCTCCATGTACAAGTACCTCTCCGCTCCATGTACAAGTACCTCTCCGCTCAATGTACAAGTACCTCTCCGCTCCATGTACAAGTACCTCTCCGCTCCATGTACAAGTACCTCTCCGCTCCATGTACAAGTACCTCTCCGCTCAATGTCAAGTATCGACAGTACCTCTCCGCTCCATGTACAAGTACCTCTCCGCTGAATGTACAAGTGTCGACAGTACCTCTCCGCTCAATGTACAAGTACCTCTCCGCTCCATGTACAAGTACCTCTCCGCTCTCATGTACAAGTACCTCTCCGCTCCATGTACAAGTACCTCTCCGCTCAATGTACAAGTACCTCTGCGCTCCATGTACAAGTACCTCTCCGCTCAATGTACAAGTACCTCTCCGCTCAATGTACAAGTGTCGACAGTACCTCTCCGCTCCATGTACAAGTACCTCTCCGCTCAATGTACAAGTGTCGACAGTACCTCTACGCTCAATGTACAAGTGTCGACAGTACCTCTCCGCTCTCATGTACAAGTACCTCTCCGATCCATGTACAAGTACATCTCCGCTCCATGTACAAGTACATCTCCGCTCAATGTACAAGTACCTCTCCGCTCCATGTACAAGTACCTCTCCGCTCCATGTACAAGTACCTCTCCGCTCCATGTACAAGTACCTCTCCGCTCCATGTACAAGTACCTCTCCGCTCAATGTACAAGTACCTCTCCGCTCCATGTACAAGTACCTCTCCGCTCCATGTACAAGTACCTCTCCGCTCCATGTACAAGTACCTCTCCGCTCAATGTACAAGTACCTCTCCGCTCCATGTACAAGTACCTCTCCGCTCCATGTACAAGTACCTCTCCGCTCCATGTACAAGTACCTCTCCGCTCAATGTACAAGTACCTCTCCGCTCCATGTACAAGTACCTCTCCGCTCAATGTACAAGTACCTCTCCGCTCCATGTACAAGTACCTCTCCGCTCCATGTACAAGTACCTCTCCGCTCCATGTACAAGTACCTCTCCGCTCAATGTCAAGTATCGACAGTACCTCTCCGCTCCATGTACAAGTACCTCTCCGCTGAATGTACAAGTGACGACAGTACCTCTCCGCTCAATGTACAAGTACCTCTCCGCTCCATGTACAAGTACCTCTCCGCTCTCATGTACAAGTACCTCTCCGCTCCATGTACAAGTACCTCTCCGCTCAATGTACAAGTACCTCTGCGCTCCATGTACAAGTACCTCTCCGCTCAATGTACAAGTACCTCTCCGCTCAATGTACAAGTGTCGACAGTACCTCTCCGCTCCATGTACAAGTACCTCTCCGCTCAATGTACAAGTGTCGACAGTACCTCTACGCTCAATGTACAAGTGTCGACAGTACCTCTCCGCTCTCATGTACAAGTACCTCTCCGATCCATGTACAAGTACATCTCCGCTCAATGTACAAGTACCTCTCCGCTCCATGTACAAGTACCTCTCCGCTCCATGTACAAGTACCTCTCCGCTCCATGTACAAGTACCTCTCCGCTCCATGTACAAGTACCTCTCCGCTCAATGTACAAGTACCTCTCCGCTCCATGTACAAGTACCTCTCCGCTCCATGTACAAGTACCTCTCCGCTCCATGTACAAGTACCTCTCCGCTCAATATACAAGTACCTCTCCGCTCCATGTACAAGTACCTCTCCGCTCCATGTACAAGTACCTCTCCGCTCCATGTACAAGTACCTCTCCGCTCAATGTCAAGTATCGACAGTACCTCTCCGCTCCATGTACAAGTACCTCTCCGCTGAATGTACAAGTGTCGACAGTACCTCTCCGCTCAATGTACAAGTACCTCTCCGCTCCATGTACAAGTACCTCTCCGCTCTCATGTACAAGTACCTCTCCGCTCCATGTACAAGTACCTCTCCGCTCAATGTACAAGTACCTCTGCGCTCCATGTACAAGTACCTCTCCGCTCAATGTACAAGTACCTCTCCGCTCAATGTACAAGTGTCGACAGTACCTCTCCGCTCCATGTACAAGTACCTCTCCGCTCAATGTACAAGTGTCGACAGTACCTCTACGCTCAATGTACAAGTGTCGACAGTACCTCTCCGCTCTCATGTACAAGTACCTCTCCGATCCATGTACAAGTACATCTCCGCTCCATGTACAAGTACATCTCCGCTCAATGTACAAGTACCTCTCCGCTCCATGTACAAGTACCTCTCCGCTCCATGTACAAGTACCTCTCCGCTCCATGTACAAGTACCTCTCCGCTCCATGTACAAGTACCTCTCCGCTCAATGTACAAGTACCTCTCCGCTCCATGTACAAGTACCTCTCCGCTCCATGTACAAGTACCTCTCCGCTCCATGTACAAGTACCTCTCCGCTCAATGTACAAGTACCTCTCCGCTCCATGTACAAGTACCTCTCCGCTCCATGTACAAGTACCTCTCCGCTCCATGTACAAGTACCTCTCCGCTCAATGTACAAGTACCTCTCCGCTCCCTGTACAAGTACATCTCCGCTCCATGTACAAGTACCTCTCCGCTCCATGTACAAGTACCTCTCCGCTCAATGTACAAGTGTCGACAGTACCTCTCCGCTCCATGTACAAGTACCTCTCCGCTCCATGTACAAGTACCTCTCCGCTCAATGTACAAGTGTCGACAGTACCTCTCCGCTCCATCTACAAGTACCTCTCCGCTCAATGTACAAGTACCTCTCCGCTGAATGTACAAGTACCTCTCCGCTCCATGTACAAGTACCTCTCCGCTCCATGTACAAATACCTCTCCGCTCCATGTACAAGTACCTCTCCGCTCCATGTACAAGCACCTCTCCGCTACATGTACAAGTACCTCTCCGCTCCATGTACAAGTACCTCTCCGCTCCATGTACAAGTACCTCTCCGCTCAATGTACAAGTACCTCTCCGCTCCATGTACAAATACCTCTCCGCTCCATGTACAAATACCTCTCCGCTCCATGTACAAGTACCTCTCCGCTCCATGTACCAGTACCTCTCCGCTCAATGTACAAGTACATCTCCGCTCAATGTACAAGTACATCTCCGCTCAATGTACAAGTACGTCTCCGCTCAATGTACAAGTACCTCTCCGCTCAATGTACAAGTACCTCTCCGCTCCATGTACAAGTACCTCTCCGCTCAATGTACAAGTACATCTCCGCTCCATGTACCAGTACCTCTCCGCTCAATGTACAAGTACCTCTCCGCTCAATGTACAAGTACATCTCCGCTCCATGTACAAGTACGTCTCCGCTCAATGTATAAGTACCTCTCCGCTCCATGTACAAGTACCTCTCCGCTCCATGTACAAGTACATCTCCGCTCCATGTACAAGTACATCTCCGCTCCATGTACAAGTACCTCTCCGCTCCATGTACAAGTACCTCTCCGCTCCATGTACAAGTACATCTCCGCTCCATGTACAAGTACCTCTCCGCTCAATGTACAAGTACATCTCCGCTCCATGTACAAGTACATCTCCACTCCATGTACAAGTACCTCTCCGCTCAATGTACAAGTACATCTCCGCTCCATGTACCAGTACCTCTCCGCTCAATGTACAAGTACATCTCCACTCCATGTACAAGTACCTCTCCGCTCAATGTACAAGTACATCTCCGCTCCATGTACCAGTACCTCTCCGCTCAATGTACAAGTACATCTCCACTCCATGTACAAGTACCTCTCCGCTCAATGTACAAGTACATCTCCGCTCCATGTACCAGTACCTCTCCGCTCAATGTACAAGTACATCTCCGCTCCATGTACAAGTACCTCTCCGCTCAATGTACAAGTACCTCTCCGCTCAATGTACAAGTACATCTCTGCTCCATGTACCAGTACCTCTCCGCTCAATGTACAAGTACATCTGCGCTCCATGTAGGGCTGGGTATCGTTCAAAATTTTTCGATATCGATACCGTTTCGATACTTGGATTTCGATACCGGTTCCTGAACGATACTTTTTTCGATACCAATTTTTAGAAAAATCCATTTTAACAAAAATAAAACTGCATTACACATTGAAATGATTTTACAAATCTTTAGTTTCCCCCCATCTTAAGTTTTACAGCAGAAAAAAATAAAACCTACTGTATTTAACATAACTTTAAGTTCTCTAAACGTATTGCCGTCCCTACAAAAAATATTGGAGTACTACAAAGGAAAGAAATGTAGCTAAAACAAATAAATCAGTGGAATAGTTTTCAGTGCAAAACAGAGAGTTGCAAATCAGGGTTTAATGCTCACTGATGCAACAGAACTCTATTCTTGTACAAACTGATGAGATGGCTCCACTTCATGCATGGAAGACTAGTTGAGCATTGACTAGCCTATCAATATAGCCTTATATGCCACAAAGTGAATCGCATTTATATTCAACAAACTATCATGACATCAGCGTTTGTTAACGAGTTGCTAAAAATACATGGGCGATAACTGCCCGCTTGCACATAACGCTAATTAATTAAACATTAACGCTAGCGTTGCAGATCAGTGTGCTCACTGCTGCAACAGAACGTCATTCTTGTCAAATCTGACGAGACAGCTCAACTTCACTGACTAGCCAATCAATATAAATGAATCGCATTTACATTCAACAAACTATCATGACATCAGCGTTTGTTAACGAGTTGCTAAAAATACACAATGCCCGCTTGCGCATAACGTTACGGCGGCAATTAATTAAACGATCTAATGCTACAACTCACAGCCAGATGCATGGATTTGTCAGACTGAGGGATCTGATAACCACTAACTTGCGGTAAGCTGAGCTGACCCACCTCTCAATTATTTCTCTTGTCTGTGGAAACCAGTCCGTGTTGTTTCTGTTTCTTTTCCTGCTTTTCATCATCTTCGCCATATGGTAATCCAGGATAGGAGTAGCTTGAGTGGCTAACTTCTTGTATACTATCCGCACCGCACGCCTGGCTCACAGTCACAACAAACACACCGGCTAAAGTGGGCGTAACGTTTCCTGCATGCCTCTACATGACAGCCAATCACCAGCCGTATTAGAGCGCGGCATGCAAGCATGTTGCATGCTTATAGGCTCAATGACGCTGTTTTGTTTTGGTATCGAAAATTGGTATCGATTGACAAGGGAGGCTTCGATACCCCTTAGTATCGATGTTTCCATTTCGGTGCCAAGTAAGTATCGAAACTCGATACCCAGCCCTAGCTCCATGTACAAGTACCTCTCCGCTCAATGTACAAGTACCTCTCCGCTCAATGTACAAGTACCTCTCCGCTCCATGTACAAGTACCTCTCCGCTCCATGTACAAGTACCTCTCCGCTCCATGTACAAGTACCTCTCCGCTCCATGTACAAGTACATCTCTGCTCCATGTACAAGTACCTCTCCGCTCAATGTACAAGTACATCTCCGCTCCATGTACAAGTACCTCTCCGCTCCATGTACAAGTACATCTCCGCTCCATGTACAAGTACCTCTCCGCTCCATGTACAAGTACCTCTCCGCTCAATGTACAAGTACCTCTCCGCTCCATGTACAAGTACATCTCCGCTCCATGTACAAGTACCTCTCCGCTCAATGTACAAGTACATCTCCGCTCCATGTACAAGTACATCTCCACTCCATGTACAAGTACCTCTCCGCTCAATGTACAAGTACATCTCCGCTCCATGTACCAGTACCTCTCCGCTCAATGTACAAGTACATCTCCACTCCATGTACAAGTACCTCTCCGCTCAATGTACAAGTACATCTCCGCTCCATGTACCAGTACCTCTCCGCTCAATGTACAAGTACATCTCCACTCCATGTACAAGTACCTCTCCGCTCAATGTACAAGTACATCTCCGCTCCATGTACCAGTACCTCTCCGCTCAATGTACAAGTACATCTCCACTCCATGTACAAGTACCTCTCCGCTCAATGTACAAGTACATCTCCGCTCCATGTACCAGTACCTCTCCGCTCAATGTACAAGTACATCTCCGCTCCATGTACAAGTACCTCTCCGCTCAATGTACAAGTACCTCTCCGCTCAATGTACAAATACCTCTCCGCTCCATGTACAAGTACCTCTCCGCTCAATGTCAAGTATCGACAGTACCTCTCCGCTCCATGTACAAGTACCTCTCCGCTGAATGTACAAGTGTCGACAGTACCTCTCCGCTCAATGTACAAGTACCTCTCCGCTCCATGTACAAGTACCTCTCCGCTCTCATGTACAAGTACCTCTCCGCTCCATGTACAAGTACCTCTCCGCTCAATGTACAAGTACCTCTGCGCTCCATGTACAAGTACCTCTCCGCTCAATGTACAAGTACCTCTCCGCTCAATGTACAAGTGTCGACAGTACCTCTCCGCTCCATGTACAAGTACCTCTCCGCTCAATGTACAAGTGTCGACAGTACCTCTACGCTCAATGTACAAGTGTCGACAGTACCTCTCCGCTCTCATGTACAAGTACCTCTCCGATCCATGTACAAGTACATCTCCGCTCCATGTACAAGTACATCTCCGCTCAATGTACAAGTACCTCTCCGCTCCATGTACAAGTACCTCTCCGCTCCATGTACAAGTACCTCTCCGCTCCATGTACAAGTACCTCTCCGCTCCATGTACAAGTACCTCTCCGCTCCATGTACAAGTACCTCTCCGCTCCATGTACAAGTACATCTCCGCTCAATGTCAAGTGTCGACAGTACCTCTCCGCTCCATGTACAAATACCTCTCCGCTCTCATGTACAAGTACCTCTCCGCTCCATGTACAAGTACCTCTCCGCTCAATGTCAAGTGTCGACAGTACCTCTCCGCTCCATGTACAAATACCTCTCCGCTCCATGTACAAGTACCTCTCCGCTCTCATGTACAAGTACCTCTCCGCTCCATGTACAAGTAGCTCTCCGCTCAATGTACAAATACCTCTCCGCTCCATGTATAAGTACCTCTCCGCTCTCATGTACAAGTACCTCTCCGCTCCATGTACAAGTACCTCTCCGCTCAATGTACAAATACCTCTCCGCTCCATGTATAAGTACCTCTCCGCTCTATGTACAAGTACCTCTCCGCTCCATGTACAAGTACCTCTCCGCTCAATGTACAAATACCTCTCCGCTCCATGTACAAGTAGCTCTCCGCTGAATGTACAAGTGTCGACAGTACCTCTCCGCTCAATGTACAAGTACCTCTCCGCTCAATGTACAAATACCTCTCCGCTCCATGTACAAGTACCTCTCCGCTCAATGTCAAGTATCGACAGTACCTCTCCGCTCCATGTACAAGTACCTCTCCGCTGAATGTACAAGTGTCGACAGTACCTCTCCGCTCAATGTACAAGTACCTCTCCGCTCCATGTACAAGTACCTCTCCGCTCTCATGTACAAGTACCTCTCCGCTCCATGTACAAGTACCTCTCCGCTCAATGTACAAGTACCTCTGCGCTCCATGTACAAGTACCTCTCCGCTCAATGTACAAGTACCTCTCCGCTCAATGTACAAGTGTCGACAGTACCTCTCCGCTCCATGTACAAGTACCTCTCCGCTCAATGTACAAGTGTCGACAGTACCTCTACGCTCAATGTACAAGTGTCGACAGTACCTCTCCGCTCTCATGTACAAGTACCTCTCCGATCCATGTACAAGTACATCTCCGCTCCATGTACAAGAAATCTCCGCTCAATGTACAAGTACCTCTCCGCTCCATGTACAAGTACCTCTCCGCTCCATGTACAAGTACCTCTCCGCTCCATGTACAAGTACCTCTCCGCTCCATGTACAAGTACCTCTCCGCTCAATGTACAAGTACCTCTCCGCTCCATGTACAAGTACCTCTCCGCTCAATGTACAAGTACCTCTCCGCTCCATGTACAAGTACCTCTCCGCTCCATGTACAAGTACCTCTCCGCTCCATGTACAAGTACCTCTCCGCTCAATGTCAAGTATCGACAGTACCTCTCCGCTCCATGTACAAGTACCTCTCCGCTGAATGTACAAGTGTCGACAGTACCTCTCCGCTCAATGTACAAGTACCTCTCCGCTCCATGTACAAGTACCTCTCCGCTCTCATGTACAAGTACCTCTCCGCTCCATGTACAAGTACCTCTCCGCTCAATGTACAAGTACCTCTGCGCTCCATGTACAAGTACCTCTCCGCTCAATGTACAAGTAGCTCTCCGCTCAATGTACAAGTGTCGACAGTACCTTTCCGCTCCATGTACAAATACCTCTCCGCTCTCATGTACAAGTACCTCTCCGCTCCATGTACAAGTACCTCTCCGCTCAATGTACAAATACCTCTCCGCTCCATGTATAAGTACCTCTCCGCTCTATGTAAATGGTAAATGGTAAATGGTCTGCATTTATATAGCGCTTTTATCCAAAGCGCTTTACAATGAGTAGATAGTCTACATTCACCCATTCATACACCGATGGCGGCAGGCTGCCACGCAGGGTGCCTACACACCATTGGGAGCAAGGAGGGTTAAGTGTCTTGCCCAAGGACACAACGACAGCAGCTGGGAGGGAGCGGGGATCGAACCGCCAACCCTTGCGTCATTGGCCGACCCGCTCTACCTCCTGAGCTAAAGCCGCCCCGCGGCTATGTACAAGTACCTCTCCGCTCCATGTACAAGTACCTCTCCGCTCAATGTACAAATACCTCTCCGCTCCATGTACAAGTAGCTCTCCGCTGAATGTACAAGTGTCGACAGTACCTCTCCGCTCAATGTACAAGTACCTCTCCGCTAAATGTACAAATACCTCTCCGCTCCATGTACAAGTACCTCTCCGCTCAATGTCAAGTATCGACAGTACCTCTCCGCTCCATGTACAAGTACCTCTCCGCTGAATGTACAAGTGTCGACAGTACCTCTCCGCTCAATGTACAAGTACCTCTCCGCTCCATGTACAAGTACCTCTCCGCTCTCATGTACAAGTACCTCTCCGCTCCATGTACAAGTACCTCTCCGCTCAATGTACAAGTACCTCTGCGCTCCATGTACAAGTACCTCTCTGCTCAATGTACAAGTACCTCTCCGCTCAATGTACAAGTGTCGACAGTACCTCTCCGCTCCATGTACAAGTACCTCTCCGCTCAATGTACAAGTGTCGACAGTACCTCTACGCTCAATGTACAAGTGTCGACAGTACCTCTCCGCTCTCATGTACAAGTACCTCTCCGATCCATGTACAAGTACATCTCCGCTCCATGTACAAGTACATCTCCGCTCAATGTACAAGTACCTCTCCGCTCCATGTACAAGTACCTCTCTGCTCCATGTACAAGTACCTCTCCGCTCCATGTACAAGTACCTCCGCTCCATGTACAAGTACCTCTCCGCTCAATGTACAAGTACCTCTCCGCTCCATGTACAAGTACCTCTCCGCTCAATGTACAAGTACCTCTCCGCTCCATGTACAAGTACCTCTCCGCTCCATGTACAAGTACCTCTCCGCTCCATGTACAAGTACCTCTCCGCTCAATGTCAAGTATCGACAGTACCTCTCCGCTCCATGTACAAGTACCTCTCCGCTGAATGTACAAGTGTCGACAGTACCTCTCCGCTCAATGTACAAGTACCTCTCCGCTCCATGTACAAGTACCTCTCCGCTCTCATGTACAAGTACCTCTCCGCTCCATGTACAAGTACCTCTCCGCTCAATGTACAAGTACCTCTGCGCTCCATGTACAAGTACCTCTCCGCTCAATGTACAAGTACCTCTCCGCTCAATGTACAAGTGTCGACAGTACCTCTCCGCTCCATGTACAAGTACCTCTCCGCTCAATGTACAAGTGTCGACAGTACCTCTACGCTCAATGTACAAGTGTCGACAGTACCTCTCCGCTCTCATGTACAAGTACCTCTCCGATCCATGTACAAGTACATCTCCGCTCAATGTACAAGTACCTCTCCGCTCCATGTACAAGTACCTCTCCGCTCCATGTACAAGTACCTCTCCGCTCCATGTACAAGTACCTCTCCGCTCCATGTACAAGTACCTCTCCGCTCAATGTACAAGTACCTCTCCGCTCCATGTACAAGTACCTCTCCGCTCCATGTACAAGTACCTCTCCGCTCCATGTACAAGTACCTCTCCGCTCAATGTACAAGTACCTCTCCGCTCCATGTACAAGTACCTCTCCGCTCCATGTACAAGTACCTCTCCGCTCAATGTACAAGTACCTCTCCGCTCCATGTACAAGTACCTCTCCGCTCCATGTACAAGTACCTCTCCGCTCCATGTACAAGTACCTCTCCGCTCAATGTCAAGTATCGACAGTACCTCTCCGCTCCATGTACAAGTACCTCTCCGCTGAATGTACAAGTGTCGACAGTACCTCTCCGCTCAATGTACAAGTACCTCTCCGCTCCATGTACAAGTACCTCTCCGCTCTCATGTACAAGTACCTCTCCGCTCCATGTACAAGTACCTCTCCGCTCAATGTACAAGTACCTCTGCGCTCCATGTACAAGTACCTCTCCGCTCAATGTACAAGTACCTCTCCGCTCAATGTACAAGTGTCGACAGTACCTCTCCGCTCCATGTACAAGTACCTCTCCGCTCAATGTACAAGTGTCGACAGTACCTCTACGCTCAATGTACAAGTGTCGACAGTACCTCTCCGCTCTCATGTACAAGTACCTCTCCGATCCATGTACAAGTACATCTCCGCTCCATGTACAAGTACATCTCCGCTCAATGTACAAGTACCTCTCCGCTCCATGTACAAGTACCTCTCCGCTCCATGTACAAGTACCTCTCCGCTCCATGTACAAGTACCTCTCCGCTCCATGTACAAGTACCTCTCCGCTCAATGTACAAGTACCTCTCCGCTCCATGTACAAGTACCTCTCCGCTCCATGTACAAGTACCTCTCCGCTCCATGTACAAGTACCTCTCCGCTCAATGTACAAGTACCTCTCCGCTCCATGTACAAGTACCTCTCCGCTCCATGTACAAGTACATCTCCGCTCCATGTACAAGTACCTCTCCGCTCCATGTACAAGTACATCTCCGCTCCATGTACAAGTACCTCTCCGCTCCATGTACAAGTACCTCTCCGCTCAATGTACAAGTACATCTCCGCTCCATGTACAAGTACATCTCTGCTCCATGTACAAGTACCTCTCCGCTCAATGTACAAGTACATCTCCGCTCCATGTACAAGTACCTCTCCGCTCCATGTACAAGTACCTCTCCGGTCCATGTACAAGTACCTCTCCGCTCCATGTACAAGTACCTCTCCGCTCCATGTACAAGTACCTCTCCGCTCAATGTCAAGTGTCGACAGTACCTCTCCGCTCCATGTACAAATACCTCTCCGCTCTCATGTACAAGTACCTCTCCGCTCCATGTACAAGTACCTCTCCGCTCAATGTCAAGTGTCGACAGTACCTCTCCGCTCCATGTACAAATACCTCTCCGCTCCATGTACAAGTACCTCTCCGCTCTCATGTACAAGTACCTCTCCGCTCCATGTACAAGTAGCTCTCCGCTCAATGTACAAGTGTCGACAGTACCTTTCCGCTCCATGTACAAATACCTCTCCGCTCTCATGTACAAGTACCTCTCCGCTCCATGTACAAGTACCTCTCCGCTCAATGTACAAATACCTCTCCGCTCCATGTATAAGTACCTCTCCGCTCTATGTACAAGTACCTCTCCGCTCCATGTACAAGTACCTCTCCGCTCAATGTACAAATACCTCTCCGCTCCATGTACAAGTAGCTCTCCGCTGAATGTACAAGTGTCGACAGTACCTCTCCGCTCAATGTACAAGTACCTCTCCGCTAAATGTACAAATACCTCTCCGCTCCATGTACAAGTACCTCTCCGCTCAATGTCAAGTATCGACAGTACCTCTCCGCTCCATGTACAAGTACCTCTCCGCTGAATGTACAAGTGTCGACAGTACCTCTCCGCTCAATGTACAAGTACCTCTCCGCTCCATGTACAAGTACCTCTCCGCTCTCATGTACAAGTACCTCTCCGCTCCATGTACAAGTACCTCTCCGCTCAATGTACAAGTACCTCTGCGCTCCATGTACAAGTACCTCTCTGCTCAATGTACAAGTACCTCTCCGCTCAATGTACAAGTGTCGACAGTACCTCTCCGCTCCATGTACAAGTACCTCTCCGCTCAATGTACAAGTGTCGACAGTACCTCTACGCTCAATGTACAAGTGTCGACAGTACCTCTCCGCTCTCATGTACAAGTACCTCTCCGATCCATGTACAAGTACATCTCCGCTCCATGTACAAGTACATCTCCGCTCAATGTACAAGTACCTCTCCGCTCCATGTACAAGTACCTCTCCGCTCCATGTACAAGTACCTCTCCGCTCCATGTACAAGTACCTCTCCGCTCCATGTACAAGTACCTCTCCGCTCAATGTACAAGTACCTCTCCGCTCCATGTACAAGTACCTCTCCGCTCAATGTACAAGTACCTCTCCGCTCCATGTACAAGTACCTCTCCGCTCCATGTACAAGTACCTCTCCGCTCCATGTACAAGTACCTCTCCGCTCAATGTCAAGTATCGACAGTACCTCTCCGCTCCATGTACAAGTACCTCTCCGCTGAATGTACAAGTGTCGACAGTACCTCTCCGCTCAATGTACAAGTACCTCTCCGCTCCATGTACAAGTACCTCTCCGCTCTCATGTACAAGTACCTCTCCGCTCCATGTACAAGTACCTCTCCGCTCAATGTACAAGTACCTCTGCGCTCCATGTACAAGTACCTCTCCGCTCAATGTACAAGTACCTCTCCGCTCAATGTACAAGTGTCGACAGTACCTCTCCGCTCCATGTACAAGTACCTCTCCGCTCAATGTACAAGTGTCGACAGTACCTCTACGCTCAATGTACAAGTGTCGACAGTACCTCTCCGCTCTCATGTACAAGTACCTCTCCGATCCATGTACAAGTACATCTCCGCTCAATGTACAAGTACCTCTCCGCTCCATGTACAAGTACCTCTCCGCTCCATGTACAAGTACCTCTCCGCTCCATGTACAAGTACCTCTCCGCTCCATGTACAAGTACCTCTCCGCTCAATGTACAAGTACCTCTCCGCTCCATGTACAAGTACCTCTCCGCTCCATGTACAAGTACCTCTCCGCTCCATGTACAAGTACCTCTCCGCTCAATGTACAAGTACCTCTCCGCTCCATGTACAAGTACCTCTCCGCTCCATGTACAAGTACCTCTCCGCTCCATGTACAAGTACCTCTCCGCTCAATGTCAAGTATCGACAGTACCTCTCCGCTCCATGTACAAGTACCTCTCCGCTGAATGTACAAGTGTCGACAGTACCTCTCCGCTCAATGTACAAGTACCTCTCCGCTCCATGTACAAGTACCTCTCCGCTCTCATGTACAAGTACCTCTCCGCTCCATGTACAAGTACCTCTCCGCTCAATGTACAAGTACCTCTGCGCTCCATGTACAAGTACCTCTCCGCTCAATGTACAAGTACCTCTCCGCTCAATGTACAAGTGTCGACAGTACCTCTCCGCTCCATGTACAAGTACCTCTCCGCTCAATGTACAAGTGTCGACAGTACCTCTACGCTCAATGTACAAGTGTCGACAGTACCTCTCCGCTCTCATGTACAAGTACCTCTCCGATCCATGTACAAGTACATCTCCGCTCCATGTACAAGTACATCTCCGCTCAATGTACAAGTACCTCTCCGCTCCATGTACAAGTACCTCTCCGCTCCATGTACAAGTACCTCTCCGCTCCATGTACAAGTACCTCTCCGCTCCATGTACAAGTACCTCTCCGCTCAATGTACAAGTACCTCTCCGCTCCATGTACAAGTACCTCTCCGCTCCATGTACAAGTACCTCTCCGCTCCATGTACAAGTACCTCTCCGCTCAATGTACAAGTACCTCTCCGCTCCATGTACAAGTACCTCTCCGCTCCATGTACAAGTACCTCTCCGCTCCATGTACAAGTACCTCTCCGCTCAATGTACAAGTACCTCTCCGCTCCATGTACAAGTACCTCTCCGCTCAATGTACAAGTACCTCTCCGCTCCATGTACAAGTACCTCTCCGCTCCATGTACAAGTACCTCTCCGCTCCATGTACAAGTACCTCTCCGCTCAATGTCAAGTATCGACAGTACCTCTCCGCTCCATGTACAAGTACCTCTCCGCTGAATGTACAAGTGTCGACAGTACCTCTCCGCTCAATGTACAAGTACCTCTCCGCTCCATGTACAAGTACCTCTCCGCTCTCATGTACAAGTACCTCTCCGCTCCATGTACAAGTACCTCTCCGCTCAATGTACAAGTACCTCTGCGCTCCATGTACAAGTACCTCTCCGCTCAATGTACAAGTACCTCTCCGCTCAATGTACAAGTGTCGACAGTACCTCTCCGCTCCATGTACAAGTACCTCTCCGCTCAATGTACAAGTGTCGACAGTACCTCTACGCTCAATGTACAAGTGTCGACAGTACCTCTCCGCTCTCATGTACAAGTACCTCTCCGATCCATGTACAAGTACATCTCCGCTCAATGTACAAGTACCTCTCCGCTCCATGTACAAGTACCTCTCCGCTCCATGTACAAGTACCTCTCCGCTCCATGTACAAGTACCTCTCCGCTCCATGTACAAGTACCTCTCCGCTCAATGTACAAGTACCTCTCCGCTCCATGTACAAGTACCTCTCCGCTCCATGTACAAGTACCTCTCCGCTCCATGTACAAGTACCTCTCCGCTCAATATACAAGTACCTCTCCGCTCCATGTACAAGTACCTCTCCGCTCCATGTACAAGTACCTCTCCGCTCCATGTACAAGTACCTCTCCGCTCAATGTCAAGTATCGACAGTACCTCTCCGCTCCATGTACAAGTACCTCTCCGCTGAATGTACAAGTGTCGACAGTACCTCTCCGCTCAATGTACAAGTACCTCTCCGCTCCATGTACAAGTACCTCTCCGCTCTCATGTACAAGTACCTCTCCGCTCCATGTACAAGTACCTCTCCGCTCAATGTACAAGTACCTCTGCGCTCCATGTACAAGTACCTCTCCGCTCAATGTACAAGTACCTCTCCGCTCAATGTACAAGTGTCGACAGTACCTCTCCGCTCCATGTACAAGTACCTCTCCGCTCAATGTACAAGTGTCGACAGTACCTCTACGCTCAATGTACAAGTGTCGACAGTACCTCTCCGCTCTCATGTACAAGTACCTCTCCGATCCATGTACAAGTACATCTCCGCTCCATGTACAAGTACATCTCCGCTCAATGTACAAGTACCTCTCCGCTCCATGTACAAGTACCTCTCCGCTCCATGTACAAGTACCTCTCCGCTCCATGTACAAGTACCTCTCCGCTCCATGTACAAGTACCTCTCCGCTCAATGTACAAGTACCTCTCCGCTCCATGTACAAGTACCTCTCCGCTCCATGTACAAGTACCTCTCCGCTCCATGTACAAGTACCTCTCCGCTCAATGTACAAGTACCTCTCCGCTCCATGTACAAGTACCTCTCCGCTCCATGTACAAGTACCTCTCCGCTCCATGTACAAGTACCTCTCCGCTCAATGTACAAGTACCTCTCCGCTCCCTGTACAAGTACATCTCCGCTCCATGTACAAGTACCTCTCCGCTCCATGTACAAGTACCTCTCCGCTCAATGTACAAGTGTCGACAGTACCTCTCCGCTCCATGTACAAGTACCTCTCCGCTCCATGTACAAGTACCTCTCCGCTCAATGTACAAGTGTCGACAGTACCTCTCCGCTCCATCTACAAGTACCTCTCCGCTCAATGTACAAGTACCTCTCCGCTGAATGTACAAGTACCTCTCCGCTCCATGTACAAGTACCTCTCCGCTCCATGTACAAATACCTCTCCGCTCCATGTACAAGTACCTCTCCGCTCCATGTACAAGCACCTCTCCGCTACATGTACAAGTACCTCTCCGCTCCATGTACAAGTACCTCTCCGCTCCATGTACAAGTACCTCTCCGCTCAATGTACAAGTACCTCTCCGCTCCATGTACAAATACCTCTCCGCTCCATGTACAAATACCTCTCCGCTCCATGTACAAGTACCTCTCCGCTCCATGTACCAGTACCTCTCCGCTCAATGTACAAGTACATCTCCGCTCAATGTACAAGTACATCTCCGCTCAATGTACAAGTACGTCTCCGCTCAATGTACAAGTACCTCTCCGCTCAATGTACAAGTACCTCTCCGCTCCATGTACAAGTACCTCTCCGCTCAATGTACAAGTACATCTCCGCTCCATGTACCAGTACCTCTCCGCTCAATGTACAAGTACCTCTCCGCTCAATGTACAAGTACATCTCCGCTCCATGTACAAGTACGTCTCCGCTCAATGTATAAGTACCTCTCCGCTCCATGTACAAGTACCTCTCCGCTCCATGTACAAGTACATCTCCGCTCCATGTACAAGTACATCTCCGCTCCATGTACAAGTACCTCTCCGCTCCATGTACAAGTACCTCTCCGCTCCATGTACAAGTACATCTCCGCTCCATGTACAAGTACCTCTCCGCTCAATGTACAAGTACATCTCCGCTCCATGTACAAGTACATCTCCACTCCATGTACAAGTACCTCTCCGCTCAATGTACAAGTACATCTCCGCTCCATGTACCAGTACCTCTCCGCTCAATGTACAAGTACATCTCCACTCCATGTACAAGTACCTCTCCGCTCAATGTACAAGTACATCTCCGCTCCATGTACCAGTACCTCTCCGCTCAATGTACAAGTACATCTCCACTCCATGTACAAGTACCTCTCCGCTCAATGTACAAGTACATCTCCGCTCCATGTACCAGTACCTCTCCGCTCAATGTACAAGTACATCTCCGCTCCATGTACAAGTACCTCGACGCTCAATGTACAAGTACCTCTCCGCTCAATGTACAAGTACATCTCTGCTCCATGTACCAGTACCTCTCCGCTCAATGTACAAGTACATCTGCGCTCCATGTAGGGCTGGGTATCGTTCAAAATTTTTCGATATCGATACCGTTTCGATACTTGGATTTCGATACCGGTTCCTGAACGATACTTTTTTCGATACCAATTTTTAGAAAAATCCATTTTAACAAAAATAAAACTGCATTACACATTGAAATGATTTTACAAATCTTTAGTTTCCCCCCATCTTAAGTTTTACAGCAGAAAAAAATAAAACCTACTGTATTTAACATAACTTTAAGTTCTCTAAACGTATTGCCGTCCCTACAAAAAATATTGGAGTACTACAAAGGAAAGAAATGTAGCTAAAACAAATAAATCAGTGGAATAGTTTTCAGTGCAAAACAGAGAGTTGCAAATCAGGGTTTAATGCTCACTGATGCAACAGAACTCTATTCTTGTACAAACTGATGAGATGGCTCCACTTCATGCATGGAAGACTAGTTGAGCATTGACTAGCCTATCAATATAGCCTTATATGCCACAAAGTGAATCGCATTTATATTCAACAAACTATCATGACATCAGCGTTTGTTAACGAGTTGCTAAAAATACATGGGCGATAACTGCCCGCTTGCACATAACGCTAATTAATTAAACATTAACGCTAGCGTTGCAGATCAGTGTGCTCACTGCTGCAACAGAACGTCATTCTTGTCAAATCTGACGAGACAGCTCAACTTCACTGACTAGCCAATCAATATAAATGAATCGCATTTACATTCAACAAACTATCATGACATCAGCGTTTGTTAACGAGTTGCTAAAAATACACAATGCCCGCTTGCGCATAACGTTACGGCGGCAATTAATTAAACGATCTAATGCTACAACTCACAGCCAGATGCATGGATTTGTCAGACTGAGGGATCTGATAACCACTAACTTGCGGTAAGCTGAGCTGACCCACCTCTCAATTATTTCTCTTGTCTGTGGAAACCAGTCCGTGTTGTTTCTGTTTCTTTTCCTGCTTTTCATCATCTTCGCCATATGGTAATCCAGGATAGGAGTAGCTTGAGTGGCTAACTTCTTGTATACTATCCGCACCGCACGCCTGGCTCACAGTCACAACAAACACACCGGCTAAAGTGGGCGTAACGTTTCCTGCATGCCTCTACATGACAGCCAATCACCAGCCGTATTAGAGCGCGGCATGCAAGCATGTTGCATGCTTATAGGCTCAATGACGCTGTTTTGTTTTGGTATCGAAAATTGGTATCGATTGACAAGGGAGGCTTCGATACCCCTTAGTATCGATGTTTCCATTTCGGTGCCAAGTAAGTATCGAAACTCGATACCCAGCCCTAGCTCCATGTACAAGTACCTCTCCGCTCAATGTACAAGTACCTCTCCGCTCAATGTACAAGTACCTCTCCGCTCCATGTACAAGTACCTCTCCGCTCCATGTACAAGTACCTCTCCGCTCCATGTACAAGTACCTCTCCGCTCCATGTACAAGTACATCTCTGCTCCATGTACAAGTACCTCTCCGCTCAATGTACAAGTACATCTCCGCTCCATGTACAAGTACCTCTCCGCTCCATGTACAAGTACATCTCCGCTCCATGTACAAGTACCTCTCCGCTCCATGTACAAGTACCTCTCCGCTCAATGTACAAGTACCTCTCCGCTCCATGTACAAGTACATCTCCGCTCCATGTACAAGTACCTCTCCGCTCAATGTACAAGTACATCTCCGCTCCATGTACAAGTACATCTCCACTCCATGTACAAGTACCTCTCCGCTCAATGTACAAGTACATCTCCGCTCCATGTACCAGTACCTCTCCGCTCAATGTACAAGTACATCTCCACTCCATGTACAAGTACCTCTCCGCTCAATGTACAAGTACATCTCCGCTCCATGTACCAGTACCTCTCCGCTCAATGTACAAGTACATCTCCACTCCATGTACAAGTACCTCTCCGCTCAATGTACAAGTACATCTCCGCTCCATGTACCAGTACCTCTCCGCTCAATGTACAAGTACATCTCCACTCCATGTACAAGTACCTCTCCGCTCAATGTACAAGTACATCTCCGCTCCATGTACCAGTACCTCTCCGCTCAATGTACAAGTACATCTCCGCTCCATGTACAAGTACCTCTCCGCTCAATGTACAAGTACCTCTCCGCTCAATGTACAAATACCTCTCCGCTCCATGTACAAGTACCTCTCCGCTCAATGTCAAGTATCGACAGTACCTCTCCGCTCCATGTACAAGTACCTCTCCGCTGAATGTACAAGTGTCGACAGTACCTCTCCGCTCAATGTACAAGTACCTCTCCGCTCCATGTACAAGTACCTCTCCGCTCTCATGTACAAGTACCTCTCCGCTCCATGTACAAGTACCTCTCCGCTCAATGTACAAGTACCTCTGCGCTCCATGTACAAGTACCTCTCCGCTCAATGTACAAGTACCTCTCCGCTCAATGTACAAGTGTCGACAGTACCTCTCCGCTCCATGTACAAGTACCTCTCCGCTCAATGTACAAGTGTCGACAGTACCTCTACGCTCAATGTACAAGTGTCGACAGTACCTCTCCGCTCTCATGTACAAGTACCTCTCCGATCCATGTACAAGTACATCTCCGCTCCATGTACAAGTACATCTCCGCTCAATGTACAAGTACCTCTCCGCTCCATGTACAAGTACCTCTCCGCTCCATGTACAAGTACCTCTCCGCTCCATGTACAAGTACCTCTCCGCTCCATGTACAAGTACCTCTCCGCTCCATGTACAAGTACCTCTCCGCTCCATGTACAAGTACATCTCCGCTCAATGTCAAGTGTCGACAGTACCTCTCCGCTCCATGTACAAATACCTCTCCGCTCTCATGTACAAGTACCTCTCCGCTCCATGTACAAGTACCTCTCCGCTCAATGTCAAGTGTCGACAGTACCTCTCCGCTCCATGTACAAATACCTCTCCGCTCCATGTACAAGTACCTCTCCGCTCTCATGTACAAGTACCTCTCCGCTCCATGTACAAGTAGCTCTCCGCTCAATGTACAAATACCTCTCCGCTCCATGTATAAGTACCTCTCCGCTCTCATGTACAAGTACCTCTCCGCTCCATGTACAAGTACCTCTCCGCTCAATGTACAAATACCTCTCCGCTCCATGTATAAGTACCTCTCCGCTCTATGTACAAGTACCTCTCCGCTCCATGTACAAGTACCTCTCCGCTCAATGTACAAATACCTCTCCGCTCCATGTACAAGTAGCTCTCCGCTGAATGTACAAGTGTCGACAGTACCTCTCCGCTCAATGTACAAGTACCTCTCCGCTCAATGTACAAATACCTCTCCGCTCCATGTACAAGTACCTCTCCGCTCAATGTCAAGTATCGACAGTACCTCTCCGCTCCATGTACAAGTACCTCTCCGCTGAATGTACAAGTGTCGACAGTACCTCTCCGCTCAATGTACAAGTACCTCTCCGCTCCATGTACAAGTACCTCTCCGCTCTCATGTACAAGTACCTCTCCGCTCCATGTACAAGTACCTCTCCGCTCAATGTACAAGTACCTCTGCGCTCCATGTACAAGTACCTCTCCGCTCAATGTACAAGTACCTCTCCGCTCAATGTACAAGTGTCGACAGTACCTCTCCGCTCCATGTACAAGTACCTCTCCGCTCAATGTACAAGTGTCGACAGTACCTCTACGCTCAATGTACAAGTGTCGACAGTACCTCTCCGCTCTCATGTACAAGTACCTCTCCGATCCATGTACAAGTACATCTCCGCTCCATGTACAAGAAATCTCCGCTCAATGTACAAGTACCTCTCCGCTCCATGTACAAGTACCTCTCCGCTCCATGTACAAGTACCTCTCCGCTCCATGTACAAGTACCTCTCCGCTCCATGTACAAGTACCTCTCCGCTCAATGTACAAGTACCTCTCCGCTCCATGTACAAGTACCTCTCCGCTCAATGTACAAGTACCTCTCCGCTCCATGTACAAGTACCTCTCCGCTCCATGTACAAGTACCTCTCCGCTCCATGTACAAGTACCTCTCCGCTCAATGTCAAGTATCGACAGTACCTCTCCGCTCCATGTACAAGTACCTCTCCGCTGAATGTACAAGTGTCGACAGTACCTCTCCGCTCAATGTACAAGTACCTCTCCGCTCCATGTACAAGTACCTCTCCGCTCTCATGTACAAGTACCTCTCCGCTCCATGTACAAGTACCTCTCCGCTCAATGTACAAGTACCTCTGCGCTCCATGTACAAGTACCTCTCCGCTCAATGTACAAGTACCTCTCCGCTCAATGTACAAGTGTCGACAGTACCTCTCCGCTCCATGTACAAGTACCTCTCCGCTCAATGTACAAGTGTCGACAGTACCTCTACGCTCAATGTACAAGTGTCGACAGTACCTCTCCGCTCTCATGTACAAGTACCTCTCCGATCCATGTACAAGTACATCTCCGCTCCATGTACAAGTACATCTCCGCTCAATGTACAAGTACCTCTCCGCTCCATGTACAAGTACCTCTCCGCTCCATGTACAAGTACCTCTCCGCTCCATGTACAAGTACCTCTCCGCTCCATGTACAAGTACCTCTCCGCTCAATGTACAAGTACCTCTCCGCTCCATGTACAAGTACCTCTCCGCTCCATGTACAAGTACCTCTCCGCTCCATGTACAAGTACCTCTCCGCTCAATGTACAAGTACCTCTCCGCTCCATGTACAAGTACCTCTCCGCTCCATGTACAAGTACCTCTCCGCTCCATGTACAAGTACCTCTCCGCTCAATGTACAAGTACCTCTCCGCTCCCTGTACAAGTACATCTCCGCTCCATGTACAAGTACCTCTCCGCTCCATGTACAAGTACCTTTCCGCTCAATGTACAAGTGTCGACAGTACCTCTCCGCTCCATGTACAAGTACCTCTCCGCTCCATGTACAAGTACCTCTCCGCTCAATGTACAAGTGTCGACAGTACCTCTCCGCTCCATCTACAAGTACCTCTCCGCTCAATGTACAAGTACCTCTCCGCTGAATGTACAAGTACCTCTCCGCTCCATGTACAAGTACCTCTCCGCTCCATGTACAAATACCTCTCCGCTCCATGTACAAGTACCTCTCCGCTCCATGTACAAGCACCTCTCCGCTACATGTACAAGTACCTCTCCGCTCCATGTACAAGTACCTCTCCGCTCCATGTACAAGTACCTCTCCGCTCAATGTACAAGTACCTCTCCGCTCCATGTACAAATACCTCTCCGCTCCATGTACAAATACCTCTCCGCTCCATGTACAAGTACCTCTCCGCTCTCATGTACAAGTACCTCTCCGCTCCATGTACAAGTAGCTCTCCGTCAATGTACAAGTGTCGACAGTACCTTTCCGCTCCATGTACAAATACCTCTCCGCTCTCATGTACAAGTACCTCTCCGCTCCATGTACAAGTACCTCTCCGCTCAATGTACAAATACCTCTCCGCTCCATGTATAAGTACCTCTCCGCTCTATGTACAAGTACCTCTCCGCTCCATGTACAAGTACCTCTCCGCTCAATGTACAAATACCTCTCCGCTCCATGTACAAGTAGCTCTCCGCTGAATGTACAAGTGTCGACAGTACCTCTCCGCTCAATGTACAAGTACCTCTCCGCTCAATGTACAAATACCTCTCCGCTCCATGTACAAGTACCTCTCCGCTCAATGTCAAGTATCGACAGTACCTCTCCGCTCCATGTACAAGTACCTCTCCGCTGAATGTACAAGTGTCGACAGTACCTCTCCGCTCAATGTACAAGTACCTCTCCGCTCAATGTACAAGTACCTCTCTGCTCAATGTACAAGTGTCGACAGTACCTCTCCGCTCCATGTACAAGTACCTCTCCGCTCAATGTACAAGTGTCGACAGTACCTCTACGCTCAATGTACAAGTGTCGACAGTACCTCTCCGCTCTCATGTACAAGTACCTCTCCGATCCATGTACAAGTACATCTCCGCTCCATGTACAAGTACATCTCCGCTCAATGTACAAGTACCTCTCCGCTCCATGTACAAGTACCTCTCCGCTCCATGTACAAGTACCTCTCCGCTCCATGTACAAGTACCTCTCCGCTCAATGTACAAGTACCTCTCCGCTCCATGTACAAGTACCTCTCCGCTCAATGTACAAGTACCTCTCCGCTCCATGTACAAGTACCTCTCCGCTCCATGTACAAGTACCTCTCCGCTCCATGTACAAGTACCTCTCCGCTCCATGTACAAGTACATCTCTGCTCCATGTACAAGTACCTCTCCGCTCAATGTACAAGTACATCTCCGCTCCATGTACAAGTACCTCTCCGCTCCATGTACAAGTACATCTCCGCTCCATGTACAAGTACCTCTCCGCTCCATGTACAAGTACCTCTCCGCTCAATGTACAAGTACATCTCCGCTCCATGTACAAGTACATCTCTGCTCCATGTACAAGTACCTCTCCGCTCAATGTACAAGTACATCTCCGCTCCATGTACAAGTACCTCTCCGCTCCATGTACAAGTACCTCTCCGGTCCATGTACAAGTACCTCTCCGCTCCATGTACAAGTACCTCTCCGCTCCATGTACAAGTACCTCTCCGCTCAATGTCAACTGTCGACAGTACCTCTCCGCTCCATGTACAAATACCTCTCCGCTCTCATGTACAAGTACCTCTCCGCTCCATGTACAAGTACCTCTCCGCTCAATGTCAAGTGTCGACAGTACCTCTCCGCTCCATGTACAAATACCTCTCCGCTCCATGTACAAGTACCTCTCCGCTCTCATGTACAAGTACCTCTCCGCTCCATGTACAAGTAGCTCTCCGCTCAATGTACAAGTGTCGACAGTACCTTTCCGCTCCATGTACAAATACCTCTCCGCTCTCATGTACAAGTACCTCTCCGCTCCATGTACAAGTACCTCTCCGCTCAATGTACAAATACCTCTCCGCTCCATGTATAAGTACCTCTCCGCTCTATGTACAAGTACCTCTCCGCTCCATGTACAAGTACCTCTCCGCTCAATGTACAAATACCTCTCCGCTCCATGTACAAGTAGCTCTCCGCTGAATGTACAAGTGTCGACAGTACCTCTCCGCTCAATGTACAAGTACCTCTCCGCTCAATGTACAAATACCTCTCCGCTCCATGTACAAGTACCTCTCCGCTCAATGTCAAGTATCGACAGTACCTCTCCGCTCCATGTACAAGTACCTCTCCGCTGAATGTACAAGTGTCGACAGTACCTCTCCGCTCAATGTACAAGTACCTCTCCGCTCCATGTACAAGTACCTCTCCGCTCTCATGTACAAGTACCTCTCCGCTCCATGTACAAGTACCTCTCCCCTCAATGTACAAGTACCTCTGCGCTCCATGTACAAGTACCTCTCCGCTCAATGTACAAGTACCTCTCCGCTCAATGTACAAGTGTCGACAGTACCTCTCCGCTCCATGTACAAGTACCTCTCCGCTCAATGTACAAGTGTCGACAGTACCTCTACGCTCAATGTACAAGTGTCGACAGTACCTCTCCGCTCTCATGTACAAGTACCTCTCCGATCCATGTACAAGTACATCTCCGCTCCATGTACAAGTACATCTCCGCTCAATGTACAAGTACCTCTCCGCTCCATGTACAAGTACCTCTCCGCTCCATGTACAAGTACCTCTCCGCTCCATGTACAAGTACCTCTCCGCTCCATGTACAAGTACCTCTCCGCTCAATGTACAAGTACCTCTCCGCTCCATGTACAAGTACCTCTCCGCTCAATGTACAAGTACCTCTCCGCTCCATGTACAAGTACCTCTCCGCTCCATGTACAAGTACCTCTCCGCTCCATGTACAAGTACCTCTCCGCTCCATGTACAAGTACATCTCTGCTCCATGTACAAGTACCTCTCCGCTCAATGTACAAGTACATATCCGCTCCATGTACAAGTACCTCTCCGCTCCATGTACAAGTACATCTCCGCTCCATGTACAAGTACCTCTCCGCTCCATGTACAAGTACCTCTCCGCTCAATGTACAAGTACATCTCCGCTCCATGTACAAGTACATCTCTGCTCCATGTACAAGTACCTCTCCGCTCAATGTACAAGTACATCTCCGCTCCATGTACAAGTACCTCTCCGCTCCATGTACAAGTACCTCTCCGGTCCATGTACAAGTACCTCTCCGCTCCATGTACAAGTACCTCTCCGCTCCATGTACAAGTACCTCTCCGCTCAATGTCAAGTGTCGACAGTACCTCTCCGCTCCATGTACAAATACCTCTCCGCTCTCATGTACAAGTACCTCTCCGCTCCATGTACAAGTACCTCTCCGCTCAATGTCAAGTGTCGACAGTACCTCTCCGCTCCATGTACAAATACCTCTCCGCTCCATGTACAAGTACCTCTCCGCTCTCATGTACAAGTACCTCTCCGCTCCATGTACAAGTAGCTCTCCGCTCAATGTACAAGTGTCGACAGTACCTTTCCGCTCCATGTACAAATACCTCTCCGCTCTCATGTACAAGTACCTCTCCGCTCCATGTACAAGTACCTCTCCGCTCAATGTACAAATACCTCTCCGCTCCATGTATAAGTACCTCTCCGCTCTATGTACAAGTACCTCTCCGCTCCATGTACAAGTACCTCTCCGCTCAATGTACAAATACCTCTCCGCTCCATGTACAAGTAGCTCTCCGCTGAATGTACAAGTGTCGACAGTACCTCTCCGCTCCATGTACAAGTACCTCTCCGCTCAATGTACAAGTACATCTCCGCTCCATGTACAAGTACCTCTCCGCTCCATGTACAAGTACCTCTCCGGTCCATGTACAAGTACCTCTCCGCTCCATGTACAAGTACCTCTCCGCTCCATGTACAAGTACCTCTCCGCTCAATGTCAAGTGTCGACAGTACCTCTCCGCTCCATGTACAAATACCTCTCCGCTCTCATGTACAAGTACCTCTCCGCTCCATGTACAAGTACCTCTCCGCTCAATGTCAAGTGTCGACAGTACCTCTCCGCTCCATGTACAAATACCTCTCCGCTCCATGTACAAGTACCTCTCCGCTCTCATGTACAAGTACCTCTCCGCTCCATGTACAAGTAGCTCTCCGCTCAATGTACAAGTGTCGACAGTACCTTTCCGCTCCATGTACAAATACCTCTCCGCTCTCATGTACAAGTACCTCTCCGCTCCATGTACAAGTACCTCTCCGCTCAATGTACAAATACCTCTCCGCTCCATGTATAAGTACCTCTCCGCTCTATGTACAAGTACCTCTCCGCTCCATGTACAAGTACCTCTCCGCTCAATGTACAAATACCTCTCCGCTCCATGTACAAGTAGCTCTCCGCTGAATGTACAAGTGTCGACAGTACCTCTCCGCTCAATGTACAAGTACCTCTCCGCTCAATGTACAAATACCTCTCCGCTCCATGTACAAGTACCTCTCCGCTCAATGTCAAGTATCGACAGTACCTCTCCGCTCCATGTACAAGTACCTCTCCGCTGAATGTACAAGTGTCGACAGTACCTCTCCGCTCAATGTACAAGTACCTCTCCGCTCCATGTACAAGTACCTCTCCGCTCTCATGTACAAGTACCTCTCCGCTCCATGTACAAGTACCTCTCCCCTCAATGTACAAGTACCTCTGCGCTCCATGTACAAGTACCTCTCCGCTCAATGTACAAGTACCTCTCCGCTCAATGTACAAGTGTCGACAGTACCTCTCCGCTCCATGTACAAGTACCTCTCCGCTCAATGTACAAGTGTCGACAGTACCTCTACGCTCAATGTACAAGTGTCGACAGTACCTCTCCGCTCTCATGTACAAGTACCTCTCCGATCCATGTACAAGTACATCTCCGCTCCATGTACAAGTACATCTCCGCTCAATGTACAAGTACCTCTCCGCTCCATGTACAAGTACCTCTCCGCTCAATGTCAAGTGTCGACAGTACCTCTCCGTTCCATGTACAAATACCTCTCCGCTCTCATGTACAAGTACCTCTCCGCTCCATGTACAAGTACCTCTCCGCTCAATGTCAAGTGTCGACAGTACCTCTCCGCTCCATGTACAAATACCTCTCCGCTCCATGTACAAGTACCTCTCCGCTCTCATGTACAAGTACCTCTCCGCTCCATGTACAAGTAGCTCTCCGCTCAATGTACAAGTGTCGACAGTACCTTTCCGCTCCATGTACAAATACCTCTCCGCTCTCATGTACAAGTACCTCTCCGCTCCATGTACAAGTACCTCTCCGCTCAATGTACAAATACCTCTCCGCTCCATGTATAAGTACCTCTCCGCTCTATGTACAAGTACCTCTCCGCTCCATGTACAAGTACCTCTCCGCTCAATGTACAAATACCTCTCCGCTCCATGTACAAGTAGCTCTCCGCTGAATGTACAAGTGTCGACAGTACCTCTCCGCTCAATGTACAAGTACCTCTCCGCTCAATGTACAAATACCTCTCCGCTCCATGTACAAGTACCTCTCCGCTCAATGTCAAGTATCGACAGTACCTCTCCGCTCCATGTACAAGTACCTCTCCGCTGAATGTACAAGTGTCGACAGTACCTCTCCGCTCAATGTACAAGTACCTCTCCGCTCCATGTACAAGTACCTCTCCGCTCTCATGTACAAGTACCTCTCCGCTCCATGTACAAGTACCTCTCCCCTCAATGTACAAGTACCTCTGCGCTCCATGTACAAGTACCTCTCCGCTCAATGTACAAGTACCTCTCCGCTCAATGTACAAGTGTCGACAGTACCTCTCCGCTCCATGTACAAGTACCTCTCCGCTCAATGTACAAGTGTCGACAGTACCTCTACGCTCAATGTACAAGTGTCGACAGTACCTCTCCGCTCTCATGTACAAGTACCTCTCCGATCCATGTACAAGTACATCTCCGCTCCATGTACAAGTACATCTCCGCTCAATGTACAAGTACCTCTCCGCTCCATGTACAAGTACCTCTCCGCTCCATGTACAAGTACCTCTCCGCTCCATGTACAAGTACCTCTCCGCTCCATGTACAAGTACCTCTCCGCTCAATGTACAAGTACCTCTCCGCTCCATGTACAAGTACCTCTCCGCTCAATGTACAAGTACCTCTCCGCTCCATGTACAAGTACCTCTCCGCTCCATGTACAAGTACCTCTCCGCTCCATGTACAAGTACCTCTCCGCTCCATGTACAAGTACATCTCTGCTCCATGTACAAGTACCTCTCCGCTCAATGTACAAGTACATCTCCGCTCCATGTACAAGTACCTCTCCGCTCCATGTACAAGTACATCTCCGCTCCATGTACAAGTACCTCTCCGCTCCATGTACAAGTACCTCTCCGCTCAATGTACAAGTACATCTCCGCTCCATGTACAAGTAAATCTCTGCTCCATGTACAAGTACCTCTCCGCTCAATGTACAAGTACATCTCCGCTCCATGTACAAGTACCTCTCCGCTCCATGTACAAGTACCTCTCCGGTCCATGTACAAGTACCTCTCCGCTCCATGTACAAGTACCTCTCCGCTCCATGTACAAGTACCTCTCCGCTCAATGTCAAGTGTCGACAGTACCTCTCCGCTCCATGTACAAATACCTCTCCGCTCTCATGTACAAGTACCTCTCCGCTCCATGTACAAGTACCTCTCCGCTCAATGTCAAGTGTCGACAGTACCTCTCCGCTCCATGTACAAATACCTCTCCGCTCCATGTACAAGTACCTCTCCGCTCTCATGTACAAGTACCTCTCCGCTCCATGTACAAGTAGCTCTCCGCTGAATGTACAAGTGTCGACAGTACCTCTCCGCTCCATGTACAAGTACCTCTCCGCTCAATGTACAAGTACATCTCCGCTCCATGTACAAGTACCTCTCCGCTCCATGTACAAGTACCTCTCCGGTCCATGTACAAGTACCTCTCCGCTCCATGTACAAGTACCTCTCCGCTCCATGTACAAGTACCTCTCCGCTCAATGTCAAGTGTCGACAGTACCTCTCCGCTCCATGTACAAATACCTCTCCGCTCTCATGTACAAGTACCTCTCCGCTCCATGTACAAGTACCTCTCCGCTCAATGTCAAGTGTCGACAGTACCTCTCCGCTCCATGTACAAATACCTCTCCGCTCCATGTACAAGTACCTCTCCGCTCTCATGTACAAGTACCTCTCCGCTCCATGTACAAGTAGCTCTCCGCTCAATGTACAAGTGTCGACAGTACCTTTCCGCTCCATGTACAAATACCTCTCCGCTCTCATGTACAAGTACCTCTCCGCTCCATGTACAAGTACCTCTCCGCTCAATGTACAAATACCTCTCCGCTCCATGTATAAGTACCTCTCCGCTCTATGTACAAGTACCTCTCCGCTCCATGTACAAGTACCTCTCCGCTCAATGTACAAATACCTCTCCGCTCCATGTACAAGTAGCTCTCCGCTGAATGTACAAGTGTCGACAGTACCTCTCCGCTCAATGTACAAGTACCTCTCCGCTCAATGTACAAATACCTCTCCGCTCCATGTACAAGTACCTCTCCGCTCAATGTCAAGTATCGACAGTACCTCTCCGCTCCATGTACAAGTACCTCTCCGCTGAATGTACAAGTGTCGACAGTACCTCTCCGCTCAATGTACAAGTACCTCTCCGCTCCATGTACAAGTACCTCTCCGCTCTCATGTACAAGTACCTCTCCGCTCCATGTACAAGTACCTCTCCCCTCAATGTACAAGTACCTCTGCGCTCCATGTACAAGTACCTCTCCGCTCAATGTACAAGTACCTCTCCGCTCAATGTACAAGTGTCGACAGTACCTCTCCGCTCCATGTACAAGTACCTCTCCGCTCAATGTACAAGTGTCGACAGTACCTCTACGCTCAATGTACAAGTGTCGACAGTACCTCTCCGCTCTCATGTACAAGTACCTCTCCGATCCATGTACAAGTACATCTCCGCTCCATGTACAAGTACATCTCCGCTCAATGTACAAGTACCTCTCCGCTCCATGTACAAGTACCTCTCCGCTCAATGTCAAGTGTCGACAGTACCTCTCCGCTCCATGTACAAATACCTCTCCGCTCTCATGTACAAGTACCTCTCCGCTCCATGTACAAGTACCTCTCCGCTCAATGTCAAGTGTCGACAGTACCTCTCCGCTCCATGTACAAATACCTCTCCGCTCCATGTACAAGTACCTCTCCGCTCTCATGTACAAGTACCTCTCCGCTCCATGTACAAGTAGCTCTCCGCTCAATGTACAAGTGTCGACAGTACCTTTCCGCTCCATGTACAAATACCTCTCCGCTCTCATGTACAAGTACCTCTCCGCTCCATGTACAAGTACCTCTCCGCTCAATGTACAAATACCTCTCCGCTCCATGTATAAGTACCTCTCCGCTCTATGTACAAGTACCTCTCCGCTCCATGTACAAGTACCTCTCCGCTCAATGTACAAATACCTCTCCGCTCCATGTACAAGTAGCTCTCCGCTGAATGTACAAGTGTCGACAGTACCTCTCCGCTCAATGTACAAGTACCTCTCCGCTCAATGTACAAATACCTCTCCGCTCCATGTACAAGTACCTCTCCGCTCAATGTCAAGTATCGACAGTACCTCTCCGCTCCATGTACAAGTACCTCTCCGCTGAATGTACAAGTGTCGACAGTACCTCTCCGCTCAATGTACAAGTACCTCTCCGCTCCATGTACAAGTACCTCTCCGCTCTCATGTACAAGTACCTCTCCGCTCCATGTACAAGTACCTCTCCCCTCAATGTACAAGTACCTCTGCGCTCCATGTACAAGTACCTCTCCGCTCAATGTACAAGTACCTCTCCGCTCAATGTACAAGTGTCGACAGTACCTCTCCGCTCCATGTACAAGTACCTCTCCGCTCAATGTACAAGTGTCGACAGTACCTCTACGCTCAATGTACAAGTGTCGACAGTACCTCTCCGCTCTCATGTACAAGTACCTCTCCGATCCATGTACAAGTACATCTCCGCTCCATGTACAAGTACATCTCCGCTCAATGTACAAGTACCTCTCCGCTCCATGTACAAGTACCTCTCCGCTCCATGTACAAGTACCTCTCCGCTCCATGTACAAGTACCTCTCCGCTCCATGTACAAGTACCTCTCCGCTCAATGTACAAGTACCTCTCCGCTCCATGTACAAGTACCTCTCCGCTCAATGTACAAGTACCTCTCCGCTCCATGTACAAGTACCTCTCCGCTCCATGTACAAGTACCTCTCCGCTCCATGTACAAGTACCTCTCCGCTCCATGTACAAGTACATCTCTGCTCCATGTACAAGTACCTCTCCGCTCAATGTACAAGTACATCTCCGCTCCATGTACAAGTACCTCTCCGCTCCATGTACAAGTACATCTCCGCTCCATGTACAAGTACCTCTCCGCTCCATGTACAAGTACCTCTCCGCTCAATGTACAAGTACATCTCCGCTCCATGTACAAGTAAATCTCTGCTCCATGTACAAGTACCTCTCCGCTCAATGTACAAGTACATCTCCGCTCCATGTACAAGTACCTCTCCGCTCCATGTACAAGTACCTCTCCGGTCCATGTACAAGTACCTCTCCGCTCCATGTACAAGTACCTCTCCGCTCAATGTCAAGTGTCGACAGTACCTCTCCGCTCCATGTACAAATACCTCTCCGCTCTCATGTACAAGTACCTCTCCGCTCCATGTACAAGTACCTCTCCGCTCAATGTCAAGTGTCGACAGTACCTCTCCGCTCCATGTACAAATACCTCTCCGCTCCATGTACAAGTACCTCTCCGCTCTCATGTACAAGTACCTCTCCGCTCCATGTACAAGTAGCTCTCCGCTCAATGTACAAGTGTCGACAGTACCTTTCCGCTCCATGTACAAATACCTCTCCGCTCTCATGTACAAGTACCTCTCCGCTCCATGTACAAGTACCTCTCCGCTCAATGTACAAATACCTCTCCGCTCCATGTATAAGTACCTCTCCGCTCTATGTACAAGTACCTCTCCGCTCCATGTACAAGTACCTCTCCGCTCAATGTACAAATACCTCTCCGCTCCATGTACAAGTAGCTCTCCGCTGAATGTACAAGTGTCGACAGTACCTCTCCGCTCCATGTACAAGTACCTCTCCGCTCAATGTACAAGTACATCTCCGCTCCATGTACAAGTACCTCTCCGCTCCATGTACAAGTACCTCTCCGGTCCATGTACAAGTACCTCTCCGCTCCATGTACAAGTACCTCTCCGCTCCATGTACAAGTACCTCTCCGCTCAATGTCAAGTGTCGACAGTACCTCTCCGCTCCATGTACAAATACCTCTCCGCTCTCATGTACAAGTACCTCTCCGCTCCATGTACAAGTACCTCTCCGCTCAATGTCAAGTGTCGACAGTACCTCTCCGCTCCATGTACAAATACCTCTCCGCTCCATGTACAAGTACCTCTCCGCTCTCATGTACAAGTACCTCTCCGCTCCATGTACAAGTAGCTCTCCGCTCAATGTACAAGTGTCGACAGTACCTTTCCGCTCCATGTACAAATACCTCTCCGCTCTCATGTACAAGTACCTCTCCGCTCCATGTACAAGTACCTCTCCGCTCAATGTACAAATACCTCTCCGCTCCATGTATAAGTACCTCTCCGCTCTATGTACAAGTACCTCTCCGCTCCATGTACAAGTACCTCTCCGCTCAATGTACAAATACCTCTCCGCTCCATGTACAAGTAGCTCTCCGCTGAATGTACAAGTGTCGACAGTACCTCTCCGCTCAATGTACAAGTACCTCTCCGCTCAATGTACAAATACCTCTCCGCTCCATGTACAAGTACCTCTCCGCTCAATGTCAAGTATCGACAGTACCTCTCCGCTCCATGTACAAGTACCTCTCCGCTGAATGTACAAGTGTCGACAGTACCTCTCCGCTCAATGTACAAGTACCTCTCCGCTCCATGTACAAGTACCTCTCCGCTCTCATGTACAAGTACCTCTCCGCTCCATGTACAAGTACCTCTCCCCTCAATGTACAAGTACCTCTGCGCTCCATGTACAAGTACCTCTCCGCTCAATGTACAAGTACCTCTCCGCTCAATGTACAAGTGTCGACAGTACCTCTCCGCTCCATGTACAAGTACCTCTCCGCTCAATGTACAAGTGTCGACAGTACCTCTACGCTCAATGTACAAGTGTCGACAGTACCTCTCCGCTCTCATGTACAAGTACCTCTCCGATCCATGTACAAGTACATCTCCGCTCCATGTACAAGTACATCTCCGCTCAATGTACAAGTACCTCTCCGCTCCATGTACAAGTACCTCTCCGCTCCATGTACAAGTACCTCTCCGCTCAATGTCAAGTGTCGACAGTACCTCTCCGCTCCATGTACAAATACCTCTCCGCTCTCATGTACAAGTACCTCTCCGCTCCATGTACAAGTACCTCTCCGCTCAATGTCAAGTGTCGACAGTACCTCTCCGCTCCATGTACAAATACCTCTCCGCTCCATGTACAAGTACCTCTCCGCTCTCATGTACAAGTACCTCTCCGCTCCATGTACAAGTAGCTCTCCGCTCAATGTACAAGTGTCGACAGTACCTTTCCGCTCCATGTACAAATACCTCTCCGCTCTCATGTACAAGTACCTCTCCGCTCCATGTACAAGTACCTCTCCGCTCAATGTACAAATACCTCTCCGCTCCATGTATAAGTACCTCTCCGCTCTATGTACAAGTACCTCTCCGCTCCATGTACAAGTACCTCTCCGCTCAATGTACAAATACCTCTCCGCTCCATGTACAAGTAGCTCTCCGCTGAATGTACAAGTGTCGACAGTACCTCTCCGCTCAATGTACAAGTACCTCTCCGCTCAATGTACAAATACCTCTCCGCTCCATGTACAAGTACCTCTCCGCTCAATGTCAAGTATCGACAGTACCTCTCCGCTCCATGTACAAGTACCTCTCCGCTGAATGTACAAGTGTCGACAGTACCTCTCCGCTCAATGTACAAGTACCTCTCCGCTCCATGTACAAGTACCTCTCCGCTCTCATGTACAAGTACCTCTCCGCTCCATGTACAAGTACCTCTCCCCTCAATGTACAAGTACCTCTGCGCTCCATGTACAAGTACCTCTCCGCTCAATGTACAAGTACCTCTCCGCTCAATGTACAAGTGTCGACAGTACCTCTCCGCTCCATGTACAAGTACCTCTCCGCTCCATGTACAAGTACCTCTCCGCTCAATGTCAAGTGTCGACAGTACCTCTCCGCTCCATGTACAAATACCTCTCCGCTCTCATGTACAAGTACCTCTCCGCTCCATGTACAAGTACCTCTCCGCTCAATGTCAAGTGTCGACAGTACCTCTCCGCTCCATGTACAAATACCTCTCCGCTCCATGTACAAGTACCTCTCCGCTCTCATGTACAAGTACCTCTCCGCTCCATGTACAAGTAGCTCTCCGCTCAATGTACAAGTGTCGACAGTACCTTTCCGCTCCATGTACAAATACCTCTCCGCTCTCATGTACAAGTACCTCTCCGCTCCATGTACAAGTACCTCTCCGCTCAATGTACAAATACCTCTCCGCTCCATGTATAAGTACCTCTCCGCTCTATGTACAAGTACCTCTCCGCTCCATGTACAAGTACCTCTCCGCTCAATGTACAAATACCTCTCCGCTCCATGTACAAGTAGCTCTCCGCTGAATGTACAAGTGTCGACAGTACCTCTCCGCTCAATGTACAAGTACCTCTCCGCTCAATGTACAAATACCTCTCCGCTCCATGTACAAGTACCTCTCCGCTCAATGTCAAGTATCGACAGTACCTCTCCGCTCCATGTACAAGTACCTCTCCGCTGAATGTACAAGTGTCGACAGTACCTCTCCGCTCAATGTACAAGTACCTCTCCGCTCCATGTACAAGTACCTCTCCGCTCTCATGTACAAGTACCTCTCCGCTCCATGTACAAGTACCTCTCCCCTCAATGTACAAGTACCTCTGCGCTCCATGTACAAGTACCTCTCCGCTCAATGTACAAGTACCTCTCCGCTCAATGTACAAGTGTCGACAGTACCTCTCCGCTCCATGTACAAGTACCTCTCCGCTCAATGTACAAGTGTCGACAGTACCTCTACGCTCAATGTACAAGTGTCGACAGTACCTCTCCGCTCTCATGTACAAGTACCTCTCCGATCCATGTACAAGTACATCTCCGCTCCATGTACAAGTACATCTCCGCTCAATGTACAAGTACCTCTCCGCTCCATGTACAAGTACCTCTCCGCTCCATGTACAAGTACCTCTCCGCTCAATGTCAAGTGTCGACAGTACCTCTCCGCTCCATGTACAAATACCTCTCCGCTCTCATGTACAAGTACCTCTCCGCTCCATGTACAAGTACCTCTCCGCTCAATGTCAAGTGTCGACAGTACCTCTCCGCTCCATGTACAAATACCTCTCCGCTCCATGTACAAGTACCTCTCCGCTCTCATGTACAAGTACCTCTCCGCTCCATGTACAAGTAGCTCTCCGCTCAATGTACAAGTGTCGACAGTACCTTTCCGCTCCATGTACAAATACCTCTCCGCTCTCATGTACAAGTACCTCTCCGCTCCATGTACAAGTACCTCTCCGCTCAATGTACAAATACCTCTCCGCTCCATGTATAAGTACCTCTCCGCTCTATGTACAAGTACCTCTCCGCTCCATGTACAAGTACCTCTCCGCTCAATGTACAAATACCTCTCCGCTCCATGTACAAGTAGCTCTCCGCTGAATGTACAAGTGTCGACAGTACCTCTCCGCTCAATGTACAAGTACCTCTCCGCTCAATGTACAAATACCTCTCCGCTCCATGTACAAGTACCTCTCCGCTCAATGTCAAGTATCGACAGTACCTCTCCGCTCCATGTACAAGTACCTCTCCGCTGAATGTACAAGTGTCGACAGTACCTCTCCGCTCAATGTACAAGTACCTCTCCGCTCCATGTACAAGTACCTCTCCGCTCTCATGTACAAGTACCTCTCCGCTCCATGTACAAGTACCTCTCCCCTCAATGTACAAGTACCTCTGCGCTCCATGTACAAGTACCTCTCCGCTCAATGTACAAGTACCTCTCCGCTCAATGTACAAGTGTCGACAGTACCTCTCCGCTCCATGTACAAGTACCTCTCCGCTCAATGTACAAGTGTCGACAGTACCTCTACGCTCAATGTACAAGTGTCGACAGTACCTCTCCGCTCTCATGTACAAGTACCTCTCCGATCCATGTACAAGTACATCTCCGCTCCATGTACAAGTACATCTCCGCTCAATGTACAAGTACCTCTCCGCTCCATGTACAAGTACCTCTCCGCTCCATGTACAAGTACCTCTCCGCTCCATGTACAAGTACCTCTCCGCTCCATGTACAAGTACCTCTCCGCTCAATGTACAAGTACCTCTCCGCTCCATGTACAAGTACCTCTCCGCTCAATGTACAAGTACCTCTCCGCTCCATGTACAAGTACCTCTCCGCTCCATGTACAAGTACCTCTCCGCTCCATGTACAAGTACCTCTCCGCTCCATGTACAAGTACATCTCTGCTCCATGTACAAGTACCTCTCCGCTCAATGTACAAGTACATCTCCGCTCCATGTACAAGTACCTCTCCGCTCCATGTACAAGTACATCTCCGCTCCATGTACAAGTACCTCTCCGCTCCATGTACAAGTACCTCTCCGCTCAATGTACAAGTACATCTCCGCTCCATGTACAAGTACATCTCTGCTCCATGTACAAGTACCTCTCCGCTCAATGTACAAGTACATCTCCGCTCCATGTACAAGTACCTCTCCGCTCCATGTACAAGTACCTCTCCGGTCCATGTACAAGTACCTCTCCGCTCCATGTACAAGTACCTCTCCGCTCCATGTACAAGTACCTCTCCGCTCAATGTCAAGTGTCGACAGTACCTCTCCGCTCCATGTACAAATACCTCTCCGCTCTCATGTACAAGTACCTCTCCGCTCCATGTACAAGTACCTCTCCGCTCAATGTCAAGTGTCGACAGTACCTCTCCGCTCCATGTACAAATACCTCTCCGCTCCATGTACAAGTACCTCTCCGCTCTCATGTACAAGTACCTCTCCGCTCCATGTACAAGTAGCTCTCCGCTCAATGTACAAGTGTCGACAGTACCTTTCCGCTCCATGTACAAATACCTCTCCGCTCTCATGTACAAGTACCTCTCCGCTCCATGTACAAGTACCTCTCCGCTCAATGTACAAATACCTCTCCGCTCCATGTATAAGTACCTCTCCGCTCTATGTACAAGTACCTCTCCGCTCCATGTACAAGTACCTCTCCGCTCAATGTACAAATACCTCTCCGCTCCATGTACAAGTAGCTCTCCGCTGAATGTACAAGTGTCGACAGTACCTCTCCGCTCAATGTACAAGTACCTCTCCGCTCAATGTACAAATACCTCTCCGCTCCATGTACAAGTACCTCTCCGCTCAATGTCAAGTATCGACAGTACCTCTCCGCTCCATGTACAAGTACCTCTCCGCTGAATGTACAAGTGTCGACAGTACCTCTCCGCTCAATGTACAAGTACCTCTCCGCTCCATGTACAAGTACCTCTCCGCTCTCATGTACAAGTACCTCTCCGCTCCATGTACAAGTACCTCTCCGCTCAATGTACAAGTACCTCTGCGCTCCATGTACAAGTACCTCTCCGCTCAATGTACAAGTACCTCTCCGCTCAATGTACAAGTGTCGACAGTACCTCTCCGCTCCATGTACAAGTACCTCTCCGCTCAATGTACAAGTGTCGACAGTACCTCTACGCTCAATGTACAAGTGTCGACAGTACCTCTCCGCTCTCATGTACAAGTACCTCTCCGATCCATGTACAAGTACATCTCCGCTCCATGTACAAGTACATCTCCGCTCAATGTACAAGTACCTCTCCGCTCCATGTACAAGTACCTCTCCGCTCCATGTACAAGTACCTCTCCGCTCCATGTACAAGTACCTCTCCGCTCCATGTACAAGTACCTCTCCGCTCAATGTACAAGTACCTCTCCGCTCCATGTACAAGTACCTCTCCGCTCAATGTACAAGTACCTCTCCGCTCCATGTACAAGTACCTCTCCGCTCCATGTACAAGTACCTCTCCGCTCCATGTACAAGTACCTCTCCGCTCCATGTACAAGTACATCTCTGCTCCATGTACAAGTACCTCTCCGCTCAATGTACAAGTACATCTCCGCTCCATGTACAAGTACCTCTCCGCTCCATGTACAAGTACATCTCCGCTCCATGTACAAGTACCTCTCCGCTCCATGTACAAGTACCTCTCCGCTCAATGTACAAGTACATCTCCGCTCCATGTACAAGTACATCTCTGCTCCATGTACAAGTACCTCTCCGCTCAATGTACAAGTACATCTCCGCTCCATGTACAAGTACCTCTCCGCTCCATGTACAAGTACCTCTCCGGTCCATGTACAAGTACCTCTCCGCTCCATGTACAAGTACCTCTCCGCTCCATGTACAAGTACCTCTCCGCTCAATGTCAAGTGTCGACAGTACCTCTCCGCTCCATGTACAAATACCTCTCCGCTCTCATGTACAAGTACCTCTCCGCTCCATGTACAAGTACCTCTCCGCTCAATGTCAAGTGTCGACAGTACCTCTCCGCTCCATGTACAAATACCTCTCCGCTCCATGTACAAGTACCTCTCCGCTCTCATGTACAAGTACCTCTCCGCTCCATGTACAAGTAGCTCTCCGCTCAATGTACAAGTACCTCTCCGCTCCATGTACAAGTACCTCTCCGCTCCATGTACAAGTACCTCTCCGCTCCATGTACAAGTACCTCTCCGCTCCATGTACAAGTACATCTCTGCTCCATGTACAAGTACCTCTCCGCTCAATGTACAAGTACATCTCCGCTCCATGTACAAGTACCTCTCCGCTCCATGTACAAGTACATCTCCGCTCCATGTACAAGTACCTCTCCGCTCCATGTACAAGTACCTCTCCGCTCAATGTACAAGTACATCTCCGCTCCATGTACAAGTACATCTCTGCTCCATGTACAAGTACCTCTCCGCTCAATGTACAAGTACATCTCCGCTCCATGTACAAGTACCTCTCCGCTCCATGTACAAGTACCTCTCCGGTCCATGTACAAGTACCTCTCCGCTCCATGTACAAGTACCTCTCCGCTCCATGTACAAGTACCTCTCCGCTCAATGTCAAGTGTCGACAGTACCTCTCCGCTCCATGTACAAATACCTCTCCGCTCTCATGTACAAGTACCTCTCCGCTCCATGTACAAGTACCTCTCCGCTCAATGTCAAGTGTCGACAGTACCTCTCCGCTCCATGTACAAATACCTCTCCGCTCCATGTACAAGTACCTCTCCGCTCTCATGTACAAGTACCTCTCCGCTCCATGTACAAGTAGCTCTCCGCTCAATGTACAAGTGTCGACAGTACCTTTCCGCTCCATGTACAAATACCTCTCCGCTCTCATGTACAAGTACCTCTCCGCTCCATGTACAAGTACCTCTCCGCTCAATGTACAAATACCTCTCCGCTCCATGTATAAGTACCTCTCCGCTCTATGTACAAGTACCTCTCCGCTCCATGTACAAGTACCTCTCCGCTCAATGTACAAATACCTCTCCGCTCCATGTACAAGTAGCTCTCCGCTGAATGTACAAGTGTCGACAGTACCTCTCCGCTCAATGTACAAGTACCTCTCCGCTCAATGTACAAATACCTCTCCGCTCCATGTACAAGTACCTCTCCGCTCAATGTCAAGTATCGACAGTACCTCTCCGCTCCATGTACAAGTACCTCTCCGCTGAATGTACAAGTGTCGACAGTACCTCTCCGCTCAATGTACAAGTACCTCTCCGCTCCATGTACAAGTACCTCTCCGCTCTCATGTACAAGTACCTCTCCGCTCCATGTACAAGTACCTCTCCGCTCAATGTACAAGTACCTCTGCGCTCCATGTACAAGTACCTCTCCGCTCAATGTACAAGTACCTCTCCGCTCAATGTACAAGTGTCGACAGTACCTCTCCGCTCCATGTACAAGTACCTCTCCGCTCAATGTACAAGTGTCGACAGTACCTCTACGCTCAATGTACAAGTGTCGACAGTACCTCTCCGCTCTCATGTACAAGTACCTCTCCGATCCATGTACAAGTACATCTCCGCTCCATGTACAAGTACATCTCCGCTCAATGTACAAGTACCTCTCCGCTCCATGTACAAGTACCTCTCCGCTCCATGTACAAGTACCTCTCCGCTCCATGTACAAGTACCTCTCCGCTCCATGTACAAGTACCTCTCCGCTCAATGTACAAGTACCTCTCCGCTCCATGTACAAGTACCTCTCCGCTCAATGTACAAGTACCTCTCCGCTCCATGTACAAGTACCTCTCCGCTCCATGTACAAGTACCTCTCCGCTCCATGTACAAGTACCTCTCCGCTCCATGTACAAGTACATCTCTGCTCCATGTACAAGTACCTCTCCGCTCAATGTACAAGTACATCTCCGCTCCATGTACAAGTACCTCTCCGCTCCATGTACAAGTACATCTCCGCTCCATGTACAAGTACCTCTCCGCTCCATGTACAAGTACCTCTCCGCTCAATGTACAAGTACATCTCCGCTCCATGTACAAGTACATCTCTGCTCCATGTACAAGTACCTCTCCGCTCAATGTACAAGTACATCTCCGCTCCATGTACAAGTACCTCTCCGCTCCATGTACAAGTACCTCTCCGGTCCATGTACAAGTACCTCTCCGCTCCATGTACAAGTACCTCTCCGCTCCATGTACAAGTACCTCTCCGCTCAATGTCAAGTGTCGACAGTACCTCTCCGCTCCATGTACAAATACCTCTCCGCTCTCATGTACAAGTACCTCTCCGCTCCATGTACAAGTACCTCTCCGCTCAATGTCAAGTGTCGACAGTACCTCTCCGCTCCATGTACAAATACCTCTCCGCTCCATGTACAAGTACCTCTCCGCTCTCATGTACAAGTACCTCTCCGCTCCATGTACAAGTAGCTCTCCGCTCAATGTACAAGTGTCGACAGTACCTTTCCGCTCCATGTACAAATAGCTCTCCGCTCTCATGTACAAGTACCTCTCCGCTCCATGTACAAGTACCTCTCCGCTCAATGTACAAATACCTCTCCGCTCCATGTATAAGTACCTCTCCGCTCTATGTACAAGTACCTCTCCGCTCCATGTACAAGTACCTCTCCGCTCAATGTACAAATACCTCTCCGCTCCATGTACAAGTAGCTCTCCGCTGAATGTACAAGTGTCGACAGTACCTCTCCGCTCAATGTACAAGTACCTCTCCGCTCAATGTACAAATACCTCTCCGCTCCATGTACAAGTACCTCTCCGCTCAATGTCAAGTATCGACAGTACCTCTCCGCTCCATGTACAAGTACCTCTCCGCTGAATGTACAAGTGTCGACAGTACCTCTCCGCTCAATGTACAAGTACCTCTCCGCTCCATGTACAAGTACCTCTCCGCTCTCATGTACAAGTACCTCTCCGCTCCATGTACAAGTACCTCTCCGCTCAATGTACAAGTACCTCTGCGCTCCATGTACAAGTACCTCTCCGCTCAATGTACAAGTACCTCTCCGCTCAATGTACAAGTGTCGACAGTACCTCTCCGCTCCATGTACAAGTACCTCTCCGCTCAATGTACAAGTGTCGACAGTACCTCTACGCTCAATGCACAAGTGTCGACAGTACCTCTCCGCTCTCATGTACAAGTACCTCTCCGATCCATGTACAAGTACATCTCCGCTCCATGTACAAGTACATCTCCGCTCAATGTACAAGTACCTCTCCGCTCCATGTACAAGTACCTCTCCGCTCCATGTACAAGTACCTCTCCGCTCCATGTACAAGTACCTCTCCGCTCCATGTACAAGTACCTCTCCGCTCAATGTACAAGTACCTCTCCGCTCCATGTACAAGTACCTCTCCGCTCAATGTACAAGTACCTCTCCGCTCCATGTACAAGTACCTCTCCGCTCCATGTACAAGTACCTCTCCGCTCCATGTACAAGTACCTCTCCGCTCCATGTACAAGTACATCTCTGCTCCATGTACAAGTACCTCTCCGCTCAATGTACAAGTACATCTCCGCTCCATGTACAAGTACCTCTCCGCTCCATGTACAAGTACATCTCCGCTCCATGTACAAGTACCTCTCCGCTCCATGTACAAGTACCTCTCCGCTCAATGTACAAGTACATCTCCGCTCCATGTACAAGTACATCTCTGCTCCATGTACAAGTACCTCTCCGCTCAATGTACAAGTACATCTCCGCTCCATGTACAAGTACCTCTCCGCTCCATGTACAAGTACCTCTCCGGTCCATGTACAAGTACCTCTCTGCTCCATGTACAAGTACCTCTCCGCTCCATGTACAAGTACCTCTCCGCTCAATGTCAAGTGTCGACAGTACCTCTCCGCTCCATGTACAAATACCTCTCCGCTCTCATGTACAAGTACCTCTCCGCTCCATGTACAAGTACCTCTCCGCTCAATGTCAAGTGTCGACAGTACCTCTCCGCTCCATGTACAAATACCTCTCCGCTCCATGTACAAGTACCTCTCCGCTCTCATGTACAAGTACCTCTCCGCTCCATGTACAAGTAGCTCTCCGCTCAATGTACAAGTGTCGACAGTACCTTTCCGCTCCATGTACAAATACCTCTCCGCTCTCATGTACAAGTACCTCTCCGCTCCATGTACAAGTACCTCTCCGCTCAATGTACAAATACCTCTCCGCTCCATGTATAAGTACCTCTCCGCTCTATGTACAAGTACCTCTCCGCTCCATGTACAAGTACCTCTCCGCTCAATGTACAAATACCTCTCCGCTCCATGTACAAGTAGCTCTCCGCTGAATGTACAAGTGTCGACAGTACCTCTCCGCTCAATGTACAAGTACCTCTCCGCTCAATGTACAAATACCTCTCCGCTCCATGTACAAGTACCTCTCCGCTCAATGTCAAGTATCGACAGTACCTCTCCGCTCCATGTACAAGTACCTCTCCGCTGAATGTACAAGTGTCGACAGTACCTCTCCGCTCAATGTACAAGTACCTCTCCGCTCCATGTACAAGTACCTCTCCGCTCTCATGTACAAGTACCTCTCCGCTCCATGTACAAGTACCTCTCCGCTCAATGTACAAGTACCTCTGCGCTCCATGTACAAGTACCTCTCCGCTCAATGTACAAGTACCTCTCCGCTCAATGTACAAGTGTCGACAGTACCTCTCCGCTCCATGTACAAGTACCTCTCCGCTCAATGTACAAGTGTCGACAGTACCTCTACGCTCAATGCACAAGTCTCGACAGTACCTCTCCGCTCTCATGTACAAGTACCTCTCCGATCCATGTACAAGTACATCTCCGCTCCATGTACAAGTACATCTCCGCTCAATGTACAAGTACCTCTCCGCTCCATGTACAAGTACCTCTCCGCTCCATGTACAAGTACCTCTCCGCTCCATGTACAAGTACCTCTCCGCTCCATGTACAAGTACCTCTCCGCTCAATGTACAAGTACCTCTCCGCTCCATGTACAAGTACCTCTCCGCTCAATGTACAAGTACCTCTCCGCTCCATGTACAAGTACCTCTCCGCTCCATGTACAAGTACCTCTCCGCTCCATGTACAAGTACATCTCTGCTCCATGTACAAGTACCTCTCCGCTCAATGTACAAGTACATCTCCGCTCCATGTACAAGTACCTCTCCGCTCCATGTACAAGTACATCTCCGCTCCATGTACAAGTACCTCTCCGCTCCATGTACAAGTACCTCTCCGCTCAATGTACAAGTACATCTCCGCTCCATGTACAAGTACATCTCTGCTCCATGTACAAGTACCTCTCCGCTCAATGTACAAGTACATCTCCGCTCCATGTACAAGTACCTCTCCGCTCCATGTACAAGTACCTCTCCGGTCCATGTACAAGTACCTCTCCGCTCCATGTACAAGTACCTCTCCGCTCCATGTACAAGTACCTCTCCGCTCAATGTCAAGTGTCGACAGTACCTCTCCGCTCCATGTACAAATACCTCTCCGCTCTCATGTACAAGTACCTCTCCGCTCCATGTACAAGTACCTCTCCGCTCAATGTCAAGTGTCGACAGTACCTCTCCGCTCCATGTACAAATACCTCTCCGCTCCATGTACAAGTACCTCTCCGCTCTCATGTACAAGTACCTCTCCGCTCCATGTACAAGTAGCTCTCCGCTCAATGTACAAGTGTCGACAGTACCTTTCCGCTCCATGTACAAATACCTCTCCGCTCTCATGTACAAGTACCTCTCCGCTCTCATGTACAAGTACCTCTCCGCTCCATGTACAAGTAGCTCTCCGCTCAATGTACAAGTGTCGACAGTACCTTTCCGCTCCATGTACAAATACCTCTCCGCTCTCATGTACAAGTACCTCTCCGCTCCATGTACAAGTACCTCTCCGCTCAATGTACAAATACCTCTCCGCTCCATGTATAAGTACCTCTCCGCTCTATGTACAAGTACCTCTCCGCTCCATGTACAAGTACCTCTCCGCTCAATGTACAAATACCTCTCCGCTCCATGTACAAGTAGCTCTCCGCTGAATGTACAAGTGTCGACAGTACCTCTCCGCTCAATGTACAAGTACCTCTCCGCTCAATGTACAAATACCTCTCCGCTCCATGTACAAGTACCTCTCCGCTCAATGTCAAGTATCGACAGTACCTCTCCGCTCCATGTACAAGTACCTCTCCGCTGAATGTACAAGTGTCGACAGTACCTCTCCGCTCAATGTACAAGTACCTCTCCGCTCAATGTACAAATACCTCTCCGCTCCATGTACAAGTACCTCTCCGCTCAATGTCAAGTATCGACAGTACCTCTCCGCTCCATGTACAAGTACCTCTCCGCTGAATGTACAAGTGTCGACAGTACCTCTCCGCTCAATGTACAAGTACCTCTCCGCTCCATGTACAAGTACCTCTCCGCTCTCATGTACAAGTACCTCTCCGCTCCATGTACAAGTACCTCTCCGCTCAATGTACAAGTACCTCTGCGCTCCATGTACAAGTACCTCTCCGCTCAATGTACAAGTACCTCTCCGCTCAATGTACAAGTGTCGACAGTACCTCTCCGCTCCATGTACAAGTACCTCTCCGCTCAATGTACAAGTGTCGACAGTACCTCTACGCTCAATGTACAAGTGTCGACAGTACCTCTCCGCTCTCATGTACAAGTACCTCTCCGATCCATGTACAAGTACATCTCCGCTCCATGTACAAGTACATCTCCGCTCAATGTACAAGTACCTCTCCGCTCCATGTACAAGTACCTCTCCGCTCCATGTACAAGTACCTCTCCGCTCCATGTACAAGTACCTCTCCGCTCCATGTACAAGTACCTCTCCGCTCAATGTACAAGTACCTCTCCGCTCCATGTACAAGTACCTCTCCGCTCAATGTACAAGTACCTCTCCGCTCCATGTACAAGTACCTCTCCGCTCCATGTACAAGTACCTCTCCGCTCCATGTACAAGTACCTCTCCGCTCCATGTACAAGTACATCTCTGCTCCATGTACAAGTACCTCTCCGCTCAATGTACAAGTACATCTCCGCTCCATGTACAAGTACCTCTCCGCTCCATGTACAAGTACATCTCCGCTCCATGTACAAGTACCTCTCCGCTCCATGTACAAGTACCTCTCCGCTCAATGTACAAGTACATCTCCGCTCCATGTACAAGTACATCTCTGCTCCATGTACAAGTACCTCTCCGCTCAATGTACAAGTACATCTCCGCTCCATGTACAAGTACCTCTCCGCTCCATGTACAAGTACCTCTCCGGTCCATGTACAAGTACCTCTCCGCTCCATGTACAAGTACCTCTCCGCTCCATGTACAAGTACCTCTCCGCTCAATGTCAAGTGTCGACAGTACCTCTCCGCTCCATGTACAAATACCTCTCCGCTCTCATGTACAAGTACCTCTCCGCTCCATGTACAAGTACCTCTCCGCTCAATGTCAAGTGTCGACAGTACCTCTCCGCTCCATGTACAAATACCTCTCCGCTCCATGTACAAGTACCTCTCCGCTCTCATGTACAAGTACCTCTCCGCTCCATGTACAAGTAGCTCTCCGCTCAATGTACAAGTGTCGACAGTACCTTTCCGCTCCATGTACAAATAGCTCTCCGCTCTCATGTACAAGTACCTCTCCGCTCCATGTACAAGTACCTCTCCGCTCAATGTACAAATACCTCTCCGCTCCATGTATAAGTACCTCTCCGCTCTATGTACAAGTACCTCTCCGCTCCATGTACAAGTACCTCTCCGCTCAATGTACAAATACCTCTCCGCTCCATGTACAAGTAGCTCTCCGCTGAATGTACAAGTGTCGACAGTACCTCTCCGCTCAATGTACAAGTACCTCTCCGCTCAATGTACAAATACCTCTCCGCTCCATGTACAAGTACCTCTCCGCTCAATGTCAAGTATCGACAGTACCTCTCCGCTCCATGTACAAGTACCTCTCCGCTGAATGTACAAGTGTCGACAGTACCTCTCCGCTCAATGTACAAGTACCTCTCCGCTCCATGTACAAGTACCTCTCCGCTCTCATGTACAAGTACCTCTCCGCTCCATGTACAAGTACCTCTCCGCTCAATGTACAAGTACCTCTGCGCTCCATGTACAAGTACCTCTCCGCTCAATGTACAAGTACCTCTCCGCTCAATGTACAAGTGTCGACAGTACCTCTCCGCTCCATGTACAAGTACCTCTCCGCTCAATGTACAAGTGTCGACAGTACCTCTACGCTCAATGCACAAGTGTCGACAGTACCTCTCCGCTCTCATGTACAAGTACCTCTCCGATCCATGTACAAGTACATCTCCGCTCCATGTACAAGTACATCTCCGCTCAATGTACAAGTACCTCTCCGCTCCATGTACAAGTACCTCTCCGCTCCATGTACAAGTACCTCTCCGCTCCATGTACAAGTACCTCTCCGCTCCATGTACAAGTACCTCTCCGCTCAATGTACAAGTACCTCTCCGCTCCATGTACAAGTACCTCTCCGCTCAATGTACAAGTACCTCTCCGCTCCATGTACAAGTACCTCTCCGCTCCATGTACAAGTACCTCTCCGCTCCATGTACAAGTACCTCTCCGCTCCATGTACAAGTACATCTCTGCTCCATGTACAAGTACCTCTCCGCTCAATGTACAAGTACATCTCCGCTCCATGTACAAGTACCTCTCCGCTCCATGTACAAGTACATCTCCGCTCCATGTACAAGTACCTCTCCGCTCCATGTACAAGTACCTCTCCGCTCAATGTACAAGTACATCTCCGCTCCATGTACAAGTACATCTCTGCTCCATGTACAAGTACCTCTCCGCTCAATGTACAAGTACATCTCCGCTCCATGTACAAGTACCTCTCCGCTCCATGTACAAGTACCTCTCCGGTCCATGTACAAGTACCTCTCTGCTCCATGTACAAGTACCTCTCCGCTCCATGTACAAGTACCTCTCCGCTCAATGTCAAGTGTCGACAGTACCTCTCCGCTCCATGTACAAATACCTCTCCGCTCTCATGTACAAGTACCTCTCCGCTCCATGTACAAGTACCTCTCCGCTCAATGTCAAGTGTCGACAGTACCTCTCCGCTCCATGTACAAATACCTCTCCGCTCCATGTACAAGTACCTCTCCGCTCTCATGTACAAGTACCTCTCCGCTCCATGTACAAGTAGCTCTCCGCTCAATGTACAAGTGTCGACAGTACCTTTCCGCTCCATGTACAAATACCTCTCCGCTCTCATGTACAAGTACCTCTCCGCTCCATGTACAAGTACCTCTCCGCTCAATGTACAAATACCTCTCCGCTCCATGTATAAGTACCTCTCCGCTCTATGTACAAGTACCTCTCCGCTCCATGTACAAGTACCTCTCCGCTCAATGTACAAATACCTCTCCGCTCCATGTACAAGTAGCTCTCCGCTGAATGTACAAGTGTCGACAGTACCTCTCCGCTCAATGTACAAGTACCTCTCCGCTCAATGTACAAATACCTCTCCGCTCCATGTACAAGTACCTCTCCGCTCAATGTCAAGTATCGACAGTACCTCTCCGCTCCATGTACAAGTACCTCTCCGCTGAATGTACAAGTGTCGACAGTACCTCTCCGCTCAATGTACAAGTACCTCTCCGCTCCATGTACAAGTACCTCTCCGCTCTCATGTACAAGTACCTCTCCGCTCCATGTACAAGTACCTCTCCGCTCAATGTACAAGTACCTCTGCGCTCCATGTACAAGTACCTCTCCGCTCAATGTACAAGTACCTCTCCGCTCAATGTACAAGTGTCGACAGTACCTCTCCGCTCCATGTACAAGTACCTCTCCGCTCAATGTACAAGTGTCGACAGTACCTCTACGCTCAATGCACAAGTCTCGACAGTACCTCTCCGCTCTCATGTACAAGTACCTCTCCGATCCATGTACAAGTACATCTCCGCTCCATGTACAAGTACATCTCCGCTCAATGTACAAGTACCTCTCCGCTCCATGTACAAGTACCTCTCCGCTCCATGTACAAGTACCTCTCCGCTCCATGTACAAGTACCTCTCCGCTCCATGTACAAGTACCTCTCCGCTCAATGTACAAGTACCTCTCCGCTCCATGTACAAGTACCTCTCCGCTCAATGTACAAGTACCTCTCCGCTCCATGTACAAGTACCTCTCCGCTCCATGTACAAGTACCTCTCCGCTCCATGTACAAGTACCTCTCCGCTCCATGTACAAGTACATCTCTGCTCCATGTACAAGTACCTCTCCGCTCAATGTACAAGTACATCTCCGCTCCATGTACAAGTACCTCTCCGCTCCATGTACAAGTACATCTCCGCTCCATGTACAAGTACCTCTCCGCTCCATGTACAAGTACCTCTCCGCTCAATGTACAAGTACATCTCCGCTCCATGTACAAGTACATCTCTGCTCCATGTACAAGTACCTCTCCGCTCAATGTACAAGTACATCTCCGCTCCATGTACAAGTACCTCTCCGCTCCATGTACAAGTACCTCTCCGGTCCATGTACAAGTACCTCTCCGCTCCATGTACAAGTACCTCTCCGCTCCATGTACAAGTACCTCTCCGCTCAATGTCAAGTGTCGACAGTACCTCTCCGCTCCATGTACAAATACCTCTCCGCTCTCATGTACAAGTACCTCTCCGCTCCATGTACAAGTACCTCTCCGCTCAATGTCAAGTGTCGACAGTACCTCTCCGCTCCATGTACAAATACCTCTCCGCTCCATGTACAAGTACCTCTCCGCTCTCATGTACAAGTACCTCTCCGCTCCATGTACAAGTAGCTCTCCGCTCAATGTACAAGTGTCGACAGTACCTTTCCGCTCCATGTACAAATACCTCTCCGCTCTCATGTACAAGTACCTCTCCGCTCTCATGTACAAGTACCTCTCCGCTCCATGTACAAGTAGCTCTCCGCTCAATGTACAAGTGTCGACAGTACCTTTCCGCTCCATGTACAAATACCTCTCCGCTCTCATGTACAAGTACCTCTCCGCTCCATGTACAAGTACCTCTCCGCTCAATGTACAAATACCTCTCCGCTCCATGTATAAGTACCTCTCCGCTCTATGTACAAGTACCTCTCCGCTCCATGTACAAGTACCTCTCCGCTCAATGTACAAATACCTCTCCGCTCCATGTACAAGTAGCTCTCCGCTGAATGTACAAGTGTCGACAGTACCTCTCCGCTCAATGTACAAGTACCTCTCCGCTCAATGTACAAATACCTCTCCGCTCCATGTACAAGTACCTCTCCGCTCAATGTCAAGTATCGACAGTACCTCTCCGCTCCATGTACAAGTACCTCTCCGCTGAATGTACAAGTGTCGACAGTACCTCTCCGCTCAATGTACAAGTACCTCTCCGCTCCATGTACAAGTACCTCTCCGCTCTCATGTACAAGTACCTCTCCGCTCCATGTACAAGTACCTCTCCGCTCAATGTACAAGTACCTCTGCGCTCCATGTACAAGTACCTCTCCGCTCAATGTACAAGTACCTCTCCGCTCAATGTACAAGTGTCGACAGTACCTCTCCGCTCCATGTACAAGTACCTCTCCGCTCAATGTACAAGTGTCGACAGTACCTCTACGCTCAATGCACAAGTGTCGACAGTACCTCTCCGCTCTCATGTACAAGTACCTCTCCGATCCATGTACAAGTACATCTCCGCTCCATGTACAAGTACATCTCCGCTCAATGTACAAGTACCTCTCCGCTCCATGTACAAGTACCTCTCCGCTCCATGTACAAGTACCTCTCCGCTCCATGTACAAGTACCTCTCCGCTCCATGTACAAGTACCTCTCCGCTCAATGTACAAGTACCTCTCCGCTCCATGTACAAGTACCTCTCCGCTCAATGTACAAGTACCTCTCCGCTCCATGTACAAGTACCTCTCCGCTCCATGTACAAGTACATCTCCGCTCCATGTACAAGTACCTCTCCGCTCCATGTACAAGTACATCTCTGCTCCATGTACAAGTACCTCTCCGCTCAATGTACAAGTACATCTCCGCTCCATGTACAAGTACCTCTCCGCTCCATGTACAAGTACATCTCCGCTCCATGTACAAGTACCTCTCCGCTCCATGTACAAGTACCTCTCCGCTCAATGTACAAGTACATCTCCGCTCCATGTACAAGTACATCTCTGCTCCATGTACAAGTACCTCTCCGCTCAATGTACAAGTACATCTCCGCTCCATGTACAAGTACCTCTCCGCTCCATGTACAAGTACCTCTCCGGTCCATGTACAAGTACCTCTCCGCTCCATGTACAAGTACCTCTCCGCTCCATGTACAAGTACCTCTCCGCTCAATGTCAAGTGTCGACAGTACCTCTCCGCTCCATGTACAAATACCTCTCCGCTCTCATGTACAAGTACCTCTCCGCTCCATGTACAAGTACCTCTCCGCTCAATGTCAAGTGTCGACAGTACCTCTCCGCTCCATGTACAAATACCTCTCCGCTCCATGTACAAGTACCTCTCCGCTCTCATGTACAAGTACCTCTCCGCTCCATGTACAAGTAGCTCTCCGCTCAATGTACAAGTGTCGACAGTACCTTTCCGCTCCATGTACAAATACCTCTCCGCTCTCATGTACAAGTACCTCTCCGCTCCATGTACAAGTACCTCTCCGCTCAATGTACAAATACCTCTCCGCTCCATGTATAAGTACCTCTCCGCTCTATGTACAAGTACCTCTCCGCTCCATGTACAAGTACCTCTCCGCTCAATGTACAAATACCTCTCCGCTCCATGTACAAGTAGCTCTCCGCTGAATGTACAAGTGTCGACAGTACCTCTCCGCTCAATGTACAAGTACCTCTCCGCTCAATGTACAAATACCTCTCCGCTCCATGTACAAGTACCTCTCCGCTCATTGTCAAGTATCGACAGTACCTCTCCGCTCCATGTACAAGTACCTCTCCGCTGAATGTACAAGTGTCGACAGTACCTCTCCGCTCAATGTACAAGTACCTCTCCGCTCCATGTACAAGTACCTCTCCGCTCTCATGTACAAGTACCTCTCCGCTCCATGTACAAGTACCTCTCCGCTCAATGTACAAGTACCTCTGCGCTCCATGTACAAGTACCTCTCCGCTCAATGTACAAGTACCTCTCCGCTCAATGTACAAGTGTCGACAGTACCTCTCCGCTCCATGTACAAGTACCTCTCCGCTCAATGTACAAGTGTCGACAGTACCTCTACGCTCAATGTACAAGTGTCGACAGTACCTCTCCGCTCTCATGTACAAGTACCTCTCCGATCCATTTACAAGTACATCTCCGCTCCATGTACAAGTACATCTCCGCTCAATGTAAAAGTACCTCTCCGCTCCATGTACAAGTACCTCTCCGCTCCATGTACAAGTACCTCTCCGCTCCATGTACAAGTACCTCTCCGCTCCATGTACAAGTACCTCTCCGCTCAATGTACAAGTACCTCTCCGCTCCATGTACAAGTACCTCTCCGCTCCATGTACAAGTACCTCTCCGCTCAATGTCAAGTATCGACAGTACCTCTCAATGTACAAGTACCTCTCCGCTCCATGTACAAGTACCTCTCCGCTCAATGTACAAGTACCTCTCCGCTCCATGTACAAGTACCTCTCCGCTCCATGTACAAGTACATCTCCGCTCCATGTACAAGTACCTCTCCGCTCCATGTACAAGTACATCTCTGCTCCATGTACAAGTACCTCTCCGCTCAATGTACAAGTACATCTCCGCTCCATGTACAAGTACCTCTCCGCTCCATGTACAAGTACATCTCCGCTCCATGTACAAGTACCTCTCCGCTCCATGTACAAGTACCTCTCCGCTCAATGTACAAGTACATCTCCGCTCCATGTACAAGTACATCTCTGCTCCATGTACAAGTACCTCTCCGCTCAATGTACAAGTACATCTCCGCTCCATGTACAAGTACCTCTCCGCTCCATGTACAAGTACCTCTCCGGTCCATGTACAAGTACCTCTCCGCTCCATGTACAAGTACCTCTCCGCTCCATGTACAAGTACCTCTCCGCTCAATGTCAAGTGTCGACAGTACCTCTCCGCTCCATGTACAAATACCTCTCCGCTCTCATGTACAAGTACCTCTCCGCTCCATGTACAAGTACCTCTCCGCTCAATGTCAAGTGTCGACAGTACCTCTCCGCTCCATGTACAAATACCTCTCCGCTCCATGTACAAGTACCTCTCCGCTCTCATGTACAAGTACCTCTCCGCTCCATGTACAAGTAGCTCTCCGCTCAATGTACAAGTGTCGACAGTACCTTTCCGCTCCATGTACAAATACCTCTCCGCTCTCATGTACAAGTACCTCTCCGCTCCATGTACAAGTACCTCTCCGCTCAATGTACAAATACCTCTCCGCTCCATGTATAAGTACCTCTCCGCTCTATGTACAAGTACCTCTCCGCTCCATGTACAAGTACCTCTCCGCTCAATGTACAAATACCTCTCCGCTCCATGTACAAGTAGCTCTCCGCTGAATGTACAAGTGTCGACAGTACCTCTCCGCTCAATGTACAAGTACCTCTCCGCTCAATGTACAAATACCTCTCCGCTCCATGTACAAGTACCTCTCCGCTCAATGTCAAGTATCGACAGTACCTCTCCGCTCCATGTACAAGTACCTCTCCGCTGAATGTACAAGTGTCGACAGTACCTCTCCGCTCAATGTACAAGTACCTCTCCGCTCCATGTACAAGTACCTCTCCGCTCTCATGTACAAGTACCTCTCCGCTCCATGTACAAGTACCTCTCCGCTCAATGTACAAGTACCTCTGCGCTCCATGTACAAGTACCTCTCCGCTCAATGTACAAGTACCTCTCCGCTCAATGTACAAGTGTCGACAGTACCTCTCCGCTCCATGTACAAGTACCTCTCCGCTCAATGTACAAGTGTCGACAGTACCTCTACGCTCAATGTACAAGTGTCGACAGTACCTCTCCGCTCTCATGTACAAGTACCTCTCCGATCCATTTACAAGTACATCTCCGCTCCATGTACAAGTACATCTCCGCTCAATGTAAAAGTACCTCTCCGCTCCATGTACAAGTACCTCTCCGCTCCATGTACAAGTACCTCTCCGCTCCATGTACAAGTACCTCTCCGCTCCATGTACAAGTACCTCTCCGCTCAATGTACAAGTACCTCTCCGCTCCATGTACAAGTACCTCTCCGCTCAATGTACAAGTACCTCTCCGCTCCATGTACAAGTACCTCTCCGCTCCATGTACAAGTACCTCTCCGCTCCATGTACAAGTACCTCTCCGCTCAATGTCAAGTATCGACAGTACCTCTCCGCTCCATGTACAAGTACCTCTCCGCTGAATGTACAAGTGTCGACAGTACCTCTCCGCTCAATGTACAAGTACCTCTCCGCTCCATGTACAAGTACCTCTCCGCTCTCATGTACAAGTACCTCTCCGCTCCATGTACAAGTACCTCTCCGCTCAATGTACAAGTGTCGACAGTACCTCTCCGCTCAATGTATAAGTACCTCTCCGCTCTATGTACAAGTACCTCTCCGCTCCATGTACAAGTACCTCTCCGCTCAATGTACAAATACCTCTCCGCTCCATGTACAAGTAGCTCTCCGCTGAATGTACAAGTGTCGACAGTACCTCTCCGCTCAATGTACAAGTACCTCTCCGCTCAATGTACAAATACCTCTCCGCTCCATGTACAAGTACCTCTCCGCTCAATGTCAAGTATCGACAGTACCTCTCCGCTCCATGTACAAGTACCTCTCCGCTGAATGTACAAGTGTCGACAGTACCTCTCCGCTCAATGTACAAGTACCTCTCCGCTCCATGTACAAGTACCTCTCCGCTCTCATGTACAAGTACCTCTCCGCTCCATGTACAAGTACCTCTCCGCTCAATGTACAAGTACCTCTGCGCTCCATGTACAAGTACCTCTCCGCTCAATGTACAAGTACCTCTCCGCTCAATGTACAAGTGTCGACAGTACCTCTCCGCTCCATGTACAAGTACCTCTCCGCTCAATGTACAAGTGTCGACAGTACCTCTACGCTCAATGCACAAGTGTCGACAGTACCTCTCCGCTCTCATGTACAAGTACCTCTCCGATCCATGTACAAGTACATCTCCGCTCCATGTACAAGTACATCTCCGCTCAATGTACAAGTACCTCTCCGCTCCATGTACAAGTACCTCTCCGCTCCATGTACAAGTACCTCTCCGCTCCATGTACAAGTACCTCTCCGCTCCATGTACAAGTACCTCTCCGCTCAATGTACAAGTACCTCTCCGCTCCATGTACAAGTACCTCTCCGCTCAATGTACAAGTACCTCTCCGCTCCATGTACAAGTACCTCTCCGCTCCATGTACAAGTACCTCTCCGCTCCATGTACAAGTACCTCTCCGCTCCATGTACAAGTACATCTCTGCTCCATGTACAAGTACCTCTCCGCTCAATGTACAAGTACATCTCCGCTCCATGTACAAGTACCTCTCCGCTCCATGTACAAGTACATCTCCGCTCCATGTACAAGTACCTCTCCGCTCCATGTACAAGTACCTCTCCGCTCAATGTACAAGTACATCTCCGCTCCATGTACAAGTACATCTCTGCTCCATGTACAAGTACCTCTCCGCTCAATGTACAAGTACATCTCCGCTCCATGTACAAGTACCTCTCCGCTCCATGTACAAGTACCTCTCCGGTCCAAGTACAAGTACCTCTCCGCTCCATGTACAAGTACCTCTCCGCTCCATGTACAAGTACCTCTCCGCTCAATGTCAAGTGTCGACAGTACCTCTCCGCTCCATGTACAAATACCTCTCCGCTCTCATGTACAAGTACCTCTCCGCTCCATGTACAAGTACCTCTCCGCTCAATGTCAAGTGTCGACAGTACCTCTCCGCTCCATGTACAAATACCTCTCCGCTCCATGTACAAGTACCTCTCCGCTCTCATGTACAAGTACCTCTCCGCTCCATGTACAAGTAGCTCTCCGCTCAATGTACAAGTGTCGACAGTACCTTTCCGCTCCATGTACAAATACCTCTCCGCTCTCATGTACAAGTACCTCTCCGCTCCATGTACAAGTACCTCTCCGCTCAATGTACAAATACCTCTCCGCTCCATGTATAAGTACCTCTCCGCTCTATGTACAAGTACCTCTCCGCTCCATGTACAAGTACCTCTCCGCTCAATGTACAAATACCTCTCCGCTCCATGTACAAGTAGCTCTCCGCTGAATGTACAAGTGTCGACAGTACCTCTCCGCTCAATGTACAAGTACCTCTCCGCTCAATGTACAAATACCTCTCCGCTCCATGTACAAGTACCTCTCCGCTCAATGTCAAGTATCGACAGTACCTCTCCGCTCCATGTACAAGTACCTCTCCGCTGAATGTACAAGTGTCGACAGTACCTCTCCGCTCAATGTACAAGTACCTCTCCGCTCCATGTACAAGTACCTCTCCGCTCTCATGTACAAGTACCTCTCCGCTCCATGTACAAGTACCTCTCCGCTCAATGTACAAGTACCTCTGCGCTCCATGTACAAGTACCTCTCCGCTCAATGTACAAGTACCTCTCCGCTCAATGTACAAGTGTCGACAGTACCTCTCCGCTCCATGTACAAGTACCTCTCCGCTCAATGTACAAGTGTCGACAGTACCTCTACGCTCAATGTACAAGTGTCGACAGTACCTCTCCGCTCTCATGTACAAGTACCTCTCCGATCCATTTACAAGTACATCTCCGCTCCATGTACAAGTACATCTCCGCTCAATGTAAAAGTACCTCTCCGCTCCATGTACAAGTACCTCTCCGCTCCATGTACAAGTACCTCTCCGCTCCATGTACAAGTACCTCTCCGCTCCATGTACAAGTACCTCTCCGCTCAATGTACAAGTACCTCTCCGCTCCATGTACAAGTACCTCTCCGCTCAATGTACAAGTACCTCTCCGCTCCATGTACAAGTACCTCTCCGCTCCATGTACAAGTACCTCTCCGCTCCATGTACAAGTACCTCTCCGCTCAATGTCAAGTATCGACAGTACCTCTCCGCTCCATGTACAAGTACCTCTCCGCTGAATGTACAAGTGTCGACAGTACCTCTCCGCTCAATGTACAAGTACCTCTCCGCTCCATGTACAAGTACCTCTCCGCTCTCATGTACAAGTACCTCTCCGCTCCATGTACAAGTACCTCTCCGCTCAATGTACAAGTACCTCTGCGCTCCATGTACAAGTACCTCTCCGCTCAATGTACAAGTACCTCTCCGCTCAATGTACAAGTGTCGACAGTACCTCTCCGCTCCATGTACAAGTACCTCTCCGCTCAATGTACAAGTGTCGACAGTACCTCTACGCTCAATGTACAAGTGTCGACAGTACCTCTCCGCTCTCATGTACAAGTACCTCTCCGATCCATGTACAAGTACATCTCCGCTCCATGTACAAGTACATCTCCGCTCAATGTACAAGTACCTCTCCGCTCCATGTACAAGTACCTCTCCGCTCCATGTACAAGTACCTCTCCGCTCCATGTACAAGTACCTCTCCGCTCCATGTACAAGTACCTCTCCGCTCAATGTACAAGTACCTCTCCGCTCCATGTACAAGTACCTCTCCGCTCCATGTACAAGTACCTCTCCGCTCCATGTACAAGTACCTCTCCGCTCAATGTACAAGTACCTCTCCGCTCCATGTACAAGTACCTCTCCGCTCCATGTACAAGTACCTCTCCGCTCCATGTACAAGTACCTCTCCGCTCAATGTACAAGTACCTCTCCGCTCCCTGTACAAGTACATCTCCGCTCCATGTACAAGTACCTCTCCGCTCCATGTACAAGTACCTCTCCGCTCAATGTACAAGTGTCGACAGTACCTCTCCGCTCCATGTACAAGTACCTCTCCGCTCCATGTACAAGTACCTCTCCGCTCAATGTACAAGTGTCGACAGTACCTCTCCGCTCCATCTACAAGTACCTCTCCGCTCAATGTACAAGTACCTCTCCGCTGAATGTACAAGTACCTCTCCGCTCCATGTACAAGTACCTCTCCGCTCCATGTACAAATACCTCTCCGCTCCATGTACAAGTACCTCTCCGCTCCATGTACAAGCACCTCTCCGCTACATGTACAAGTACCTCTCCGCTCCATGTACAAGTACCTCTCCGCTCCATGTACAAGTACCTCTCCGCTCAATGTACAAGTACCTCTCCGCTCCATGTACAAATACCTCTCCGCTCCATGTACAAATACCTCTCCGCTCCATGTACAAGTACCTCTCCGCTCCATGTACCAGTACCTCTCCGCTCAATGTACAAGTACATCTCCGCTCAATGTACAAGTACATCTCCGCTCAATGTACAAGTACGTCTCCGCTCAATGTACAAGTACCTCTCCGCTCAATGTACAAGTACCTCTCCGCTCCATGTACAAGTACCTCTCCGCTCCATGTACAAGTACATCTCCGCTCCATGTACAAGTACCTCTCCGCTCCATGTACAAGTACCTCTCCGCTCAATGTACAAGTACATCTCCGCTCCATGTACAAGTACATCTCTGCTCCATGTACAAGTACCTCTCCGCTCAATGTACAAGTACATCTCCGCTCCATGTACAAGTACCTCTCCGCTCCATGTACAAGTACCTCTCCGGTCCATGTACAAGTACCTCTCCGCTCCATGTACAAGTACCTCTCCGCTCCATGTACAAGTACCTCTCCGCTCAATGTCAAGTGTCGACAGTACCTCTCCGCTCCATGTACAAATACCTCTCCGCTCTCATGTACAAGTACCTCTCCGCTCCATGTACAAGTACCTCTCCGCTCAATGTCAAGTGTCGACAGTACCTCTCCGCTCCATGTACAAATACCTCTCCGCTCCATGTACAAGTACCTCTCCGCTCTCATGTACAAGTACCTCTCCGCTCCATGTACAAGTAGCTCTCCGCTCAATGTACAAGTGTCGACAGTACCTTTCCGCTCCATGTACAAATACCTCTCCGCTCTCATGTACAAGTACCTCTCCGCTCCATGTACAAGTACCTCTCCGCTCAATGTACAAATACCTCTCCGCTCCATGTATAAGTACCTCTCCGCTCTATGTACAAGTACCTCTCCGCTCCATGTACAAGTACCTCTCCGCTCAATGTACAAATACCTCTCCGCTCCATGTACAAGTAGCTCTCCGCTGAATGTACAAGTGTCGACAGTACCTCTCCGCTCAATGTACAAGTACCTCTCCGCTCAATGTACAAATACCTCTCCGCTCCATGTACAAGTACCTCTCCGCTCAATGTCAAGTATCGACAGTACCTCTCCGCTCCATGTACAAGTACCTCTCCGCTGAATGTACAAGTGTCGACAGTACCTCTCCGCTCAATGTACAAGTACCTCTCCGCTCCATGTACAAGTACCTCTCCGCTCTCATGTACAAGTACCTCTCCGCTCCATGTACAAGTACCTCTCCGCTCAATGTACAAGTACCTCTGCGCTCCATGTACAAGTACCTCTCCGCTCAATGTACAAGTACCTCTCCGCTCAATGTACAAGTGTCGACAGTACCTCTCCGCTCCATGTACAAGTACCTCTCCGCTCAATGTACAAGTGTCGACAGTACCTCTACGCTCAATGTACAAGTGTCGACAGTACCTCTCCGCTCTCATGTACAAGTACCTCTCCGATCCATTTACAAGTACATCTCCGCTCCATGTACAAGTACATCTCCGCTCAATGTAAAAGTACCTCTCCGCTCCATGTACAAGTACCTCTCCGCTCCATGTACAAGTACCTCTCCGCTCCATGTACAAGTACCTCTCCGCTCCATGTACAAGTACCTCTCCGCTCAATGTACAAGTACCTCTCCGCTCCATGTACAAGTACCTCTCCGCTCAATGTACAAGTACCTCTCCGCTCCATGTACAAGTACCTCTCCGCTCCATGTACAAGTACCTCTCCGCTCCATGTACAAGTACCTCTCCGCTCAATGTCAAGTATCGACAGTACCTCTCCGCTCCATGTACAAGTACCTCTCCGCTGAATGTACAAGTGTCGACAGTACCTCTCCGCTCAATGTACAAGTACCTCTCCGCTCCATGTACAAGTACCTCTCCGCTCTCATGTACAAGTACCTCTCCGCTCCATGTACAAGTACCTCTCCGCTCAATGTACAAGTGTCGACAGTACCTCTCCGCTCAATGTATAAGTACCTCTCCGCTCTATGTACAAGTACCTCTCCGCTCCATGTACAAGTACCTCTCCGCTCAATGTACAAATACCTCTCCGCTCCATGTACAAGTAGCTCTCCGCTGAATGTACAAGTGTCGACAGTACCTCTCCGCTCAATGTACAAGTACCTCTCCGCTCAATGTACAAATACCTCTCCGCTCCATGTACAAGTACCTCTCCGCTCAATGTCAAGTATCGACAGTACCTCTCCGCTCCATGTACAAGTACCTCTCCGCTGAATGTACAAGTGTCGACAGTACCTCTCCGCTCAATGTACAAGTACCTCTCCGCTCCATGTACAAGTACCTCTCCGCTCTCATGTACAAGTACCTCTCCGCTCCATGTACAAGTACCTCTCCGCTCAATGTACAAGTACCTCTGCGCTCCATGTACAAGTACCTCTCCGCTCAATGTACAAGTACCTCTCCGCTCAATGTACAAGTGTCGACAGTACCTCTCCGCTCCATGTACAAGTACCTCTCCGCTCAATGTACAAGTGTCGACAGTACCTCTACGCTCAATGCACAAGTGTCGACAGTACCTCTCCGCTCTCATGTACAAGTACCTCTCCGATCCATGTACAAGTACATCTCCGCTCCATGTACAAGTACATCTCCGCTCAATGTACAAGTACCTCTCCGCTCCATGTACAAGTACCTCTCCGCTCCATGTACAAGTACCTCTCCGCTCCATGTACAAGTACCTCTCCGCTCCATGTACAAGTACCTCTCCGCTCAATGTACAAGTACCTCTCCGCTCCATGTACAAGTACCTCTCCGCTCAATGTACAAGTACCTCTCCGCTCCATGTACAAGTACCTCTCCGCTCCATGTACAAGTACCTCTCCGCTCCATGTACAAGTACCTCTCCGCTCCATGTACAAGTACATCTCTGCTCCATGTACAAGTACCTCTCCGCTCAATGTACAAGTACATCTCCGCTCCATGTACAAGTACCTCTCCGCTCCATGTACAAGTACATCTCCGCTCCATGTACAAGTACCTCTCCGCTCCATGTACAAGTACCTCTCCGCTCAATGTACAAGTACATCTCCGCTCCATGTACAAGTACATCTCTGCTCCATGTACAAGTACCTCTCCGCTCAATGTACAAGTACATCTCCGCTCCATGTACAAGTACCTCTCCGCTCCATGTACAAGTACCTCTCCGGTCCAAGTACAAGTACCTCTCCGCTCCATGTACAAGTACCTCTCCGCTCCATGTACAAGTACCTCTCCGCTCAATGTCAAGTGTCGACAGTACCTCTCCGCTCCATGTACAAATACCTCTCCGCTCTCATGTACAAGTACCTCTCCGCTCCATGTACAAGTACCTCTCCGCTCAATGTCAAGTGTCGACAGTACCTCTCCGCTCCATGTACAAATACCTCTCCGCTCCATGTACAAGTACCTCTCCGCTCTCATGTACAAGTACCTCTCCGCTCCATGTACAAGTAGCTCTCCGCTCAATGTACAAGTGTCGACAGTACCTTTCCGCTCCATGTACAAATACCTCTCCGCTCTCATGTACAAGTACCTCTCCGCTCCATGTACAAGTACCTCTCCGCTCAATGTACAAATACCTCTCCGCTCCATGTATAAGTACCTCTCCGCTCTATGTACAAGTACCTCTCCGCTCCATGTACAAGTACCTCTCCGCTCAATGTACAAATACCTCTCCGCTCCATGTACAAGTAGCTCTCCGCTGAATGTACAAGTGTCGACAGTACCTCTCCGCTCAATGTACAAGTACCTCTCCGCTCAATGTACAAATACCTCTCCGCTCCATGTACAAGTACCTCTCCGCTCAATGTCAAGTATCGACAGTACCTCTCCGCTCCATGTACAAGTACCTCTCCGCTGAATGTACAAGTGTCGACAGTACCTCTCCGCTCAATGTACAAGTACCTCTCCGCTCCATGTACAAGTACCTCTCCGCTCTCATGTACAAGTACCTCTCCGCTCCATGTACAAGTACCTCTCCGCTCTCATGTACAAGTACCTCTCCGCTCCATGTACAAGTACCTCTCCGCTCAATGTACAAGTACCTCTGCGCTCCATGTACAAGTACCTCTCCGCTCAATGTACAAGTACCTCTCCGCTCAATGTACAAGTGTCGACAGTACCTCTCCGCTCCATGTACAAGTACCTCTCCGCTCAATGTACAAGTGTCGACAGTACCTCTACGCTCAATGTACAAGTGTCGACAGTACCTCTCCGCTCTCATGTACAAGTACCTCTCCGATCCATGTACAAGTACATCTCCGCTCCATGTACAAGTACATCTCCGCTCAATGTACAAGTACCTCTCCGCTCCATGTACAAGTACCTCTCCGCTCCATGTACAAGTACCTCTCCGCTCCATGTACAAGTACCTCTCCGCTCCATGTACAAGTACCTCTCCGCTCAATGTACAAGTACCTCTCCGCTCCATGTACAAGTACCTCTCCGCTCCATGTACAAGTACCTCTCCGCTCCATGTACAAGTACCTCTCCGCTCAATGTACAAGTACCTCTCCGCTCCATGTACAAGTACCTCTCCGCTCCATGTACAAGTACCTCTCCGCTCCATGTACAAGTACCTCTCCGCTCAATGTACAAGTACCTCTCCGCTCCCTGTACAAGTACATCTCCGCTCCATGTACAAGTACCTCTCCGCTCCATGTACAAGTACCTCTCCGCTCAATGTACAAGTGTCGACAGTACCTCTCCGCTCCATGTACAAGTACCTCTCCGCTCCATGTACAAGTACCTCTCCGCTCAATGTACAAGTGTCGACAGTACCTCTCCGCTCCATCTACAAGTACCTCTCCGCTCAATGTACAAGTACCTCTCCGCTGAATGTACAAGTACCTCTCCGCTCCATGTACAAGTACCTCTCCGCTCCATGTACAAATACCTCTCCGCTCCATGTACAAGTACCTCTCCGCTCCATGTACAAGCACCTCTCCGCTACATGTACAAGTACCTCTCCGCTCCATGTACAAGTACCTCTCCGCTCCATGTACAAGTACCTCTCCGCTCAATGTACAAGTACCTCTCCGCTCCATGTACAAATACCTCTCCGCTCCATGTACAAATACCTCTCCGCTCCATGTACAAGTACCTCTCCGCTCCATGTACCAGTACCTCTCCGCTCAATGTACAAGTACATCTCCGCTCAATGTACAAGTACATCTCCGCTCAATGTACAAGTACGTCTCCGCTCAATGTACAAGTACCTCTCCGCTCAATGTACAAGTACCTCTCCGCTCCATGTACAAGTACCTCTCCGCTCCATGTACAAGTACATCTCCGCTCCATGTACAAGTACCTCTCCGCTCCATGTACAAGTACCTCTCCGCTCAATGTACAAGTACATCTCCGCTCCATGTACAAGTACATCTCTGCTCCATGTACAAGTACCTCTCCGCTCAATGTACAAGTACATCTCCGCTCCATGTACAAGTACCTCTCCGCTCCATGTACAAGTACCTCTCCGGTCCATGTACAAGTACCTCTCCGCTCCATGTACAAGTACCTCTCCGCTCCATGTACAAGTACCTCTCCGCTCAATGTCAAGTGTCGACAGTACCTCTCCGCTCCATGTACAAATACCTCTCCGCTCTCATGTACAAGTACCTCTCCGCTCCATGTACAAGTACCTCTCCGCTCAATGTCAAGTGTCGACAGTACCTCTCCGCTCCATGTACAAATACCTCTCCGCTCCATGTACAAGTACCTCTCCGCTCTCATGTACAAGTACCTCTCCGCTCCATGTACAAGTAGCTCTCCGCTCAATGTACAAGTGTCGACAGTACCTTTCCGCTCCATGTACAAATACCTCTCCGCTCTCATGTACAAGTACCTCTCCGCTCCATGTACAAGTACCTCTCCGCTCAATGTACAAATACCTCTCCGCTCCATGTATAAGTACCTCTCCGCTCTATGTACAAGTACCTCTCCGCTCCATGTACAAGTACCTCTCCGCTCAATGTACAAATACCTCTCCGCTCCATGTACAAGTAGCTCTCCGCTGAATGTACAAGTGTCGACAGTACCTCTCCGCTCAATGTACAAGTACCTCTCCGCTCAATGTACAAATACCTCTCCGCTCCATGTACAAGTACCTCTCCGCTCAATGTCAAGTATCGACAGTACCTCTCCGCTCCATGTACAAGTACCTCTCCGCTGAATGTACAAGTGTCGACAGTACCTCTCCGCTCAATGTACAAGTACCTCTCCGCTCCATGTACAAGTACCTCTCCGCTCTCATGTACAAGTACCTCTCCGCTCCATGTACAAGTACCTCTCCGCTCAATGTACAAGTACCTCTGCGCTCCATGTACAAGTACCTCTCCGCTCAATGTACAAGTACCTCTCCGCTCAATGTACAAGTGTCGACAGTACCTCTCCGCTCCATGTACAAGTACCTCTCCGCTCAATGTACAAGTGTCGACAGTACCTCTACGCTCAATGTACAAGTGTCGACAGTACCTCTCCGCTCTCATGTACAAGTACCTCTCCGATCCATTTACAAGTACATCTCCGCTCCATGTACAAGTACATCTCCGCTCAATGTAAAAGTACCTCTCCGCTCCATGTACAAGTACCTCTCCGCTCCATGTACAAGTACCTCTCCGCTCCATGTACAAGTACCTCTCCGCTCCATGTACAAGTACCTCTCCGCTCAATGTACAAGTACCTCTCCGCTCCATGTACAAGTACCTCTCCGCTCAATGTACAAGTACCTCTCCGCTCCATGTACAAGTACCTCTCCGCTCCATGTACAAGTACCTCTCCGCTCCATGTACAAGTACCTCTCCGCTCAATGTCAAGTATCGACAGTACCTCTCCGCTCCATGTACAAGTACCTCTCCGCTGAATGTACAAGTGTCGACAGTACCTCTCCGCTCAATGTACAAGTACCTCTCCGCTCCATGTACAAGTACCTCTCCGCTCTCATGTACAAGTACCTCTCCGCTCCATGTACAAGTACCTCTCCGCTCAATGTACAAGTGTCGACAGTACCTCTCCGCTCAATGTATAAGTACCTCTCCGCTCTATGTACAAGTACCTCTCCGCTCCATGTACAAGTACCTCTCCGCTCAATGTACAAATACCTCTCCGCTCCATGTACAAGTAGCTCTCCGCTGAATGTACAAGTGTCGACAGTACCTCTCCGCTCAATGTACAAGTACCTCTCCGCTCAATGTACAAATACCTCTCCGCTCCATGTACAAGTACCTCTCCGCTCAATGTCAAGTATCGACAGTACCTCTCCGCTCCATGTACAAGTACCTCTCCGCTGAATGTACAAGTGTCGACAGTACCTCTCCGCTCAATGTACAAGTACCTCTCCGCTCCATGTACAAGTACCTCTCCGCTCTCATGTACAAGTACCTCTCCGCTCCATGTACAAGTACCTCTCCGCTCAATGTACAAGTACCTCTGCGCTCCATGTACAAGTACCTCTCCGCTCAATGTACAAGTACCTCTCCGCTCAATGTACAAGTGTCGACAGTACCTCTCCGCTCCATGTACAAGTACCTCTCCGCTCAATGTACAAGTGTCGACAGTACCTCTACGCTCAATGCACAAGTGTCGACAGTACCTCTCCGCTCTCATGTACAAGTACCTCTCCGATCCATGTACAAGTACATCTCCGCTCCATGTACAAGTACATCTCCGCTCAATGTACAAGTACCTCTCCGCTCCATGTACAAGTACCTCTCCGCTCCATGTACAAGTACCTCTCCGCTCCATGTACAAGTACCTCTCCGCTCCATGTACAAGTACCTCTCCGCTCAATGTACAAGTACCTCTCCGCTCCATGTACAAGTACCTCTCCGCTCAATGTACAAGTACCTCTCCGCTCCATGTACAAGTACCTCTCCGCTCCATGTACAAGTACCTCTCCGCTCCATGTACAAGTACCTCTCCGCTCCATGTACAAGTACATCTCTGCTCCATGTACAAGTACCTCTCCGCTCAATGTACAAGTACATCTCCGCTCCATGTACAAGTACCTCTCCGCTCCATGTACAAGTACATCTCCGCTCCATGTACAAGTACCTCTCCGCTCCATGTACAAGTACCTCTCCGCTCAATGTACAAGTACATCTCCGCTCCATGTACAAGTACATCTCTGCTCCATGTACAAGTACCTCTCCGCTCAATGTACAAGTACATCTCCGCTCCATGTACAAGTACCTCTCCGCTCCATGTACAAGTACCTCTCCGGTCCAAGTACAAGTACCTCTCCGCTCCATGTACAAGTACCTCTCCGCTCCATGTACAAGTACCTCTCCGCTCAATGTCAAGTGTCGACAGTACCTCTCCGCTCCATGTACAAATACCTCTCCGCTCTCATGTACAAGTACCTCTCCGCTCCATGTACAAGTACCTCTCCGCTCAATGTCAAGTGTCGACAGTACCTCTCCGCTCCATGTACAAATACCTCTCCGCTCCATGTACAAGTACCTCTCCGCTCTCATGTACAAGTACCTCTCCGCTCCATGTACAAGTAGCTCTCCGCTCAATGTACAAGTGTCGACAGTACCTTTCCGCTCCATGTACAAATACCTCTCCGCTCTCATGTACAAGTACCTCTCCGCTCCATGTACAAGTACCTCTCCGCTCAATGTACAAATACCTCTCCGCTCCATGTATAAGTACCTCTCCGCTCTATGTACAAGTACCTCTCCGCTCCATGTACAAGTACCTCTCCGCTCAATGTACAAATACCTCTCCGCTCCATGTACAAGTAGCTCTCCGCTGAATGTACAAGTGTCGACAGTACCTCTCCGCTCAATGTACAAGTACCTCTCCGCTCAATGTACAAATACCTCTCCGCTCCATGTACAAGTACCTCTCCGCTCAATGTCAAGTATCGACAGTACCTCTCCGCTCCATGTACAAGTACCTCTCCGCTGAATGTACAAGTGTCGACAGTACCTCTCCGCTCAATGTACAAGTACCTCTCCGCTCCATGTACAAGTACCTCTCCGCTCTCATGTACAAGTACCTCTCCGCTCCATGTACAAGTACCTCTCCGCTCAATGTACAAGTACCTCTGCGCTCCATGTACAAGTACCTCTCCGCTCAATGTACAAGTACCTCTCCGCTCAATGTACAAGTGTCGACAGTACCTCTCCGCTCCATGTACAAGTACCTCTCCGCTCAATGTACAAGTGTCGACAGTACCTCTACGCTCAATGTACAAGTGTCGACAGTACCTCTCCGCTCTCATGTACAAGTACCTCTCCGATCCATTTACAAGTACATCTCCGCTCCATGTACAAGTACATCTCCGCTCAATGTAAAAGTACCTCTCCGCTCCATGTACAAGTACCTCTCCGCTCCATGTACAAGTACCTCTCCGCTCCATGTACAAGTACCTCTCCGCTCCATGTACAAGTACCTCTCCGCTCAATGTACAAGTACCTCTCCGCTCCATGTACAAGTACCTCTCCGCTCAATGTACAAGTACCTCTCCGCTCCATGTACAAGTACCTCTCCGCTCCATGTACAAGTACCTCTCCGCTCCATGTACAAGTACCTCTCCGCTCAATGTCAAGTATCGACAGTACCTCTCCGCTCCATGTACAAGTACCTCTCCGCTGAATGTACAAGTGTCGACAGTACCTCTCCGCTCAATGTACAAGTACCTCTCCGCTCCATGTACAAGTACCTCTCCGCTCTCATGTACAAGTACCTCTCCGCTCCATGTACAAGTACCTCTCCGCTCAATGTACAAGTACCTCTGCGCTCCATGTACAAGTACCTCTCCGCTCAATGTACAAGTACCTCTCCGCTCAATGTACAAGTGTCGACAGTACCTCTCCGCTCCATGTACAAGTACCTCTCCGCTCAATGTACAAGTGTCGACAGTACCTCTACGCTCAATGTACAAGTGTCGACAGTACCTCTCCGCTCTCATGTACAAGTACCTCTCCGATCCATGTACAAGTACATCTCCGCTCCATGTACAAGTACATCTCCGCTCAATGTACAAGTACCTCTCCGCTCCATGTACAAGTACCTCTCCGCTCCATGTACAAGTACCTCTCCGCTCCATGTACAAGTACCTCTCCGCTCCATGTACAAGTACCTCTCCGCTCAATGTACAAGTACCTCTCCGCTCCATGTACAAGTACCTCTCCGCTCCATGTACAAGTACCTCTCCGCTCAATGTACAAGTACCTCTCCGCTCCATGTACAAGTACCTCTCCGCTCCATGTACAAGTACCTCTCCGCTCCATGTACAAGTACCTCTCCGCTCAATGTACAAGTACCTCTCCGCTCCCTGTACAAGTACATCTCCGCTCCATGTACAAGTACCTCTCCGCTCCATGTACAAGTACCTCTCCGCTCAATGTACAAGTGTCGACAGTACCTCTCCGCTCCATGTACAAGTACCTCTCCGCTCCATGTACAAGTACCTCTCCGCTCAATGTACAAGTGTCGACAGTACCTCTCCGCTCCATCTACAAGTACCTCTCCGCTCAATGTACAAGTACCTCTCCGCTGAATGTACAAGTACCTCTCCGCTCCATGTACAAGTACCTCTCCGCTCCATGTACAAATACCTCTCCGCTCCATGTACAAGTACCTCTCCGCTCCATGTACAAGCACCTCTCCGCTACATGTACAAGTACCTCTCCGCTCCATGTACAAGTACCTCTCCGCTCCATGTACAAGTACCTCTCCGCTCAATGTACAAGTACCTCTCCGCTCCATGTACAAATACCTCTCCGCTCCATGTACAAATACCTCTCCGCTCCATGTACAAGTACCTCTCCGCTCCATGTACCAGTACCTCTCCGCTCAATGTACAAGTACATCTCCGCTCAATGTACAAGTACATCTCCGCTCAATGTACAAGTACGTCTCCGCTCAATGTACAAGTACCTCTCCGCTCAATGTACAAGTACCTCTCCGCTCCATGTACAAGTACCTCTCCGCTCAATGTACAAGTACATCTCCGCTCCATGTACCAGTACCTCTCCGCTCAATGTACAAGTACCTCTCCGCTCAATGTACAAGTACATCTCCGCTCCATGTACAAGTACGTCTCCGCTCAATGTATAAGTACCTCTCCGCTCCATGTACAAGTACCTCTCCGCTCCATGTACAAGTACCTCTCCGCTCCATGTACAAGTACCTCTCCGCTCCATGTATAAGTACCTCTCCGCTCAATGTACAAGTACCTCTCCGCTCCATGTACAAGTACCTCTCCGCTCCATGTACAAGTACCTCTCCGCTCCATGTACAAGTACCTCTCCGCTCAATGTACAAGTACCTCTCCGCTCCCTGTACAAGTACATCTCCGCTCCATGTACAAGTACCTCTCCGCTCCATGTACAAGTACCTCTCCGCTCAATGTACAAGTGTCGACAGTACCTCTCCGCTCCATGTACAAGTACCTCTCCGCTCCATGTACAAGTACCTCTCCGCTCAATGTACAAGTGTCGACAGTACCTCTCCGCTCCATCTACAAGTACCTCTCCGCTCAATGTACAAGTACCTCTCCGCTGAATGTACAAGTACCTCTCCGCTCCATGTACAAGTACCTCTCCGCTCCATGTACAAATACCTCTCCGCTCCATGTACAAGTACCTCTCCGCTCCATGTACAAGCACCTCTCCGCTACATGTACAAGTACCTCTCCGCTCCATGTACAAGTACCTCTCCGCTCCATGTACAAGTACCTCTCCGCTCAATGTACAAATACCTCTCCGCTCCATGTATAAGTACCTCTCCGCTCTATGTACAAGTACCTCTCCGCTCCATGTACAAGTACCTCTCCGCTCAATGTACAAATACCTCTCCGCTCCATGTACAAGTAGCTCTCCGCTGAATGTACAAGTGTCGACAGTACCTCTCCGCTCAATGTACAAGTACCTCTCCGCTCAATGTACAAATACCTCTCCGCTCCATGTACAAGTACCTCTCCGCTCAATGTCAAGTATCGACAGTACCTCTCCGCTCCATGTACAAGTACCTCTCCGCTGAATGTACAAGTGTCGACAGTACCTCTCCGCTCAATGTACAAGTACCTCTCCGCTCCATGTACAAGTACCTCTCCGCTCTCATGTACAAGTACCTCTCCGCTCCATGTACAAGTACCTCTCCGCTCAATGTACAAGTACCTCTGCGCTCCATGTACAAGTACCTCTCCGCTCAATGTACAAGTACCTCTCCGCTCAATGTACAAGTGTCGACAGTACCTCTCCGCTCCATGTACACGTACCTCTCCGCTCAATGTACAAGTGTCGACAGTACCTCTACGCTCAATGTACAAGTGTCGACAGTACCTCTCCGCTCTCATGTACAAGTACCTCTCCGATCCATGTACAAGTACATCTCCGCTCCATGTACAAGTACATCTCCGCTCAATGTACAAGTACCTCTCCGCTCCATGTACAAGTACCTCTCCGCTCCATGTACAAGTACCTCTCCGCTCCATGTACAAGTACCTCTCCGCTCCATGTACAAGTACCTCTCCGCTCAATGTACAAGTACCTCTCCGCTCCATGTACAAGTACCTCTCCGCTCAATGTACAAGTACCTCTCCGCTCCATGTACAAGTACCTCTCCGCTCCATGTACAAGTACCTCTCCGCTCCATGTACAAGTACCTCTCCGCTCAATGTCAAGTATCGACAGTACCTCTCCGCTCCATGTACAAGTACCTCTCCGCTGAATGTACAAGTGTCGACAGTACCTCTCCGCTCAATGTACAAGTACCTCTCCGCTCCATGTACAAGTACCTCTCCGCTCTCATGTACAAGTACCTCTCCGCTCCATGTACAAGTACCTCTCCGCTCAATGTACAAGTGTCGACAGTACCTCTCCGCTCCATGTACAAGTACCTCTCCGCTCAATGTACAAGTGTCGACAGTACCTCTACGCTCAATGTACAAGTGTCGACAGTACCTCTCCGCTCTCATGTACAAGTACCTCTCCGATCCATGTACAAGTACATCTCCGCTCCATGTACAAGTACATCTCCGCTCAATGTACAAGTACCTCTCCGCTCCATGTACAAGTACCTCTCCGCTCCATGTACAAGTACCTCTCCGCTCCATGTACAAGTACCTCTCCGCTCCATGTACAAGTACCTCTCCGCTCAATGTACAAGTACCTCTCCGCTCCATGTACAAGTACCTCTCCGCTCCATGTACAAGTACCTCTCCGCTCCATGTACAAGTACCTCTCCGCTCAATGTACAAGTACCTCTCCGCTCCATGTACAAGTACCTCTCCGCTCCATGTACAAGTACCTCTCCGCTCCATGTACAAGTACCTCTCCGCTCAATGTACAAGTACCTCTCCGCTCCCTGTACAAGTACATCTCCGCTCCATGTACAAGTACCTCTCCGCTCCATGTACAAGTACCTCTCCGCTCAATGTACAAGTGTCGACAGTACCTCTCCGCTCCATGTACAAGTACCTCTCCGCTCCATGTACAAGTACCTCTCCGCTCAATGTACAAGTGTCGACAGTACCTCTCCGCTCCATCTACAAGTACCTCTCCGCTCAATGTACAAGTACCTCTCCGCTGAATGTACAAGTACCTCTCCGCTCCATGTACAAGTACCTCTCCGCTCCATGTACAAATACCTCTCCGCTCCATGTACAAGTACCTCTCCGCTCCATGTACAAGCACCTCTCCGCTACATGTACAAGTACCTCTCCGCTCCATGTACAAGTACCTCTCCGCTCCATGTACAAGTACCTCTCCGCTCAATGTACAAGTACCTCTCCGCTCCATGTACAAATACCTCTCCGCTCCATGTACAAATACCTCTCCGCTCCATGTACAAGTACCTCTCCGCTCCATGTACCAGTACCTCTCCGCTCAATGTACAAGTACATCTCCGCTCAATGTACAAGTACATCTCCGCTCAATGTACAAGTACGTCTCCGCTCAATGTACAAGTACCTCTCCGCTCAATGTACAAGTACCTCTCCGCTCCATGTACAAGTACCTCTCCGCTCAATGTACAAGTACATCTCCGCTCCATGTACCAGTACCTCTCCGCTCAATGTACAAGTACCTCTCCGCTCAATGTACAAGTACATCTCCGCTCCATGTACAAGTACGTCTCCGCTCAATGTATAAGTACCTCTCCGCTCCATGTACAAGTACCTCTCCGCTCCATGTACAAGTACCTCTCCGCTCCATGTACAAGTACCTCTCCGCTCCATGTACAAGTACCTCTCCGCTCAATGTACAAGTACCTCTCCGCTCCATGTACAAGTACCTCTCCGCTCCATGTACAAGTACCTCTCCGCTCCATGTACAAGTACCTCTCCGCTCAATGTACAAGTACCTCTCCGCTCCCTGTACAAGTACATCTCCGCTCCATGTACAAGTACCTCTCCGCTCCATGTACAAGTACCTCTCCGCTCAATGTACAAGTGTCGACAGTACCTCTCCGCTCCATGTACAAGTACCTCTCCGCTCCATGTACAAGTACCTCTCCGCTCAATGTACAAGTGTCGACAGTACCTCTCCGCTCCATCTACAAGTACCTCTCCGCTCAATGTACAAGTACCTCTCCGCTGAATGTACAAGTACCTCTCCGCTCCATGTACAAGTACCTCTCCGCTCCATGTACAAATACCTCTCCGCTCCATGTACAAGTACCTCTCCGCTCCATGTACAAGCACCTCTCCGCTACATGTACAAGTACCTCTCCGCTCCATGTACAAGTACCTCTCCGCTCCATGTACAAGTACCTCTCCGCTCCATGTACAAGTACCTCTCCGCTCCATGTACAAGCACCTCTCCGCTACATGTACAAGTACCTCTCCGCTCCATGTACAAGTACCTCTCCGCTCAATGTACAAGTACCTCTCCGCTCAATGTACAAGTACATCTCCGCTCCATGTACAAGTACGTCTCCGCTCAATGTATAAGTACCTCTCCGCTCCATGTACAAGTACCTCTCCGCTCCATGTACAAGTACCTCTCCGCTCCATGTACAAGTACCTCTCCGCTCCATGTACAAGTACCTCTCCGCTCAATGTACAAGTACCTCTCCGCTCCATGTACAAGTACCTCTCCGCTCCATGTACAAGTACCTCTCCGCTCAATGTACAAGTACCTCTCCGCTCCCTGTACAAGTACATCTCCGCTCCATGTACAAGTACCTCTCCGCTCCATGTACAAGTACATCTCCGCTCCATGTACAAGTACCTCTCCGCTCCATGTACAAGTACCTCTCCGCTCCATGTACAAGTACATCTCCGCTCCATGTACAAGTACCTCTCCGCTCAATGTACAAGTACATCTCCGCTCCATGTACAAGTACATCTCCACTCCATGTACAAGTACCTCTCCGCTCAATGTACAAGTACATCTCCGCTCCATGTACCAGTACCTCTCCGCTCAATGTACAAGTACATCTCCACTCCATGTACAAGTACCTCTCCGCTCAATGTACAAGTACATCTCCGCTCCATGTACCAGTACCTCTCCGCTCAATGTACAAGTACATCTCCACTCCATGTACAAGTACCTCTCCGCTCAATGTACAAGTACATCTCCGCTCCATGTACCAGTACCTCTCCGCTCAATGTACAAGTACATCTCCGCTCCATGTACAAGTACCTCTCCGCTCAATGTACAAGTACCTCTCCGCTCAATGTACAAGTACATCTCCGCTCCATTTACCAGTACCTCTCCGCTCAATGTACAAGTACATCTGCGCTCCATGTAGGGCTGGGTATCGTTCAAAATTTTTCGATATCGATACCGTTTCGATACTTGGATTTCGATACCGGTTCCTGAACGATACTTTTTTCGATACCAATTTTTAGAAAAATCCATTTTAACAAAAATAAAACTGCATTACACATTGAAATTATTTTACAAATCTTTAGTTTCCCCCCATCTTAAGTTTTACAGCAGAAAAAAATAAAACCTACTGTATTTAACATAACTTTAAGTTCTCTAAACGTATTGCCGTCCCTACAAAAAATATTGGAGTACTACAAAGGAAAGAAATGTAGCTAAAACAAATAAATCAGTGGAATAGTTTTCAGTGCAAAACAGAGAGTTGCAAATCAGGGTTTAATGCTCACTGATGCAACAGAACTCTATTCTTGTACAAACTGATGAGATGGCTCCACTTCATGCATGGAAGACTAGTTGAGCATTGACTAGCCTATCAATATAGCCTTATATGCCACAAAGTGAATCACATTTATATTCAACAAACTATCATGACATCAGCGTTTGTTAACGAGTTGCTAAAAATACATGGGCGATAACTGCCCGCTTGCACATAACGCTAATTAATTAAACATTAACGCTAGCGTTGCAGATCAGTGTGCTCACTGCTGCAACAGAACGTCATTCTTGTCAAATCTGACGAGACAGCTCAACTTCACTGACTAGCCAATCAATATAAATGAATCGCATTTACATTCAACAAACTATCATGACATCAGCGTTTGTTAACGAGTTGCTAAAAATACACAATGCCCGCTTGCGCATAACGTTACGGCGGCAATTAATTAAACGATCTAATGCTACAACTCACAGCCAGATGCATGGATTTGTCAGACTGAGGGATCTGATAACCGCTAACTTGCGGTAAGCTGAGCTGACCCACCTCTCAATTATTTCTCTTGTCTGTGGAAACCAGTCCGTGTTGTTTCTGTTTCTTTTCCTGCTTTTCATCATCTTCGCCATATGGTAATCCAGGATAGGAGTAGCTTGAGTGGCTAACTTCTTGTATACTATCCGCACCGCACGCCTGGCTCACAGTCACAACAAACACACCGGCTAAAGTGGGCGTAACGTTTCCTGCATGCCTCTACATGACAGCCAATCACCAGCCGTATTAGAGCGCGGCGTGCAAGCATGTCGCATGCTTATAGGCTCAATGACGCTGTTTTGTTTTGGTATCGAAAATTGGTATCGATTGACAAGGGAGGCTTCGATACCCCTTAGTATCGATGTTTCCATTTCGGTGCCAAGTAAGTATCGAAACTCGATACCCAGCCCTAGCTCCATGTACAAGTACCTCTCCGCTCAATGTACAAGTACCTCTCCGCTCAATGTACAAGTACCTCTCCGCTCCATGTACAAGTACCTCTCCGCTCCATGTACAAGTACCTCTCCGCTCCATGTACAAGTACCTCTCCGCTCCATGTACAAGTACATCTCCGCTCCATGTACAAGTACCTCTCCGCTCAATGTACAAGTACATCTCCGCTCCATGTACAAGTACCTCTCCGCTCCATGTACAAGTACATCTCCGCTCCATGTACAAGTACCTCTCCGCTCCATGTACAAGTACCTCTCCGCTCAATGTACAAGTACATCTCCGCTCCATGTACAAGTACCTCTCCGCTCCATGTACAAGTACATCTCCGCTCCATGTACAAGTACCTCTCCGCTCAATGTACAAGTACATCTCCGCTCCATGTACAAGTACATCTCCACTCCATGTACAAGTACCTCTCCGCTCAATGTACAAGTACATCTCCGCTCCATGTACCAGTACCTCTCCGCTCAATGTACAAGTACATCTCCACTCCATGTACAAGTACCTCTCCGCTCAATGTACAAGTACATCTCCGCTCCATGTACCAGTACCTCTCCGCTCAATGTACAAGTACATCTCCACTCCATGTACAAGTACCTCTCCGCTCAATGTACAAGTACATCTCCGCTCCATGTACCAGTACCTCTCCGCTCAATGTACAAGTACATCTCCGCTCCATGTACAAGTACCTCTCCGCTCAATGTACAAGTACCTCTCCGCTCAATGTACAAGTACATCTCCGCTCCATTTACCAGTACCTCTCCGCTCAATGTACAAGTACATCTGCGCTCCATGTAGGGCTGGGTATCGTTCAAAATTTTTCGATATCGATACCGTTTCGATACTTGGATTTCGATACCGGTTCCTGAACGATACTTTTTTCGATACCAATTTTTAGAAAAATCCATTTTAACAAAAATAAAACTGCATTACACATTGAAATTATTTTACAAATCTTTAGTTTCCCCCCATCTTAAGTTTTACAGCAGAAAAAAATAAAACCTACTGTATTTAACATAACTTTAAGTTCTCTAAACGTATTGCCGTCCCTACAAAAAATATTGGAGTACTACAAAGGAAAGAAATGTAGCTAAAACAAATAAATCAGTGGAATAGTTTTCAGTGCAAAACAGAGAGTTGCAAATCAGGGTTTAATGCTCACTGATGCAACAGAACTCTATTCTTGTACAAACTGATGAGATGGCTCCACTTCATGCATGGAAGACTAGTTGAGCATTGACTAGCCTATCAATATAGCCTTATATGCCACAAAGTGAATCACATTTATATTCAACAAACTATCATGACATCAGCGTTTGTTAACGAGTTGCTAAAAATACATGGGCGATAACTGCCCGCTTGCACATAACGCTAATTAATTAAACATTAACGCTAGCGTTGCAGATCAGTGTGCTCACTGCTGCAACAGAACGTCATTCTTGTCAAATCTGACGAGACAGCTCAACTTCACTGACTAGCCAATCAATATAAATGAATCGCATTTACATTCAACAAACTATCATGACATCAGCGTTTGTTAACGAGTTGCTAAAAATACACAATGCCCGCTTGCGCATAACGTTACGGCGGCAATTAATTAAACGATCTAATGCTACAACTCACAGCCAGATGCATGGATTTGTCAGACTGAGGGATCTGATAACCGCTAACTTGCGGTAAGCTGAGCTGACCCACCTCTCAATTATTTCTCTTGTCTGTGGAAACCAGTCCGTGTTGTTTCTGTTTCTTTTCCTGCTTTTCATCATCTTCGCCATATGGTAATCCAGGATAGGAGTAGCTTGAGTGGCTAACTTCTTGTATACTATCCGCACCGCACGCCTGGCTCACAGTCACAACAAACACACCGGCTAAAGTGGGCGTAACGTTTCCTGCATGCCTCTACATGACAGCCAATCACCAGCCGTATTAGAGCGCGGCGTGCAAGCATGTCGCATGCTTATAGGCTCAATGACGCTGTTTTGTTTTGGTATCGAAAATTGGTATCGATTGACAAGGGAGGCTTCGATACCCCTTAGTATCGATGTTTCCATTTCGGTGCCAAGTAAGTATCGAAACTCGATACCCAGCCCTAGCTCCATGTACAAGTACCTCTCCGCTCAATGTACAAGTACCTCTCCGCTCAATGTACAAGTACCTCTCCGCTCCATGTACAAGTACCTCTCCGCTCCATGTACAAGTACCTCTCCGCTCCATGTACAAGTACCTCTCCGCTCCATGTACAAGTACATCTCCGCTCCATGTACAAGTACCTCTCCGCTCAATGTACAAGTACATCTCCGCTCCATGTACAAGTACCTCTCCGCTCCATGTACAAGTACATCTCCGCTCCATGTACAAGTACCTCTCCGCTCCATGTACAAGTACCTCTCCGCTCAATGTACAAGTACATCTCCGCTCCATGTACAAGTACCTCTCCGCTCCATGTACAAGTACATCTCCGCTCCATGTACAAGTACCTCTCCGCTCAATGTACAAGTACATCTCCGCTCCATGTACAAGTACATCTCCACTCCATGTACAAGTACCTCTCCGCTCAATGTACAAGTACATCTCCGCTCCATGTACCAGTACCTCTCCGCTCAATGTACAAGTACATCTCCACTCCATGTACAAGTACCTCTCCGCTCAATGTACAAGTACATCTCCGCTCCATGTACCAGTACCTCTCCGCTCAATGTACAAGTACATCTCCACTCCATGTACAAGTACCTCTCCGCTCAATGTACAAGTACATCTCCGCTCCATGTACCAGTACCTCTCCGCTCAATGTACAAGTACATCTCCGCTCCATGTACAAGTACCTCTCCGCTCAATGTACAAGTACCTCTCCGCTCAATGTACAAGTACATCTCCGCTCCATGTACCAGTACCTCTCCGCTCAATGTACAAGTACATCTGCGCTCCATGTAGGGCTGGGTATCGTTCAAAATTTTTCGATATCGATACCGTTTCGATACTTGGATTTCGATACCGGTTCCTGAACGATACTTTTTTCGATACCAATTTTTAGAAAAATCCATTTTAACAAAAATAAAACTGCATTACACATTGAAATTATTTTACAAATCTTTAGTTTCCCCCCATCTTAAGTTTTACAGCAGAAAAAAATAAAACCTACTGTATTTAACATAACTTTAAGTTCTCTAAACGTATTGCCGTCCCTACAAAAAATATTGGAGTACTACAAAGGAAAGAAATGTAGCTAAAACAAATAAATCAGTGGAATAGTTTTCAGTGCAAAACAGAGAGTTGCAAATCAGGGTTTAATGCTCACTGATGCAACAGAACTCTATTCTTGTACAAACTGATGAGATGGCTCCACTTCATGCATGGAAGACTAGTTGAGCATTGACTAGCCTATCAATATAGCCTTATATGCCACAAAGTGAATCGCATTTATATTCAACAAACTATCATGACATCAGCGTTTGTTAACGAGTTGCTAAAAATACATGGGCGATAACTGCCCGCTTGCACATAACGCTAATTAATTAAACATTAACGCTAGCGTTGCAGATCAGTGTGCTCACTGCTGCAACAGAACGTCATTCTTGTCAAATCTGACGAGACAGCTCAACTTCACTGACTAGCCAATCAATATAAATGAATCGCATTTACATTCAACAAACTATCATGACATCAGCGTTTGTTAACGAGTTGCTAAAAATACACAATGCCCGCTTGCGCATAACGTTACGGCGGCAATTAATTAAACGATCTAATGCTACAACTCACAGCCAGATGCATGGATTTGTCAGACTGAGGGATCTGATAACCGCTAACTTGCGGTAAGCTGAGCTGACCCACCTCTCAATTATTTCTCTTGTCTGTGGAAACCAGTCCGTGTTGTTTCTGTTTCTTTTCCTGCTTTTCATCATCTTCGCCATATGGTAATCCAGCATAGGAGTAGCTTGAGTGGCTAACTTCTTGTATACTATCCGCACCGCACGCCTGGCTCACAGTCACAACAAACACACCGGCTAAAGTGGGCGTAACGTTTCCTGCATGCCTCTACATGACAGCCAATCACCAGCCGTATTAGAGCGCGGCGTGCAAGCATGTCGCATGCTTATAGGCTCAATGACGCTGTTTTGTTTTGGTATCGAAAATTGGTATCGATTGACAAGGGAGGCTTCGATACCCCTTAGTATCGATGTTTCCATTTCGGTGCCAAGTAAGTATCGAAACTCGATACCCAGCCCTAGCTCCATGTACAAGTACCTCTCCGCTCAATGTACAAGTACCTCTCCGCTCAATGTACAAGTACCTCTCCGCTCCATGTACAAGTACCTCTCCGCTCCATGTACAAGTACCTCTCCGCTCCATGTACAAGTACCTCTCCGCTCCATGTACAAGTACATCTCTGCTCCATGTACAAGTACCTCTCCGCTCAATGTACAAGTACATCTCCGCTCCATGTACAAGTACCTCTCCGCTCCATGTACAAGTACATCTCCGCTCCATGTACAAGTACCTCTCCGCTCCATGTACAAGTACCTCTCCGCTCAATGTACAAGTACATCTCCGCTCCATGTACAAGTACATCTCTGCTCCATGTACAAGTACCTCTCCGCTCAATGTACAAGTACATCTCCGCTCCATGTACAAGTACCTCTCCGCTCCATGTACAAGTACCTCTCCGGTCCATGTACAAGTACCTCTCCGCTCCATGTACAAGTACCTCTCCGCTCCATGTACAAGTACCTCTCCGCTCAATGTCAAGTGTCGACAGTACCTCTCCGCTCCATGTACAAATACCTCTCCGCTCTCATGTACAAGTACCTCTCCGCTCCATGTACAAGTACCTCTCCGCTCAATGTCAAGTGTCGACAGTACCTCTCCGCTCCATGTACAAATACCTCTCCGCTCCATGTACAAGTACCTCTCCGCTCTCATGTACAAGTACCTCTCCGCTCCATGTACAAGTAGCTCTCCGCTCAATGTACAAGTGTCGACAGTACCTTTCCGCTCCATGTACAAATACCTCTCCGCTCTCATGTACAAGTACCTCTCCGCTCCATGTACAAGTACCTCTCCGCTCAATGTACAAATACCTCTCCGCTCCATGTATAAGTACCTCTCCGCTCTATGTACAAGTACCTCTCCGCTCCATGTACAAGTACCTCTCCGCTCAATGTACAAATACCTCTCCGCTCCATGTACAAGTAGCTCTCCGCTGAATGTACAAGTGTCGACAGTACCTCTCCGCTCAATGTACAAGTACCTCTCCGCTCAATGTACAAATACCTCTCCGCTCCATGTACAAGTACCTCTCCGCTCAATGTCAAGTATCGACAGTACCTCTCCGCTCCATGTACAAGTACCTCTCCGCTGAATGTACAAGTGTCGACAGTACCTCTCCGCTCAATGTACAAGTACCTCTCCGCTCCATGTACAAGTACCTCTCCGCTCTCATGTACAAGTACCTCTCCGCTCCATGTACAAGTACCTCTCCGCTCAATGTACAAGTACCTCTGCGCTCCATGTACAAGTACCTCTCCGCTCAATGTACAAGTACCTCTCCGCTCAATGTACAAGTGTCGACAGTACCTCTCCGCTCCATGTACAAGTACCTCTCCGCTCAATGTACAAGTACCTCTCCGCTCAATGTACAAGTGTCGACAGTACCTCTCCGCTCCATGTACAAGTACCTCTCCGCTCAATGTACAAGTGTCGACAGTACCTCTACGCTCAATGTACAAGTGTCGACAGTACCTCTCCGCTCTCATGTACAAGTACCTCTCCGATCCATGTACAAGTACATCTCCGCTCCATGTACAAGTACATCTCCGCTCAATGTACAAGTACCTCTCCGCTCCATGTACAAGTACCTCTCCGCTCCATGTACAAGTACCTCTCCGCTCCATGTACAAGTACCTCTCCGCTCCATGTACAAGTACCTCTCCGCTCCATGTACAAGTACCTCTCCGCTCAATGTACAAGTACCTCTCCGCTCCATGTACAAGTACCTCTCCGCTCCATGTACAAGTACCTCTCCGCTCCATGTACAAGTACCTCTCCGCTCAATGTACAAGTACCTCTCCGCTCCCTGTACAAGTACATCTCCGCTCCATGTACAAGTACCTCTCCGCTCCATGTACAAGTACCTCTCCGCTCAATGTACAAGTGTCGACAGTACCTCTCCGCTCCATGTACAAGTACCTCTCCGCTCCATGTACAAGTACCTCTCCGCTCAATGTACAAGTGTCGACAGTACCTCTCCGCTCCATCTACAAGTACCTCTCCGCTCAATGTACAAGTACCTCTCCGCTCCATGTACAAGTACCTCTCCGCTCAATGTACAAGTGTCGACAGTACCTCTCCGCTCCATCTACAAGTACCTCTCCGCTCCATGTACAAGTACCTCTCCGCTCCATGTACAAGTACCTCTCCGCTCCATGTACAAATACCTCTCCGCTCCATGTACAAGTACCTCTCCGCTCCATGTACAAGCACCTCTCCGCTACATGTACAAGTACCTCTCCGCTCCATGTACAAGCACCTCTCCGCTCCATGTACAAGTACCTCTCCGCTCCATGTACAAGTACCTCTCCGCTCAATGTACAAGTGTCGACAGTACCTCTCCGCTCCATCTACAAGTACCTCTCCGCTCAATGTACAAGTACCTCTCCGCTGAATGTACAAGTACCTCTCCGCTCCATGTACAAGTACCTCTCCGCTCCATGTACAAATACCTCTCCGCTCCATGTACAAGTACCTCTCCGCTCCATGTACAAGCACCTCTCCGCTACATGTACAAGTACCTCTCCGCTCCATGTACAAGTACCTCTCCGCTCCATGTACAAGTACCTCTCCGCTCCATGTACAAGTACCTCTCCGCTCCATGTACAAGCACCTCTCCGCTACATGTACAAGTACCTCTCCGCTCCATGTACAAGTACCTCTCCGCTCAATGTACAAGTACCTCTCCGCTCAATGTACAAGTACATCTCCGCTCCATGTACAAGTACGTCTCCGCTCAATGTATAAGTACCTCTCCGCTCCATGTACAAGTACCTCTCCGCTCCATGTACAAGTACCTCTCCGCTCCATGTACAAGTACCTCTCCGCTCCATGTACAAGTACCTCTCCGCTCAATGTACAAGTACCTCTCCGCTCCATGTACAAGTACCTCTCCGCTCCATGTACAAGTACCTCTCCGCTCAATGTACAAGTACCTCTCCGCTCCCTGTACAAGTACATCTCCGCTCCATGTACAAGTACCTCTCCGCTCCATGTACAAGTACATCTCCGCTCCATGTACAAGTACCTCTCCGCTCCATGTACAAGTACCTCTCCGCTCCATGTACAAGTACATCTCCGCTCCATGTACAAGTACCTCTCCGCTCAATGTACAAGTACATCTCCGCTCCATGTACAAGTACATCTCCACTCCATGTACAAGTACCTCTCCGCTCAATGTACAAGTACATCTCCGCTCCATGTACCAGTACCTCTCCGCTCAATGTACAAGTACATCTCCACTCCATGTACAAGTACCTCTCCGCTCAATGTACAAGTACATCTCCGCTCCATGTACCAGTACCTCTCCGCTCAATGTACAAGTACATCTCCACTCCATGTACAAGTACCTCTCCGCTCAATGTACAAGTACATCTCCGCTCCATGTACCAGTACCTCTCCGCTCAATGTACAAGTACATCTCCGCTCCATGTACAAGTACCTCTCCGCTCAATGTACAAGTACATCTCCGCTCCATGTACAAGTACCTCTCCGCTCCATGTACAAGTACCTCTCCGCTCAATGTACAAGTACATCTCCGCTCCATGTACAAGTACATCTCTGCTCCATGTACAAGTACCTCTCCGCTCAATGTACAAGTACATCTCCGCTCCATGTACAAGTACATCTCTGCTCCATGTACAAGTACCTCTCCGCTCAATGTACAAGTACATCTCCGCTCCATGTACAAGTACCTCTCCGCTCCATGTACAAGTACCTCTCCGGTCCATGTACAAGTACCTCTCCGCTCCATGTACAAGTACCTCTCCGCTCCATGTACAAGTACCTCTCCGCTCAATGTCAAGTGTCGACAGTACCTCTCCGCTCCATGTACAAATACCTCTCCGCTCTCATGTACAAGTACCTCTCCGCTCCATGTACAAGTACCTCTCCGCTCAATGTCAAGTGTCGACAGTACCTCTCCGCTCCATGTACAAATACCTCTCCGCTCCATGTACAAGTACCTCTCCGCTCTCATGTACAAGTACCTCTCCGCTCCATGTACAAGTAGCTCTCCGCTCAATGTACAAGTGTCGACAGTACCTTTCCGCTCCATGTACAAATACCTCTCCGCTCTCATGTACAAGTACCTCTCCGCTCCATGTACAAGTACCTCTCCGCTCAATGTACAAATACCTCTCCGCTCCATGTATAAGTACCTCTCCGCTCTATGTACAAGTACCTCTCCGCTCCATGTACAAGTACCTCTCCGCTCAATGTACAAATACCTCTCCGCTCCATGTACAAGTAGCTCTCCGCTGAATGTACAAGTGTCGACAGTACCTCTCCGCTCAATGTACAAGTACCTCTCCGCTCAATGTACAAATACCTCTCCGCTCCATGTACAAGTACCTCTCCGCTCAATGTCAAGTATCGACAGTACCTCTCCGCTCCATGTACAAGTACCTCTCCGCTGAATGTACAAGTGTCGACAGTACCTCTCCGCTCAATGTACAAGTACCTCTCCGCTCCATGTACAAGTACCTCTCCGCTCTCATGTACAAGTACCTCTCCGCTCCATGTACAAGTACCTCTCCGCTCAATGTACAAGTACCTCTGCGCTCCATGTACAAGTACCTCTCCGCTCAATGTACAAGTACCTCTCCGCTCAATGTACAAGTGTCGACAGTACCTCTCCGCTCCATGTACAAGTACCTCTCCGCTCAATGTACAAGTGTCGACAGTACCTCTACGCTCAATGTACAAGTGTCGACAGTACCTCTCCGCTCTCATGTACAAGTACCTCTCCGATCCATGTACAAGTACATCTCCGCTCCATGTACAAGTACATCTCCGCTCAATGTACAAGTACCTCTCCGCTCCATGTACAAGTACCTCTCCGCTCCATGTACAAGTACCTCTCCGCTCCATGTACAAGTACCTCTCCGCTCCATGTACAAGTACCTCTCCGCTCCATGTACAAGTACCTCTCCGCTCAATGTACAAGTACCTCTCCGCTCCATGTACAAGTACCTCTCCGCTCCATGTACAAGTACCTCTCCGCTCCATGTACAAGTACCTCTCCGCTCAATGTACAAGTACCTCTCCGCTCCCTGTACAAGTACATCTCCGCTCCATGTACAAGTACCTCTCCGCTCCATGTACAAGTACCTCTCCGCTCAATGTACAAGTGTCGACAGTACCTCTCCGCTCCATGTACAAGTACCTCTCCGCTCCATGTACAAGTACCTCTCCGCTCAATGTACAAGTGTCGACAGTACCTCTCCGCTCCATCTACAAGTACCTCTCCGCTCAATGTACAAGTACCTCTCCGCTCCATGTACAAGTACCTCTCCGCTCAATGTACAAGTGTCGACAGTACCTCTCCGCTCCATCTACAAGTACCTCTCCGCTCCATGTACAAGTACCTCTCCGCTCCATGTACAAATACCTCTCCGCTCCATGTACAAGTACCTCTCCGCTCCATGTACAAGCACCTCTCCGCTACATGTACAAGTACCTCTCCGCTCCATGTACAAGTACCTCTCCGCTCCATGTACAAGTACCTCTCCGCTCAATGTACAAGTACCTCTCCGCTCCATGTACAAATACCTCTCCGCTCCATGTACAAATACCTCTCCGCTCCATGTACAAGTACCTCTCCGCTCCATGTACCAGTACCTCTCCGCTCAATGTACAAGTACATCTACGCTCAATGTACAAGTACATCTCCGCTCAATGTACAAGTACGTCTCCGCTCAATGTACAAGTACCTCTCCGCTCAATGTACAAGTACCTCTCCGCTCCATGTACAAGTACCTCTCCGCTCAATGTACAAGTACATCTCCGCTCAATGTACAAGTACATCTCCGCTCAATGTACAAGTACGTCTCCGCTCAATGTACAAGTACCTCTCCGCTCAATGTACAAGTACCTCTCCGCTCCATGTACAAGTACCTCTCCGCTCAATGTACAAGTACATCTCCGCTCCATGTACCAGTACCTCTCCGCTCAATGTACAAGTACCTCTCCGCTCAATGTACAAGTACATCTCCGCTCCATGTACAAGTACGTCTCCGCTCAATGTATAAGTACCTCTCCGCTCCATGTACAAGTACCTCTCCGCTCCATGTACAAGTACATCTCCGCTCCATGTACAAGTACATCTCCGCTCCATGTACAAGTACCTCTCCGCTCCATGTACAAGTACCTCTCCGCTCCATGTACAAGTACATCTCCGCTCCATGTACAAGTACCTCTCCGCTCAATGTACAAGTACATCTCCGCTCCATGTACAAGTACATCTCCACTCCATGTACAAGTACCTCTCCGCTCAATGTACAAGTACATCTCCGCTCCATGTACCAGTACCTCTCCGCTCAATGTACAAGTACATCTCCACTCCATGTACAAGTACCTCTCCGCTCAATGTACAAGTACATCTCCGCTCCATGTACCAGTACCTCTCCGCTCAATGTACAAGTACCTCTCCGCTCCATGTACAAGTACCTCTCCGCTCAATGTACAAGTACATCTCCGCTCCATGTACCAGTACCTCTCCGCTCAATGTACAAGTACCTCTCCGCTCAATGTACAAGTACATCTCCGCTCCATGTACAAGTACGTCTCCGCTCAATGTATAAGTACCTCTCCGCTCCATGTACAAGTACCTCTCCGCTCCATGTACAAGTACCTCTCCGCTCCATGTACAAGTACCTCTCCGCTCCATGTACAAGTACCTCTCCGCTCAATGTACAAGTACCTCTCCGCTCCATGTACAAGTACCTCTCCGCTCCATGTACAAGTACCTCTCCGCTCCATGTACAAGTACCTCTCCGCTCAATGTACAAGTACCTCTCCGCTCCCTGTACAAGTACATCTCCGCTCCATGTACAAGTACCTCTCCGCTCCATGTACAAGTACCTCTCCGCTCAATGTACAAGTGTCGACAGTACCTCTCCGCTCCATGTACAAGTACCTCTCCGCTCCATGTACAAGTACCTCTCCGCTCAATGTACAAGTGTCGACAGTACCTCTCCGCTCCATCTACAAGTACCTCTCCGCTCAATGTACAAGTACCTCTCCGCTGAATGTACAAGTACCTCTCCGCTCCATGTACAAGTACCTCTCCGCTCCATGTACAAATACCTCTCCGCTCCATGTACAAGTACCTCTCCGCTCCATGTACAAGCACCTCTCCGCTACATGTACAAGTACCTCTCCGCTCCATGTACAAGTACCTCTCCGCTCCATGTACAAGTACCTCTCCGCTCCATGTACAAGTACCTCTCCGCTCAATGTACAAGTACCTCTCCGCTCCATGTACAAATACCTCTCCGCTCCATGTACAAATACCTCTCCGCTCCATGTACAAGTACATCTCCGCTCCATGTACAAGTACCTCTCCGCTCCATGTACAAGTACCTCTCCGCTCAATGTACAAGTACATCTCCGCTCCATGTACAAGTACATCTCTGCTCCATGTACAAGTACCTCTCCGCTCAATGTACAAGTACATCTCCGCTCCATGTACAAGTACCTCTCCGCTCCATGTACAAGTACCTCTCCGGTCCATGTACAAGTACCTCTCCGCTCCATGTACAAGTACCTCTCCGCTCCATGTACAAGTACCTCTCCGCTCAATGTCAAGTGTCGACAGTACCTCTCCGCTCCATGTACAAATACCTCTCCGCTCTCATGTACAAGTACCTCTCCGCTCCATGTACAAGTACCTCTCCGCTCAATGTCAAGTGTCGACAGTACCTCTCCGCTCCATGTACAAATACCTCTCCGCTCCATGTACAAGTACCTCTCCGCTCTCATGTACAAGTACCTCTCCGCTCCATGTACAAGTAGCTCTCCGCTCAATGTACAAGTGTCGACAGTACCTTTCCGCTCCATGTACAAATACCTCTCCGCTCTCATGTACAAGTACCTCTCCGCTCCATGTACAAGTACCTCTCCGCTCAATGTACAAATACCTCTCCGCTCCATGTATAAGTACCTCTCCGCTCTATGTACAAGTACCTCTCCGCTCCATGTACAAGTACCTCTCCGCTCAATGTACAAATACCTCTCCGCTCCATGTACAAGTAGCTCTCCGCTGAATGTACAAGTGTCGACAGTACCTCTCCGCTCAATGTACAAGTACCTCTCCGCTCAATGTACAAATACCTCTCCGCTCCATGTACAAGTACCTCTCCGCTCAATGTCAAGTATCGACAGTACCTCTCCGCTCCATGTACAAGTACCTCTCCGCTGAATGTACAAGTGTCGACAGTACCTCTCCGCTCAATGTACAAGTACCTCTCCGCTCCATGTACAAGTACCTCTCCGCTCTCATGTACAAGTACCTCTCCGCTCCATGTACAAGTACCTCTCCGCTCAATGTACAAGTACCTCTGCGCTCCATGTACAAGTACCTCTCCGCTCAATGTACAAGTACCTCTCCGCTCAATGTACAAGTGTCGACAGTACCTCTCCGCTCCATGTACAAGTACCTCTCCGCTCAATGTACAAGTGTCGACAGTACCTCTACGCTCAATGTACAAGTGTCGACAGTACCTCTCCGCTCTCATGTACAAGTACCTCTCCGATCCATGTACAAGTACATCTCCGCTCCATGTACAAGTACATCTCCGCTCAATGTACAAGTACCTCTCCGCTCCATGTACAAGTACCTCTCCGCTCCATGTACAAGTACCTCTCCGCTCCATGTACAAGTACCTCTCCGCTCCATGTACAAGTACCTCTCCGCTCCATGTACAAGTACCTCTCCGCTCAATGTACAAGTACCTCTCCGCTCCATGTACAAGTACCTCTCCGCTCCATGTACAAGTACCTCTCCGCTCCATGTACAAGTACCTCTCCGCTCAATGTACAAGTACCTCTCCGCTCCCTGTACAAGTACATCTCCGCTCCATGTACAAGTACCTCTCCGCTCCATGTACAAGTACCTCTCCGCTCAATGTACAAGTGTCGACAGTACCTCTCCGCTCCATGTACAAGTACCTCTCCGCTCCATGTACAAGTACCTCTCCGCTCAATGTACAAGTGTCGACAGTGCCTCTCCGCTCCATCTACAAGTACCTCTCCGCTCAATGTACAAGTACCTCTCCGCTGAATGTACAAGTACCTCTCCGCTCCATGTACAAGTACCTCTCCGCTCCATGTACAAATACCTCTCCGCTCCATGTACAAGTACCTCTCCGCTCCATGTACAAGCACCTCTCCGCTACATGTACAAGTACCTCTCCGCTCCATGTACAAGTACCTCTCCGCTCCATGTACAAGTACCTCTCCGCTCAATGTACAAGTACCTCTCCGCTCCATGTACAAATACCTCTCCGCTCCATGTACAAATACCTCTCCGCTCCATGTACAAGTACCTCTCCGCTCCATGTACCAGTACCTCTCCGCTCAATGTACAAGTACATCTCCGCTCAATGTACAAGTACATCTCCGCTCAATGTACAAGTACGTCTCCGCTCAATGTACAAGTACCTCTCCGCTCAATGTACAAGTACCTCTCCGCTCCATGTACAAGTACCTCTCCGCTCAATGTACAAGTACATCTCCGCTCAATGTACAAGTACATCTCCGCTCAATGTACAAGTACGTCTCCGCTCAATGTACAAGTACCTCTCCGCTCAATGTACAAGTACCTCTCCGCTCCATGTACAAGTACCTCTCCGCTCAATGTACAAGTACATCTCCGCTCCATGTACCAGTACCTCTCCGCTCAATGTACAAGTACCTCTCCGCTCAATGTACAAGTACATCTCCGCTCCATGTACAAGTACGTCTCCGCTCAATGTATAAGTACCTCTCCGCTCCATGTACAAGTACCTCTCCGCTCCATGTACAAGTACATCTCCGCTCCATGTACAAGTACATCTCCGCTCCATGTACAAGTACCTCTCCGCTCCATGTACAAGTACCTCTCCGCTCCATGTACAAGTACATCTCCGCTCCATGTACAAGTACCTCTCCGCTCAATGTACAAGTACATCTCCGCTCCATGTACAAGTACATCTCCACTCCATGTACAAGTACCTCTCCGCTCAATGTACAAGTACATCTCCGCTCCATGTACCAGTACCTCTCCGCTCAATGTACAAGTACATCTCCACTCCATGTACAAGTACCTCTCCGCTCAATGTACAAGTACATCTCCGCTCCATGTACCAGTACCTCTCCGCTCAATGTACAAGTACCTCTCCGCTCCATGTACAAGTACCTCTCCGCTCAATGTACAAGTACATCTCCGCTCCATGTACCAGTACCTCTCCGCTCAATGTACAAGTACCTCTCCGCTCAATGTACAAGTACATCTCCGCTCCATGTACAAGTACGTCTCCGCTCAATGTATAAGTACCTCTCCGCTCCATGTACAAGTACCTCTCCGCTCCATGTACAAGTACCTCTCCGCTCCATGTACAAGTACCTCTCCGCTCCATGTACAAGTACCTCTCCGCTCAATGTACAAGTACCTCTCCGCTCCATGTACAAGTACCTCTCCGCTCCATGTACAAGTACCTCTCCGCTCCATGTACAAGTACCTCTCCGCTCAATGTACAAGTACCTCTCCGCTCCCTGTACAAGTACATCTCCGCTCCATGTACAAGTACCTCTCCGCTCCATGTACAAGTACCTCTCCGCTCAATGTACAAGTGTCGACAGTACCTCTCCGCTCCATGTACAAGTACCTCTCCGCTCCATGTACAAGTACCTCTCCGCTCAATGTACAAGTGTCGACAGTACCTCTCCGCTCCATCTACAAGTACCTCTCCGCTCAATGTACAAGTACCTCTCCGCTGAATGTACAAGTACCTCTCCGCTCCATGTACAAGTACCTCTCCGCTCCATGTACAAATACCTCTCCGCTCCATGTACAAGTACCTCTCCGCTCCATGTACAAGCACCTCTCCGCTACATGTACAAGTACCTCTCCGCTCCATGTACAAGTACCTCTCCGCTCCATGTACAAGTACCTCTCCGCTCAATGTACAAGTACCTCTCCGCTCCATGTACAAATACCTCTCCGCTCCATGTACAAATACCTCTCCGCTCCATGTACAAGTACCTCTCCGCTCCATGTACCAGTACCTCTCCGCTCAATGTACAAGTACATCTCCGCTCAATGTACAAGTACATCTCCGCTCAATGTACAAGTACGTCTCCGCTCAATGTACAAGTACCTCTCCGCTCAATGTACAAGTACCTCTCCGCTCCATGTACAAGTACCTCTCCGCTCAATGTACAAGTACATCTCCGCTCCATGTACCAGTACCTCTCCGCTCAATGTACAAGTACCTCTCCGCTCAATGTACAAGTACATCTCCGCTCCATGTACAAGTACGTCTCCGCTCAATGTATAAGTACCTCTCCGCTCCATGTACAAGTACCTCTCCGCTCCATGTACAAGTACATCTCCGCTCCATGTACAAGTACATCTCCGCTCCATGTACAAGTACCTCTCCGCTCCATGTACAAGTACCTCTCCGCTCCATGTACAAGTACATCTCCGCTCCATGTACAAGTACCTCTCCGCTCAATGTACAAGTACATCTCCGCTCCATGTACAAGTACATCTCCACTCCATGTACAAGTACCTCTCCGCTCAATGTACAAGTACATCTCCGCTCCATGTACCAGTACCTCTCCGCTCAATGTACAAGTACATCTCCACTCCATGTACAAGTACCTCTCCGCTCAATGTACAAGTACATCTCCGCTCCATGTACCAGTACCTCTCCGCTCAATGTACAAGTACATCTCCACTCCATGTACAAGTACCTCTCCGCTCAATGTACAAGTACATCTCCGCTCCATGTACCAGTACCTCTCCGCTCAATGTACAAGTACATCTCCGCTCCATGTACAAGTACCTCTCCGCTCAATGTACAAGTACCTCTCCGCTCAATGTACAAGTACATCTCCGCTCCATGTACCAGTACCTCTCCGCTCAATGTACAAGTACATCTGCGCTCCATGTAGGGCTGGGTATCGTTCAAAATTTTTCGATATCGATACCGTTTCGATACTTGGATTTCGATACCGGTTCCTGAACGATACTTTTTTCGATACCAATTTTTAGAAAAATCCATTTTAACAAAAATAAAACTGCATTACACATTGAAATTATTTTACAAATCTTTAGTTTCCCCCCATCTTAAGTTTTACAGCAGAAAAAAATAAAACCTACTGTATTTAACATAACTTTAAGTTCTCTAAACGTATTGCCGTCCCTACAAAAAATATTGGAGTACTACAAAGGAAAGAAATGTAGCTAAAACAAATAAATCAGTGGAATAGTTTTCAGTGCAAAACAGAGAGTTGCAAATCAGGGTTTAATGCTCACTGATGCAACAGAACTCTATTCTTGTACAAACTGATGAGATGGCTCCACTTCATGCATGGAAGACTAGTTGAGCATTGACTAGCCTATCAATATAGCCTTATATGCCACAAAGTGAATCACATTTATATTCAACAAACTATCATGACATCAGCGTTTGTTAACGAGTTGCTAAAAATACATGGGCGATAACTGCCCGCTTGCACATAACGCTAATTAATTAAACATTAACGCTAGCGTTGCAGATCAGTGTGCTCACTGCTGCAACAGAACGTCATTCTTGTCAAATCTGACGAGACAGCTCAACTTCACTGACTAGCCAATCAATATAAATGAATCGCATTTACATTCAACAAACTATCATGACATCAGCGTTTGTTAACGAGTTGCTAAAAATACACAATGCCCGCTTGCGCATAACGTTACGGCGGCAATTAATTAAACGATCTAATGCTACAACTCACAGCCAGATGCATGGATTTGTCAGACTGAGGGATCTGATAACCGCTAACTTGCGGTAAGCTGAGCTGACCCACCTCTCAATTATTTCTCTTGTCTGTGGAAACCAGTCCGTGTTGTTTCTGTTTCTTTTCCTGCTTTTCATCATCTTCGCCATATGGTAATCCAGGATAGGAGTAGCTTGAGTGGCTAACTTCTTGTATACTATCCGCACCGCACGCCTGGCTCACAGTCACAACAAACACACCGGCTAAAGTGGGCGTAACGTTTCCTGCATGCCTCTACATGACAGCCAATCACCAGCCGTATTAGAGCGCGGCGTGCAAGCATGTCGCATGCTTATAGGCTCAATGACGCTGTTTTGTTTTGGTATCGAAAATTGGTATCGATTGACAAGGGAGGCTTCGATACCCCTTAGTATCGATGTTTCCATTTCGGTGCCAAGTAAGTATCGAAACTCGATACCCAGCCCTAGCTCCATGTACAAGTACCTCTCCGCTCAATGTACAAGTACCTCTCCGCTCAATGTACAAGTACCTCTCCGCTCCATGTACAAGTACCTCTCCGCTCCATGTACAAGTACCTCTCCGCTCCATGTACAAGTACCTCTCCGCTCCATGTACAAGTACATCTCTGCTCCATGTACAAGTACCTCTCCGCTCAATGTACAAGTACATCTCCGCTCCATGTACAAGTACCTCTCCGCTCCATGTACAAGTACATCTCCGCTCCATGTACAAGTACCTCTCCGCTCCATGTACAAGTACCTCTCCGCTCAATGTACAAGTACATCTCCGCTCCATGTACAAGTACCTCTCCGCTCCATGTACAAGTACATCTCCGCTCCATGTACAAGTACCTCTCCGCTCAATGTACAAGTACATCTCCGCTCCATGTACAAGTACATCTCCACTCCATGTACAAGTACCTCTCCGCTCAATGTACAAGTACATCTCCGCTCCATGTACCAGTACCTCTCCGCTCAATGTACAAGTACATCTCCACTCCATGTACAAGTACCTCTCCGCTCAATGTACAAGTACATCTCCGCTCCATGTACCAGTACCTCTCCGCTCAATGTACAAGTACATCTCCACTCCATGTACAAGTACCTCTCCGCTCAATGTACAAGTACATCTCCGCTCCATGTACCAGTACCTCTCCGCTCAATGTACAAGTACATCTCCGCTCCATGTACAAGTACCTCTCCGCTCAATGTACAAGTACCTCTCCGCTCAATGTACAAGTACATCTCCGCTCCATGTACCAGTACCTCTCCGCTCAATGTACAAGTACATCTGCGCTCCATGTAGGGCTGGGTATCGTTCAAAATTTTTCGATATCGATACCGTTTCGATACTTGGATTTCGATACCGGTTCCTGAACGATACTTTTTTCGATACCAATTTTTAGAAAAATCCATTTTAACAAAAATAAAACTGCATTACACATTGAAATTATTTTACAAATCTTTAGTTTCCCCCCATCTTAAGTTTTACAGCAGAAAAAAATAAAACCTACTGTATTTAACATAACTTTAAGTTCTCTAAACGTATTGCCGTCCCTACAAAAAATATTGGAGTACTACAAAGGAAAGAAATGTAGCTAAAACAAATAAATCAGTGGAATAGTTTTCAGTGCAAAACAGAGAGTTGCAAATCAGGGTTTAATGCTCACTGATGCAACAGAACTCTATTCTTGTACAAACTGATGAGATGGCTCCACTTCATGCATGGAAGACTAGTTGAGCATTGACTAGCCTATCAATATAGCCTTATATGCCACAAAGTGAATCGCATTTATATTCAACAAACTATCATGACATCAGCGTTTGTTAACGAGTTGCTAAAAATACATGGGCGATAACTGCCCGCTTGCACATAACGCTAATTAATTAAACATTAACGCTAGCGTTGCAGATCAGTGTGCTCACTGCTGCAACAGAACGTCATTCTTGTCAAATCTGACGAGACAGCTCAACTTCACTGACTAGCCAATCAATATAAATGAATCGCATTTACATTCAACAAACTATCATGACATCAGCGTTTGTTAACGAGTTGCTAAAAATACACAATGCCCGCTTGCGCATAACGTTACGGCGGCAATTAATTAAACGATCTAATGCTACAACTCACAGCCAGATGCATGGATTTGTCAGACTGAGGGATCTGATAACCGCTAACTTGCGGTAAGCTGAGCTGACCCACCTCTCAATTATTTCTCTTGTCTGTGGAAACCAGTCCGTGTTGTTTCTGTTTCTTTTCCTGCTTTTCATCATCTTCGCCATATGGTAATCCAGCATAGGAGTAGCTTGAGTGGCTAACTTCTTGTATACTATCCGCACCGCACGCCTGGCTCACAGTCACAACAAACACACCGGCTAAAGTGGGCGTAACGTTTCCTGCATGCCTCTACATGACAGCCAATCACCAGCCGTATTAGAGCGCGGCGTGCAAGCATGTCGCATGCTTATAGGCTCAATGACGCTGTTTTGTTTTGGTATCGAAAATTGGTATCGATTGACAAGGGAGGCTTCGATACCCCTTAGTATCGATGTTTCCATTTCGGTGCCAAGTAAGTATCGAAACTCGATACCCAGCCCTAGCTCCATGTACAAGTACCTCTCCGCTCAATGTACAAGTACCTCTCCGCTCAATGTACAAGTACCTCTCCGCTCCATGTACAAGTACCTCTCCGCTCCATGTACAAGTACCTCTCCGCTCCATGTACAAGTACCTCTCCGCTCCATGTACAAGTACATCTCTGCTCCATGTACAAGTACCTCTCCGCTCAATGTACAAGTACATCTCCGCTCCATGTACAAGTACCTCTCCGCTCCATGTACAAGTACATCTCCGCTCCATGTACAAGTACCTCTCCGCTCCATGTACAAGTACCTCTCCGCTCAATGTACAAGTACATCTCCGCTCCATGTACAAGTACCTCTCCGCTCCATGTACAAGTACATCTCCGCTCCATGTACAAGTACCTCTCCGCTCAATGTACAAGTACATCTCCGCTCCATGTACAAGTACATCTCCACTCCATGTACAAGTACCTCTCCGCTCAATGTACAAGTACATCTCCGCTCCATGTACCAGTACCTCTCCGCTCAATGTACAAGTACATCTCCACTCCATGTACAAGTACCTCTCCGCTCAATGTACAAGTACATCTCCGCTCCATGTACCAGTACCTCTCCGCTCAATGTACAAGTACATCTCCACTCCATGTACAAGTACCTCTCCGCTCAATGTACAAGTACATCTCCGCTCCATGTACCAGTACCTCTCCGCTCAATGTACAAGTACATCTCCGCTCCATGTACAAGTACCTCTCCGCTCAATGTACAAGTACCTCTCCGCTCAATGTACAAGTACATCTCCGCTCCATGTACCAGTACCTCTCCGCTCAATGTACAAGTACATCTGCGCTCCATGTAGGGCTGGGTATCGTTCAAAATTTTTCGATATCGATACCGTTTCGATACTTGGATTTCGATACCGGTTCCTGAACGATACTTTTTTCGATACCAATTTTTAGAAAAATCCATTTTAACAAAAATAAAACTGCATTACACATTGAAATTATTTTACAAATCTTTAGTTTCCCCCCATCTTAAGTTTTACAGCAGAAAAAAATAAAACCTACTGTATTTAACATAACTTTAAGTTCTCTAAACGTATTGCCGTCCCTACAAAAAATATTGGAGTACTACAAAGGAAAGAAATGTAGCTAAAACAAATAAATCAGTGGAATAGTTTTCAGTGCAAAACAGAGAGTTGCAAATCAGGGTTTAATGCTCACTGATGCAACAGAACTCTATTCTTGTACAAACTGATGAGATGGCTCCACTTCATGCATGGAAGACTAGTTGAGCATTGACTAGCCTATCAATATAGCCTTATATGCCACAAAGTGAATCGCATTTATATTTAACAAACTATCATGACATCAGCGTTTGTTAACGAGTTGCTAAAAATACATGGGCGATAACTGCCCGCTTGCACATAACGCTAATTAATTAAACATTAACGCTAGCGTTGCAGATCAGTGTGCTCACTGCTGCAACAGAACGTCATTCTTGTCAAATCTGACGAGACAGCTCAACTTCACTGACTAGCCAATCAATATAAATGAATCGCATTTACATTCAACAAACTATCATGACATCAGCGTTTGTTAACGAGTTGCTAAAAATACACAATGCCCGCTTGCGCATAACGTTACGGCGGCAATTAATTAAACGATCTAATGCTACAACTCACAGCCAGATGCATGGATTTGTCAGACTGAGGGATCTGATAACCGCTAACTTGCGGTAAGCTGAGCTGACCCACCTCTCAATTATTTCTCTTGTCTGTGGAAACCAGTCCGTGTTGTTTCTGTTTCTTTTCCTGCTTTTCATCATCTTCGCCATATGGTAATCCAGCATAGGAGTAGCTTGAGTGGCTAACTTCTTGTATACTATCCGCACCGCACGCCTGGCTCACAGTCACAACAAACACACCGGCTAAAGTGGGCGTAACGTTTCCTGCATGCCTCTACATGACAGCCAATCACCAGCCGTATTAGAGCGCGGCGTGCAAGCATGTCGCATGCTTATAGGCTCAATGACGCTGTTTTGTTTTGGTATCGAAAATTGGTATCGATTGACAAGGGAGGCTTCGATACCCCTTAGTATCGATGTTTCCATTTCGGTGCCAAGTAAGTATCGAAACTCGATACCCAGCCCTAGCTCCATGTACAAGTACCTCTCCGCTCAATGTACAAGTACCTCTCCGCTCAATGTACAAGTACCTCTCCGCTCCATGTACAAGTACCTCTCCGCTCCATGTACAAGTACCTCTCCGCTCCATGTACAAGTACCTCTCCGCTCCATGTACAAGTACATCTCTGCTCCATGTACAAGTACCTCTCCGCTCAATGTACAAGTACATCTCCGCTCCATGTACAAGTACCTCTCCGCTCCATGTACAAGTACATCTCCGCTCCATGTACAAGTACCTCTCCGCTCCATGTACAAGTACCTCTCCGCTCAATGTACAAGTACATCTCCGCTCCATGTACAAGTACATCTCTGCTCCATGTACAAGTACCTCTCCGCTCAATGTACAAGTACATCTCCGCTCCATGTACAAGTACCTCTCCGCTCCATGTACAAGTACCTCTCCGGTCCATGTACAAGTACCTCTCCGCTCCATGTACAAGTACCTCTCCGCTCCATGTACAAGTACCTCTCCGCTCAATGTCAAGTGTCGACAGTACCTCTCCGCTCCATGTACAAATACCTCTCCGCTCTCATGTACAAGTACCTCTCCGCTCCATGTACAAGTACCTCTCCGCTCAATGTCAAGTGTCGACAGTACCTCTCCGCTCCATGTACAAATACCTCTCCGCTCCATGTACAAGTACCTCTCCGCTCTCATGTACAAGTACCTCTCCGCTCCATGTACAAGTAGCTCTCCGCTCAATGTACAAGTGTCGACAGTACCTTTCCGCTCCATGTACAAATACCTCTCCGCTCTCATGTACAAGTACCTCTCCGCTCCATGTACAAGTACCTCTCCGCTCAATGTACAAATACCTCTCCGCTCCATGTATAAGTACCTCTCCGCTCTATGTACAAGTACCTCTCCGCTCCATGTACAAGTACCTCTCCGCTCAATGTACAAATACCTCTCCGCTCCATGTACAAGTAGCTCTCCGCTGAATGTACAAGTGTCGACAGTACCTCTCCGCTCAATGTACAAGTACCTCTCCGCTCAATGTACAAATACCTCTCCGCTCCATGTACAAGTACCTCTCCGCTCAATGTCAAGTATCGACAGTACCTCTCCGCTCCATGTACAAGTACCTCTCCGCTGAATGTACAAGTGTCGACAGTACCTCTCCGCTCAATGTACAAGTACCTCTCCGCTCCATGTACAAGTACCTCTCCGCTCTCATGTACAAGTACCTCTCCGCTCCATGTACAAGTACCTCTCCGCTCAATGTACAAGTACCTCTGCGCTCCATGTACAAGTACCTCTCCGCTCAATGTACAAGTACCTCTCCGCTCAATGTACAAGTGTCGACAGTACCTCTCCGCTCCATGTACAAGTACCTCTCCGCTCAATGTACAAGTGTCGACAGTACCTCTACGCTCAATGTACAAGTGTCGACAGTACCTCTCCGCTCTCATGTACAAGTACCTCTCCGATCCATGTACAAGTACATCTCCGCTCCATGTACAAGTACATCTCCGCTCAATGTACAAGTACCTCTCCGCTCCATGTACAAGTACCTCTCCGCTCCATGTACAAGTACCTCTCCGCTCCATGTACAAGTACCTCTCCGCTCCATGTACAAGTACCTCTCCGCTCAATGTACAAGTACCTCTCCGCTCCATGTACAAGTACCTCTCCGCTCCATGTACAAGTACCTCTCCGCTCCATGTACAAGTACCTCTCCGCTCAATGTACAAGTACCTCTCCGCTCCATGTACAAGTACCTCTCCGCTCCATGTACAAGTACCTCTCCGCTCCATGTACAAGTACCTCTCCGCTCAATGTACAAGTACCTCTCCGCTCCCTGTACAAGTACATCTCCGCTCCATGTACAAGTACCTCTCCGCTCCATGTACAAGTACCTCTCCGCTCAATGTACAAGTGTCGACAGTACCTCTCCGCTCCATGTACAAGTACCTCTCCGCTCCATGTACAAGTACCTCTCCGCTCAATGTACAAGTGTCGACAGTACCTCTCCGCTCCATCTACAAGTACCTCTCCGCTCAATGTACAAGTACCTCTCCGCTGAATGTACAAGTACCTCTCCGCTCCATGTACAAGTACCTCTCCGCTCCATGTACAAATACCTCTCCGCTCCATGTACAAGTACCTCTCCGCTCCATGTACAAGCACCTCTCCGCTACATGTACAAGTACCTCTCCGCTCCATGTACAAGTACCTCTCCGCTCCATGTACAAGTACCTCTCCGCTCAATGTACAAGTACCTCTCCGCTCCATGTACAAATACCTCTCCGCTCCATGTACAAATACCTCTCCGCTCCATGTACAAGTACCTCTCCGCTCCATGTACCAGTACCTCTCCGCTCAATGTACAAGTACATCTCCGCTCAATGTACAAGTACATCTCCGCTCCATGTACAAGTACCTCTCCGCTCCATGTACAAGTACCTCTCCGCTCCATGTACAAGTACCTCTCCGCTCAATGTACAAGTACCTCTCCGCTCCCTGTACAAGTACATCTCCGCTCCATGTACAAGTACCTCTCCGCTCCATGTACAAGTACCTCTCCGCTCAATGTACAAGTGTCGACAGTACCTCTCCGCTCCATGTACAAGTACCTCTCCGCTCCATGTACAAGTACCTCTCCGCTCAATGTACAAGTGTCGACAGTACCTCTCCGCTCCATCTACAAGTACCTCTCCGCTCAATGTACAAGTACCTCTCCGCTGAATGTACAAGTACCTCTCCGCTCCATGTACAAGTACCTCTCCGCTCCATGTACAAATACCTCTCCGCTCCATGTACAAGTACCTCTCCGCTCCATGTACAAGCACCTCTCCGCTACATGTACAAGTACCTCTCCGCTCCATGTACAAGTACCTCTCCGCTCCATGTACAAGTACCTCTCCGCTCAATGTACAAGTACCTCTCCGCTCCATGTACAAATACCTCTCCGCTCCATGTACAAATACCTCTCCGCTCCATGTACAAGTACCTCTCCGCTCCATGTACCAGTACCTCTCCGCTCAATGTACAAGTACATCTCCGCTCAATGTACAAGTACATCTCCGCTCAATGTACAAGTACCTCTCCGCTCAATGTACAAGTACCTCTCCGCTCCATGTACAAGTACCTCTCCGCTCAATGTACAAGTACATCTCCGCTCAATGTACAAGTACATCTCCGCTCAATGTACAAGTACGTCTCCGCTCAATGTACAAGTACCTCTCCGCTCAATGTACAAGTACCTCTCCGCTCCATGTACAAGTACCTCTCCGCTCAATGTACAAGTACATCTCCGCTCCATGTACCAGTACCTCTCCGCTCAATGTACAAGTACCTCTCCGCTCAATGTACAAGTACATCTCCGCTCCATGTTCAAGTACGTCTCCGCTCAATGTATAAGTACCTCTCCGCTCCATGTACAAGTACCTCTCCGCTCCATGTACAAGTACATCTCCGCTCCATGTACAAGTACATCTCCGCTCCATGTACAAGTACCTCTCCGCTCCATGTACAAGTACCTCTCCGCTCCATGTACAAGTACATCTCCGCTCCATGTACAAGTACCTCTCCGCTCAATGTACAAGTACATCTCCGCTCCATGTACAAGTACATCTCCACTCCATGTACAAGTACCTCTCCGCTCAATGTACAAGTACATCTCCGCTCCATGTACCAGTACCTCTCCGCTCAATGTACAAGTACATCTCCACTCCATGTACAAGTACCTCTCCGCTCAATGTACAAGTACATCTCCGCTCCATGTACCAGTACCTCTCCGCTCAATGTACAAGTACATCTCCACTCCATGTACAAGTACCTCTCCGCTCAATGTACAAGTACATCTCCGCTCCATGTACCAGTACCTCTCCGCTCAATGTACAAGTACATCTCCGCTCCATGTACAAGTACCTCTCCGCTCAATGTACAAGTACCTCTCCGCTCAATGTACAAGGACATCTCCGCTCCATGTACCAGTACCTCTCCGCTCAATGTACAAGTACATCTGCGCTCCATGTAGGGCTGGGTATCGTTCAAAATTTTTCGATATCGATACCGTTTCGATACTTGGATTTCGATACCGGTTCCTGAACGATACTTTTTTCGATACCAATTTTTAGAAAAATCCATTTTAACAAAAATAAAACTGCATTACACATTGAAATTATTTTACAAATCTTTAGTTTCCCCCCATCTTAAGTTTTACAGCAGAAAAAAATAAAACCTACTGTATTTAACATAACTTTAAGTTCTCTAAACGTATTGCCGTCCCTACAAAAAATATTGGAGTACTACAAAGGAAAGAAATGTAGCTAAAACAAATAAATCAGTGGAATAGTTTTCAGTGCAAAACAGAGAGTTGCAAATCAGGGTTTAATGCTCACTGATGCAACAGAACTCTATTCTTGTACAAACTGATGAGATGGCTCCACTTCATGCATGGAAGACTAGTTGAGCATTGACTAGCCTATCAATATAGCCTTATATGCCACAAAGTGAATCGCATTTATATTCAACAAACTATCATGACATCAGCGTTTGTTAACGAGTTGCTAAAAATACATGGGCGATAACTGCCCGCTTGCACATAACGCTAATTAATTAAACATTAACGCTAGCGTTGCAGATCAGTGTGCTCACTGCTGCAACAGAACGTCATTCTTGTCAAATCTGACGAGACAGCTCAACTTCACTGACTAGCCAATCAATATAAATGAATCGCATTTACATTCAACAAACTATCATGACATCAGCGTTTGTTAACGAGTTGCTAAAAATACACAATGCCCGCTTGCGCATAACGTTACGGCGGCAATTAATTAAACGATCTAATGCTACAACTCACAGCCAGATGCATGGATTTGTCAGACTGAGGGATCTGATAACCGCTAACTTGCGGTAAGCTGAGCTGACCCACCTCTCAATTATTTCTCTTGTCTGTGGAAACCAGTCCGTGTTGTTTCTGTTTCTTTTCCTGCTTTTCATCATCTTCGCCATATGGTAATCCAGCATAGGAGTAGCTTGAGTGGCTAACTTCTTGTATACTATCCGCACCGCACGCCTGGCTCACAGTCACAACAAACACACCGGCTAAAGTGGGCGTAACGTTTCCTGCATGCCTCTACATGACAGCCAATCACCAGCCGTATTAGAGCGCGGCGTGCAAGCATGTCGCATGCTTATAGGCTCAATGACGCTGTTTTGTTTTGGTATCGAAAATTGGTATCGATTGACAAGGGAGGCTTCGATACCCCTTAGTATCGATGTTTCCATTTCGGTGCCAAGTAAGTATCGAAACTCGATACCCAGCCCTAGCTCCATGTACAAGTACCTCTCCGCTCAATGTACAAGTACCTCTCCGCTCAATGTACAAGTACCTCTCCGCTCCATGTACAAGTACCTCTCCGCTCCATGTACAAGTACCTCTCCGCTCCATGTACAAGTACCTCTCCGCTCCATGTACAAGTACATCTCTGCTCCATGTACAAGTACCTCTCCGCTCAATGTACAAGTACATCTCCGCTCCATGTACAAGTACCTCTCCGCTCCATGTACAAGTACATCTCCGCTCCATGTACAAGTACCTCTCCGCTCCATGTACAAGTACCTCTCCGCTCAATGTACAAGTACATCTCCGCTCCATGTACAAGTACATCTCTGCTCCATGTACAAGTACCTCTCCGCTCAATGTACAAGTACATCTCCGCTCCATGTACAAGTACCTCTCCGCTCCATGTACAAGTACCTCTCCGGTCCATGTACAAGTACCTCTCCGCTCCATGTACAAGTACCTCTCCGCTCCATGTACAAGTACCTCTCCGCTCAATGTCAAGTGTCGACAGTACCTCTCCGCTCCATGTACAAATACCTCTCCGCTCTCATGTACAAGTACCTCTCCGCTCCATGTACAAGTACCTCTCCGCTCAATGTCAAGTGTCGACAGTACCTCTCCGCTCCATGTACAAATACCTCTCCGCTCCATGTACAAGTACCTCTCCGCTCTCATGTACAAGTACCTCTCCGCTCCATGTACAAGTAGCTCTCCGCTCAATGTACAAGTGTCGACAGTACCTTTCCGCTCCATGTACAAATACCTCTCCGCTCTCATGTACAAGTACCTCTCCGCTCCATGTACAAGTACCTCTCCGCTCAATGTACAAATACCTCTCCGCTCCATGTATAAGTACCTCTCCGCTCTATGTACAAGTACCTCTCCGCTCCATGTACAAGTACCTCTCCGCTCAATGTACAAATACCTCTCCGCTCCATGTACAAGTAGCTCTCCGCTGAATGTACAAGTGTCGACAGTACCTCTCCGCTCAATGTACAAGTACCTCTCCGCTCAATGTACAAATACCTCTCCGCTCCATGTACAAGTACCTCTCCGCTCAATGTCAAGTATCGACAGTACCTCTCCGCTCCATGTACAAGTACCTCTCCGCTGAATGTACAAGTGTCGACAGTACCTCTCCGCTCAATGTACAAGTACCTCTCCGCTCCATGTACAAGTACCTCTCCGCTCTCATGTACAAGTACCTCTCCGCTCCATGTACAAGTACCTCTCCGCTCAATGTACAAGTACCTCTGCGCTCCATGTACAAGTACCTCTCCGCTCAATGTACAAGTACCTCTCCGCTCAATGTACAAGTGTCGACAGTACCTCTCCGCTCCATGTACAAGTACCTCTCCGCTCAATGTACAAGTGTCGACAGTACCTCTACGCTCAATGTACAAGTGTCGACAGTACCTCTCCGCTCTCATGTACAAGTACCTCTCCGATCCATGTACAAGTACATCTCCGCTCCATGTACAAGTACATCTCCGCTCAATGTACAAGTACCTCTCCGCTCCATGTACAAGTACCTCTCCGCTCCATGTACAAGTACCTCTCCGCTCCATGTACAAGTACCTCTCCGCTCCATGTACAAGTACCTCTCCGCTCAATGTACAAGTACCTCTCCGCTCCATGTACAAGTACCTCTCCGCTCCATGTACAAGTACCTCTCCGCTCCATGTACAAGTACCTCTCCGCTCAATGTACAAGTACCTCTCCGCTCCATGTACAAGTACCTCTCCGCTCCATGTACAAGTACCTCTCCGCTCCATGTACAAGTACCTCTCCGCTCAATGTACAAGTACCTCTCCGCTCCCTGTACAAGTACATCTCCGCTCCATGTACAAGTACCTCTCCGCTCCATGTACAAGTACCTCTCCGCTCAATGTACAAGTGTCGACAGTACCTCTCCGCTCCATGTACAAGTACCTCTCCGCTCCATGTACAAGTACCTCTCCGCTCAATGTACAAGTGTCGACAGTACCTCTCCGCTCCATCTACAATTACCTCTCCGCTCAATGTACAAGTACCTCTCCGCTGAATGTACAAGTACCTCTCCGCTCCATGTACAAGTACCTCTCCGCTCCATGTACAAATACCTCTCCGCTCCATGTACAAGTACCTCTCCGCTCCATGTACAAGCACCTCTCCGCTACATGTACAAGTACCTCTCCGCTCCATGTACAAGTACCTCTCCGCTCCATGTACAAGTACCTCTCCGCTCAATGTACAAGTACCTCTCCGCTCCATGTACAAATACCTCTCCGCTCCATGTACAAATACCTCTCCGCTCCATGTACAAGTACCTCTCCGCTCCATGTACCAGTACCTCTCCGCTCAATGTACAAGTACATCTCCGCTCAATGTACAAGTACATCTCCGCTCAATGTACAAGTACCTCTCCGCTCAATGTACAAGTACCTCTCCGCTCCATGTACAAGTACCTCTCCGCTCAATGTACAAGTACATCTCCGCTCAATGTACAAGTACATCTCCGCTCAATGTACAAGTACGTCTCCGCTCAATGTACAAGTACCTCTCCGCTCAATGTACAAGTACCTCTCCGCTCCATGTACAAGTACCTCTCCGCTCAATGTACAAGTACATCTCCGCTCCATGTACCAGTACCTCTCCGCTCAATGTACAAGTACCTCTCCGCTCAATGTACAAGTACATCTCCGCTCCATGTTCAAGTACGTCTCCGCTCAATGTATAAGTACCTCTCCGCTCCATGTACAAGTACCTCTCCGCTCCATGTACAAGTACATCTCCGCTCCATGTACAAGTACATCTCCGCTCCATGTACAAGTACCTCTCCGCTCCATGTACAAGTACCTCTCCGCTCCATGTACAAGTACATCTCCGCTCCATGTACAAGTACCTCTCCGCTCAATGTACAAGTACATCTCCGCTCCATGTACAAGTACATCTCCACTCCATGTACAAGTACCTCTCCGCTCAATGTACAAGTACATCTCCGCTCCATGTACCAGTACCTCTCCGCTCAATGTACAAGTACATCTCCACTCCATGTACAAGTACCTCTCCGCTCAATGTACAAGTACATCTCCGCTCCATGTACCAGTACCTCTCCGCTCAATGTACAAGTACATCTCCACTCCATGTACAAGTACCTCTCCGCTCAATGTACAAGTACATCTCCGCTCCATGTACCAGTACCTCTCCGCTCAATGTACAAGTACATCTCCGCTCCATGTACAAGTACCTCTCCGCTCAATGTACAAGTACCTCTCCGCTCAATGTACAAGGACATCTCCGCTCCATGTACCAGTACCTCTCCGCTCAATGTACAAGTACATCTGCGCTCCATGTAGGGCTGGGTATCGTTCAAAATTTTTCGATATCGATACCGTTTCGATACTTGGATTTCGATACCGGTTCCTGAACGATACTTTTTTCGATACCAATTTTTAGAAAAATCCATTTTAACAAAAATAAAACTGCATTACACATTGAAATTATTTTACAAATCTTTAGTTTCCCCCCATCTTAAGTTTTACAGCAGAAAAAAATAAAACCTACTGTATTTAACATAACTTTAAGTTCTCTAAACGTATTGCCGTCCCTACAAAAAATATTGGAGTACTACAAAGGAAAGAAATGTAGCTAAAACAAATAAATCAGTGGAATAGTTTTCAGTGCAAAACAGAGAGTTGCAAATCAGGGTTTAATGCTCACTGATGCAACAGAACTCTATTCTTGTACAAACTGATGAGATGGCTCCACTTCATGCATGGAAGACTAGTTGAGCATTGACTAGCCTATCAATATAGCCTTATATGCCACAAAGTGAATCGCATTTATATTCAACAAACTATCATGACATCAGCGTTTGTTAACGAGTTGCTAAAAATACATGGGCGATAACTGCCCGCTTGCACATAACGCTAATTAATTAAACATTAACGCTAGCGTTGCAGATCAGTGTGCTCACTGCTGCAACAGAACGTCATTCTTGTCAAATCTGACGAGACAGCTCAACTTCACTGACTAGCCAATCAATATAAATGAATCGCATTTACATTCAACAAACTATCATGACATCAGCGTTTGTTAACGAGTTGCTAAAAATACACAATGCCCGCTTGCGCATAACGTTACGGCGGCAATTAATTAAACGATCTAATGCTACAACTCACAGCCAGATGCATGGATTTGTCAGACTGAGGGATCTGATAACCGCTAACTTGCGGTAAGCTGAGCTGACCCACCTCTCAATTATTTCTCTTGTCTGTGGAAACCAGTCCGTGTTGTTTCTGTTTCTTTTCCTGCTTTTCATCATCTTCGCCATATGGTAATCCAGGATAGGAGTAGCTTGAGTGGCTAACTTCTTGTATACTATCCGCACCGCACGCCTGGCTCACAGTCACAACAAACACACCGGCTAAAGTGGGCGTAACGTTTCCTGCATGCCTCTACATGACAGCCAATCACCAGCCGTATTAGAGCGCGGCGTGCAAGCATGTCGCATGCTTATAGGCTCAATGACGCTGTTTTGTTTTGGTATCGAAAATTGGTATCGATTGACAAGGGAGGCTTCGATACCCCTTAGTATCGATGTTTCCATTTCGGTGCCAAGTAAGTATCGAAACTCGATACCCAGCCCTAGCTCCATGTACAAGTACCTCTCCGCTCAATGTACAAGTACCTCTCCGCTCAATGTACAAGTACCTCTCCGCTCCATGTACAAGTACCTCTCCGCTCCATGTACAAGTACCTCTCCGCTCCATGTACAAGTACCTCTCCGCTCCATGTACAAGTACATCTCTGCTCCATGTACAAGTACCTCTCCGCTCAATGTACAAGTACATCTCCGCTCCATGTACAAGTACCTCTCCGCTCCATGTACAAGTACATCTCCGCTCCATGTACAAGTACCTCTCCGCTCCATGTACAAGTACCTCTCCGCTCAATGTACAAGTACATCTCCGCTCCATGTACAAGTACCTCTCCGCTCCATGTACAAGTACATCTCCGCTCCATGTACAAGTACCTCTCCGCTCAATGTACAAGTACATCTCCGCTCCATGTACAAGTACATCTCCACTCCATGTACAAGTACCTCTCCGCTCAATGTACAAGTACATCTCCGCTCCATGTACCAGTACCTCTCCGCTCAATGTACAAGTACATCTCCACTCCATGTACAAGTACCTCTCCGCTCAATGTACAAGTACATCTCCGCTCCATGTACCAGTACCTCTCCGCTCAATGTACAAGTACATCTCCACTCCATGTACAAGTACCTCTCCGCTCAATGTACAAGTACATCTCCGCTCCATGTACCAGTACCTCTCCGCTCCATGTACAAGTACCTCTCCGCTCCATGTACAAGTACCTCTCCGCTCCATGTACAAGTACATCTCTGCTCCATGTACAAGTACCTCTCCGCTCAATGTACAAGTACATCTCCGCTCCATGTACAAGTACCTCTCCGCTCCATGTACAAGTACATCTCTGCTCCATGTACAAGTACCTCTCCGCTCCATGTACAAGTACCTCTCCGCTCAATGTACAAGTACATCTCCGCTCCATGTACAAGTACCTCTCCGCTCCATGTACAAGTACATCTCCGCTCCATGTACAAGTACCTCTCCGCTCAATGTACAAGTACATCTCCGCTCCATGTACAAGTACATCTCCACTCCATGTACAAGTACCTCTCCGCTCAATGTACAAGTACATCTCCGCTCCATGTACCAGTACCTCTCCGCTCAATGTACAAGTACATCTCCACTCCATGTACAAGTACCTCTCCGCTCAATGTACAAGTACATCTCCGCTCCATGTACCAGTACCTCTCCGCTCAATGTACAAGTACATCTCCACTCCATGTACAAGTACCTCTCCGCTCAATGTACAAGTACATCTCCGCTCCATGTACCAGTACCTCTCCGCTCCATGTACAAGTACCTCTCCGCTCCATGTACAAGTACCTCTCCGCTCCATGTACAAGTACATCTCTGCTCCATGTACAAGTACCTCTCCGCTCAATGTACAAGTACATCTCCGCTCCATGTACAAGTACCTCTCCGCTCCATGTACAAGTACATCTCCGCTCCATGTACAAGTACCTCTCCGCTCCATGTACAAGTACCTCTCCGCTCAATGTACAAGTACATCTCCGCTCCATGTACAAGTACCTCTCCGCTCCATGTACAAGTACATCTCCGCTCCATGTACAAGTACCTCTCCGCTCAATGTACAAGTACATCTCCGCTCCATGTACAAGTACATCTCCACTCCATGTACAAGTACCTCTCCGCTCAATGTACAAGTACATCTCCGCTCCATGTACCAGTACCTCTCCGCTCAATGTACAAGTACATCTCCACTCCATGTACAAGTACCTCTCCGCTCAATGTACAAGTACATCTCCGCTCCATGTACAAGTACATCTCCACTCCATGTACAAGTACCTCTCCGCTCAATGTACAAGTACATCTCCGCTCCATGTACCAGTACCTCTCCGCTCAATGTACAAGTACATCTCCACTCCATGTACAAGTACCTCTCCGCTCAATGTACAAGTACATCTCCGCTCCATGTACCAGTACCTCTCCGCTCAATGTACAAGTACATCTCCACTCCATGTACAAGTACCTCTCCGCTCAATGTACAAGTACATCTCCGCTCCATGTACCAGTACCTCTCCGCTCCATGTACAAGTACCTCTCCGCTCCATGTACAAGTACCTCTCCGCTCCATGTACAAGTACATCTCTGCTCCATGTACAAGTACCTCTCCGCTCAATGTACAAGTACATCTCCGCTCCATGTACAAGTACCTCTCCGCTCCATGTACAAGTACATCTCTGCTCCATGTACAAGTACCTCTCCGCTCCATGTACAAGTACCTCTCCGCTCAATGTACAAGTACATCTCCGCTCCATGTACAAGTACCTCTCCGCTCCATGTACAAGTACATCTCCGCTCCATGTACAAGTACCTCTCCGCTCCATGTACAAGTACATCTCCGCTCCATGTACAAGTACATCTCCACTCCATGTACAAGTACCTCTCCGCTCAATGTACAAGTACATCTCCGCTCCATGTACCAGTACCTCTCCGCTCAATGTACAAGTACATCTCCACTCCATGTACAAGTACCTCTCCGCTCAATGTACAAGTACATCTCCGCTCCATGTACCAGTACCTCTCCGCTCAATGTACAAGTACATCTCCACTCCATGTACAAGTACCTCTCCGCTCAATGTACAAGTACATCTCCGCTCCATGTACCAGTACCTCTCCGCTCCATGTACAAGTACCTCTCCGCTCCATGTACAAGTACCTCTCCGCTCCATGTACAAGTACATCTCTGCTCCATGTACAAGTACCTCTCCGCTCAATGTACAAGTACATCTCCGCTCCATGTACAAGTACCTCTCCGCTCCATGTACAAGTACATCTCCGCTCCATGTACAAGTACCTCTCCGCTCCATGTACAAGTACCTCTCCGCTCAATGTACAAGTACATCTCCGCTCCATGTACAAGTACCTCTCCGCTCCATGTACAAGTACATCTCCGCTCCATGTACAAGTACCTCTCCGCTCAATGTACAAGTACATCTCCGCTCCATGTACAAGTACATCTCCACTCCATGTACAAGTACCTCTCCGCTCAATGTACAAGTACATCTCCGCTCCATGTACCAGTACCTCTCCGCTCAATGTACAAGTACATCTCCACTCCATGTACAAGTACCTCTCCGCTCAATGTACAAGTACATCTCCGCTCCATGTACCAGTACCTCTCCGCTCAATGTACAAGTACATCTCCACTCCATGTACAAGTACCTCTCCGCTCAATGTACAAATACCTCTCCGCTCCATGTACAAGTACCTCTCCGCTCAATGTACAAGTACATCTGCGCTCCATGTAGGGCTGGGTATCGTTCAAAATTTTTCGATATCGATACCGTTTCGATACTTGGATTTCGATACCGGTTCCTGAACGATACTTTTTTCGATACCAATTTTTAGAAAAATCCATTTTAACAAAAATAAAACTGCATTACACATTGAAATTATTTTACAAATCTTTAGTTTCCCCCCATCTTAAGTTTTACAGCAGAAAAAAATAAAACCTACTGTATTTAACATAACTTTAAGTTCTCTAAACGTATTGCCGTCCCTACAAAAAATATTGGAGTACTACAAAGGAAAGAAATGTAGCTAAAACAAATAAATCAGTGGAATAGTTTTCAGTGCAAAACAGAGAGTTGCAAATCAGGGTTTAATGCTCACTGATGCAACAGAACTCTATTCTTGTACAAACTGATGAGATGGCTCCACTTCATGCATGGAAGACTAGTTGAGCATTGACTAGCCTATCAATATAGCCTTATATGCCACAAAGTGAATCGCATTTATATTCAACAAACTATCATGACATCAGCGTTTGTTAACGAGTTGCTAAAAATACATGGGCGATAACTGCCCGCTTGCACATAACGCTAATTAATTAAACATTAACGCTAGCGTTGCAGATCAGTGTGCTCACTGCTGCAACAGAACGTCATTCTTGTCAAATCTGACGAGACAGCTCAACTTCACTGACTAGCCAATCAATATAAATGAATCGCATTTACATTCAACAAACTATCATGACATCAGCGTTTGTTAACGAGTTGCTAAAAATACACAATGCCCGCTTTCGCATAACGTTACGGCGGCAATTAATTAAACGATCTAATGCTACAACTCACAGCCAGATGCATGGATTTGTCAGACTGAGGGATCTGATAACCGCTAACTTGCGGTAAGCTGAGCTGACCCACCTCTCAATTATTTCTCTTGTCTGTGGAAACCAGTCCGTGTTGTTTCTGTTTCTTTTCCTGCTTTTCATCATCTTCGCCATATGGTAATCCAGCATAGGAGTAGCTTGAGTGGCTAACTTCTTGTATACTATCCGCACCGCACGCCTGGCTCACAGTCACAACAAACACACCGGCTAAAGTGGGCGTAACGTTTCCTGCATGCCTCTACATGACAGCCAATCACCAGCCGTATTAGAGCGCGGCGTGCAAGCATGTTGCATGCTTATAGGCTCAATGACGCTGTTTTGTTTTGGTATCGAAAATTGGTATCGATTGACAAGGGAGGCTTCGATACCCCTTAGTATCGATGTTTCCATTTCGGTGCCAAGTAAGTATCGAAACTCGATACCCAGCCCTAGCTCCATGTACCTCTCCGCTCAATGTACAAGTACCTCTCCGCTCAATGTACAAGTACCTCTCCGCTCCATGTACAAGTACCTCTCCGCTCCATGTACAAGTACCTCTCCGCTCCATGTACAAGTACCTCTCCGCTCAATGTACAAGTACATCTCCGCTCCATGTACAAGTACCTCTCCGCTCAATGTACAAGTACCTCTCCGCTCAATGTACAAGTACATCTCCGCTCCATGTACCAGTACCTCTCCGCTCAATGTACAAGTACATCTGCGCTCCATGTAGGGCTGGGTATCGTTCAAAATTTTTCGATATCGATACCGTTTCGATACTTGGATTTCGATACCGGTTCCTGAACGATACTTTTTTCGATACCAATTTTTAGAAAAATCCATTTTAACAAAAATAAAACTGCATTACACATTGAAATTATTTTACAAATCTTTAGTTTCCCCCCATCTTAAGTTTTACAGCAGAAAAAAATAAAACCTACTGTATTTAACATAACTTTAAGTTCTCTAAACGTATTGCCGTCCCTACAAAAAATATTGGAGTACTACAAAGGAAAGAAATGTAGCTAAAACAAATAAATCAGTGGAATAGTTTTCAGTGCAAAACAGAGAGTTGCAAATCAGGGTTTAATGCTCACTGATGCAACAGAACTCTATTCTTGTACAAACTGATGAGATGGCTCCACTTCATGCATGGAAGACTAGTTGAGCATTGACTAGCCTATCAATATAGCCTTATATGCCACAAAGTGAATCGCATTTATATTCAACAAACTATCATGACATCAGCGTTTGTTAACGAGTTGCTAAAAATACATGGGCGATAACTGCCCGCTTGCACATAACGCTAATTAATTAAACATTAACGCTAGCGTTGCAGATCAGTGTGCTCACTGCTGCAACAGAACGTCATTCTTGTCAAATCTGACGAGACAGCTCAACTTCACTGACTAGCCAATCAATATAAATGAATCGCATTTACATTCAACAAACTATCATGACATCAGCGTTTGTTAACGAGTTGCTAAAAATACACAATGCCCGCTTGCGCATAACGTTACGGCGGCAATTAATTAAACGATCTAATGCTACAACTCACAGCCAGATGCATGGATTTGTCAGACTGAGGGATCTGATAACCGCTAACTTGCGGTAAGCTGAGCTGACCCACCTCTCAATTATTTCTCTTGTCTGTGGAAACCAGTCCGTGTTGTTTCTGTTTCTTTTCCTGCTTTTCATCATCTTCGCCATATGGTAATCCAGCATAGGAGTAGCTTGAGTGGCTAACTTCTTGTATACTATCCGCACCGCACGCCTGGCTCACAGTCACAACAAACACACCGGCTAAAGTGGGCGTAACGTTTCCTGCATGCCTCTACATGACAGCCAATCACCAGCCGTATTAGAGCGCGGCGTGCAAGCATGTTGCATGCTTATAGGCTCAATGACGCTGTTTTGTTTTGGTATCGAAAATTGGTATCGATTGACAAGGGAGGCTTCGATACCCCTTAGTATCGATGTTTCCATTTCGGTGCCAAGTAAGTATCGAAACTCGATACCCAGCCCTAGCTCCATGTACCTCTCCGCTCAATGTACAAGTACCTCTCCGCTCAATGTACAAGTACCTCTCCGCTCCATGTACAAGTACCTCTCCGCTCCATGTACAAGTACCTCTCCGCTCCATGTACAAGTACCTCTCCGCTCCATGTACAAGTACATCTCTGCTCCATGTACAAGTACCTCTCCGCTCAATGTACAAGTACATCTCCGCTCCATGTACAAGTACCTCTCCGCTCCATGTACAAGTACATCTCCGCTCCATGTACAAGTACCTCTCCGCTCCATGTACAAGTACCTCTCCGCTCAATGTACAAGTACATCTCCGCTCCATGTACAAGTACATCTCTGCTCCATGTACAAGTACCTCTCCGCTCAATGTACAAGTACATCTCCGCTCCATGTACAAGTACCTCTCCGCTCCATGTACAAGTACCTCTCCGGTCCATGTACAAGTACCTCTCCGCTCCATGTACAAGTACCTCTCCGCTCCATGTACAAGTACCTCTCCGCTCAATGTCAAGTGTCGACAGTACCTCTCCGCTCCATGTACAAATACCTCTCCGCTCTCATGTACAAGTACCTCTCCGCTCCATGTACAAGTACCTCTCAGCTCAATGTCAAGTGTCGACAGTACCTCTCCGCTCCATGTACAAATACCTCTCCGCTCCATGTACAAGTACCTCTCCGCTCTCATGTACAAGTACCTCTCCGCTCCATGTACAAGTAGCTCTCCGCTCAATGTACAAGTGTCGACAGTACCTTTCCGCTCCATGTACAAATACCTCTCCGCTCTCATGTACAAGTACCTCTCCGCTCCATGTACAAGTACCTCTCCGCTCAATGTACAAATACCTCTCCGCTCCATGTATAAGTACCTCTCCGCTCTATGTACAAGTACCTCTCCGCTCCATGTACAAGTACCTCTCCGCTCAATGTACAAATACCTCTCCGCTCCATGTACAAGTACCTCTCCGCTCAATGTACAAGTACATCTGCGCTCCATGTAGGGCTGGGTATCGTTCAAAATTTTTCGATATCGATACCGTTTCGATACTTGGATTTCGATACCGGTTCCTGAACGATACTTTTTTCGATACCAATTTTTAGAAAAATCCATTTTAACAAAAATAAAACTGCATTACACATTGAAATTATTTTACAAATCTTTAGTTTCCCCCCATCTTAAGTTTTACAGCAGAAAAAAATAAAACCTACTGTATTTAACATAACTTTAAGTTCTCTAAACGTATTGCCGTCCCTACAAAAAATATTGGAGTACTACAAAGGAAAGAAATGTAGCTAAAACAAATAAATCAGTGGAATAGTTTTCAGTGCAAAACAGAGAGTTGCAAATCAGGGTTTAATGCTCACTGATGCAACAGAACTCTATTCTTGTACAAACTGATGAGATGGCTCCACTTCATGCATGGAAGACTAGTTGAGCATTGACTAGCCTATCAATATAGCCTTATATGCCACAAAGTGAATCGCATTTATATTCAACAAACTATCATGACATCAGCGTTTGTTAACGAGTTGCTAAAAATACATGGGCGATAACTGCCCGCTTGCACATAACGCTAATTAATTAAACATTAACGCTAGCGTTGCAGATCAGTGTGCTCACTGCTGCAACAGAACGTCATTCTTGTCAAATCTGACGAGACAGCTCAACTTCACTGACTAGCCAATCAATATAAATGAATCGCATTTACATTCAACAAACTATCATGACATCAGCGTTTGTTAACGAGTTGCTAAAAATACACAATGCCCGCTTGCGCATAACGTTACGGCGGCAATTAATTAAACGATCTAATGCTACAACTCACAGCCAGATGCATGGATTTGTCAGACTGAGGGATCTGATAACCGCTAACTTGCGGTAAGCTGAGCTGACCCACCTCTCAATTATTTCTCTTGTCTGTGGAAACCAGTCCGTGTTGTTTCTGTTTCTTTTCCTGCTTTTCATCATCTTCGCCATATGGTAATCCAGCATAGGAGTAGCTTGAGTGGCTAACTTCTTGTATACTATCCGCACCGCACGCCTGGCTCACAGTCACAACAAACACACCGGCTAAAGTGGGCGTAACGTTTCCTGCATGCCTCTACATGACAGCCAATCACCAGCCGTATTAGAGCGCGGCGTGCAAGCATGTCGCATGCTTATAGGCTCAATGACGCTGTTTTGTTTTGGTATCGAAAATTGGTATCGATTGACAAGGGAGGCTTCGATACCCCTTAGTATCGATGTTTCCATTTCGGTGCCAAGTAAGTATCGAAACTCGATACCCAGCCCTAGCTCCATGTACAAGTACCTCTCCGCTCAATGTACAAGTACCTCTCCGCTCAATGTACAAGTACCTCTCCGCTCCATGTACAAGTACCTCTCCGCTCCATGTACAAGTACCTCTCCGCTCCATGTACAAGTACCTCTCCGCTCCATGTACAAGTACATCTCTGCTCCATGTACAAGTACCTCTCCGCTCAATGTACAAGTACATCTCCGCTCCATGTACAAGTACCTCTCCGCTCCATGTACAAGTACATCTCCGCTCCATGTACAAGTACCTCTCCGCTCCATGTACAAGTACCTCTCCGCTCAATGTACAAGTACATCTCCGCTCCATGTACAAGTACATCTCTGCTCCATGTACAAGTACCTCTCCGCTCAATGTACAAGTACATCTCCGCTCCATGTACAAGTACCTCTCCGCTCCATGTACAAGTACCTCTCCGGTCCATGTACAAGTACCTCTCCGCTCCATGTACAAGTACCTCTCCGCTCCATGTACAAGTACCTCTCCGCTCAATGTCAAGTGTCGACAGTACCTCTCCGCTCCATGTACAAATACCTCTCCGCTCTCATGTACAAGTACCTCTCCGCTCCATGTACAAGTACCTCTCCGCTCAATGTCAAGTGTCGACAGTACCTCTCCGCTCCATGTACAAATACCTCTCCGCTCCATGTACAAGTACCTCTCCGCTCTCATGTACAAGTACCTCTCCGCTCCATGTACAAGTAGCTCTCCGCTCAATGTACAAGTGTCGACAGTACCTTTCCGCTCCATGTACAAATACCTCTCCGCTCTCATGTACAAGTACCTCTCCGCTCCATGTACAAGTACCTCTCCGCTCAATGTACAAATACCTCTCCGCTCCATGTATAAGTACCTCTCCGCTCTATGTACAAGTACCTCTCCGCTCCATGTACAAGTACCTCTCCGCTCAATGTACAAATACCTCTCCGCTCCATGTACAAGTACCTCTCCGCTCAATGTACAAGTACATCTGCGCTCCATGTAGGGCTGGGTATCGTTCAAAATTTTTCGATATCGATACCGTTTCGATACTTGGATTTCGATACCGGTTCCTGAACGATACTTTTTTCGATACCAATTTTTAGAAAAATCCATTTTAACAAAAATAAAACTGCATTACACATTGAAATTATTTTACAAATCTTTAGTTTCCCCCCATCTTAAGTTTTACAGCAGAAAAAAATAAAACCTACTGTATTTAACATAACTTTAAGTTCTCTAAACGTATTGCCGTCCCTACAAAAAATATTGGAGTACTACAAAGGAAAGAAATGTAGCTAAAACAAATAAATCAGTGGAATAGTTTTCAGTGCAAAACAGAGAGTTGCAAATCAGGGTTTAATGCTCACTGATGCAACAGAACTCTATTCTTGTACAAACTGATGAGATGGCTCCACTTCATGCATGGAAGACTAGTTGAGCATTGACTAGCCTATCAATATAGCCTTATATGCCACAAAGTGAATCGCATTTATATTCAACAAACTATCATGACATCAGCGTTTGTTAACGAGTTGCTAAAAATACATGGGCGATAACTGCCCGCTTGCACATAACGCTAATTAATTAAACATTAACGCTAGCGTTGCAGATCAGTGTGCTCACTGCTGCAACAGAATGTCATTCTTGTCAAATCTGACGAGACAGCTCAACTTCACTGACTAGCCAATCAATATAAATGAATCGCATTTACATTCAACAAACTATCATGACATCAGCGTTTGTTAACGAGTTGCTAAAAATACACAATGCCCGCTTGCGCATAACGTTACGGCGGCAATTAATTAAACGATCTAATGCTACAACTCACAGCCAGATGCATGGATTTGTCAGACTGAGGGATCTGATAACCGCTAACTTGCGGTAAGCTGAGCTGACCCACCTCTCAATTATTTCTCTTGTCTGTGGAAACCAGTCCGTGTTGTTTCTGTTTCTTTTCCTGCTTTTCATCATCTTCGCCATATGGTAATCCAGCATAGGAGTAGCTTGAGTGGCTAACTTCTTGTATACTATCCGCACCGCACGCCTGGCTCACAGTCACAACAAACACACCGGCTAAAGTGGGCGTAACGTTTCCTGCATGCCTCTACATGACAGCCAATCACCAGCCGTATTAGAGCGCGGCGTGCAAGCATGTTGCATGCTTATAGGCTCAATGACGCTGTTTTGTTTTGGTATCGAAAATTGGTATCGATTGACAAGGGAGGCTTCGATACCCCTTAGTATCGATGTTTCCATTTCGGTGCCAAGTAAGTATCGAAACTCGATACCCAGCCCTAGCTCCATGTACAAGTACCTCTCCGCTCAATGTACAAGTACCTCTCCGCTCAATGTACAAGTACCTCTCCGCTCCATGTACAAGTACCTCTCCGCTCCATGTACAAGTACCTCTCCGCTCCATGTACAAGTACCTCTCCGCTCCATGTACAAGTACATCTCTGCTCCATGTACAAGTACCTCTCCGCTCAATGTACAAGTACATCTCCGCTCCATGTACAAGTACCTCTCCGCTCCATGTACAAGTACATCTCCGCTCCATGTACAAGTACCTCTCCGCTCCATGTACAAGTACCTCTCCGCTCAATGTACAAGTACATCTCCGCTCCATGTACAAGTACATCTCTGCTCCATGTACAAGTACCTCTCCGCTCAATGTACAAGTACATCTCCGCTCCATGTACAAGTACCTCTCCGCTCCATGTACAAGTACCTCTCCGGTCCATGTACAAGTACCTCTCCGCTCCATGTACAAGTACCTCTCCGCTCCATGTACAAGTACCTCTCCGCTCAATGTCAAGTGTCGACAGTACCTCTCCGCTCCATGTACAAATACCTCTCCGCTCTCATGTACAAGTACCTCTCCGCTCCATGTACAAGTACCTCTCCGCTCAATGTCAAGTGTCGACAGTACCTCTCCGCTCCATGTACAAATACCTCTCCGCTCCATGTACAAGTACCTCTCCGCTCTCATGTACAAGTACCTCTCCGCTCCATGTACAAGTAGCTCTCCGCTCAATGTACAAGTGTCGACAGTACCTTTCCGCTCCATGTACAAATACCTCTCCGCTCTCATGTACAAGTACCTCTCCGCTCCATGTACAAGTACCTCTCCGCTCAATGTACAAATACCTCTCCGCTCCATGTATAAGTACCTCTCCGCTCTATGTACAAGTACCTCTCCGCTCCATGTACAAGTACCTCTCCGCTCAATGTACAAATACCTCTCCGCTCCATGTACAAGTACCTCTCCGCTCAATGTACAAGTACATCTGCGCTCCATGTAGGGCTGGGTATCGTTCAAAATTTTTCGATATCGATACCGTTTCGATACTTGGATTTCGATACCGGTTCCTGAACGATACTTTTTTCGATACCAATTTTTAGAAAAATCCATTTTAACAAAAATAAAACTGCATTACACATTGAAATTATTTTACAAATCTTTAGTTTCCCCCCATCTTAAGTTTTACAGCAGAAAAAAATAAAACCTACTGTATTTAACATAACTTTAAGTTCTCTAAACGTATTGCCGTCCCTACAAAAAATATTGGAGTACTACAAAGGAAAGAAATGTAGCTAAAACAAATACATCAGTGGAATAGTTTTCAGTGCAAAACAGAGAGTTGCAAATCAGGGTTTAATGCTCACTGATGCAACAGAACTCTATTCTTGTACAAACTGATGAGATGGCTCCACTTCATGCATGGAAGACTAGTTGAGCATTGACTAGCCTATCAATATAGCCTTATATGCCACAAAGTGAATCGCATTTATATTCAACAAACTATCATGACATCAGCGTTTGTTAACGAGTTGCTAAAAATACATGGGCGATAACTGCCCGCTTGCACATAACGCTAATTAATTAAACATTAACGCTAGCGTTGCAGATCAGTGTGCTCACTGCTGCAACAGAATGTCATTCTTGTCAAATCTGACGAGACAGCTCAACTTCACTGACTAGCCAATCAATATAAATGAATCGCATTTACATTCAACAAACTATCATGACATCAGCGTTTGTTAACGAGTTGCTAAAAATACACAATGCCCGCTTGCGCATAACGTTACGGCGGCAATTAATTAAACGATCTAATGCTACAACTCACAGCCAGATGCATGGATTTGTCAGACTGAGGGATCTGATAACCGCTAACTTGCGGTAAGCTGAGCTGACCCACCTCTCAATTATTTCTCTTGTCTGTGGAAACCAGTCCGTGTTGTTTCTGTTTCTTTTCCTGCTTTTCATCATCTTCGCCATATGGTAATCCAGCATAGGAGTAGCTTGAGTGGCTAACTTCTTGTATACTATCCGCACCGCACGCCTGGCTCACAGTCACAACAAACACACCGGCTAAAGTGGGCGTAACGTTTCCTGCATGCCTCTACATGACAGCCAATCACCAGCCGTATTAGAGCGCGGCGTGCAAGCATGTTGCATGCTTATAGGCTCAATGACGCTGTTTTGTTTTGGTATCGAAAATTGGTATCGATTGACAAGGGAGGCTTCGATACCCCTTAGTATCGATGTTTCCATTTCGGTGCCAAGTAAGTATCGAAACTCGATACCCAGCCCTAGCTCCATGTACAAGTACCTCTCCGCTCAATGTACAAGTACCTCTCCGCTCAATGTACAAGTACCTCTCCGCTCCATGTACAAGTACCTCTCCGCTCCATGTACAAGTACCTCTCCGCTCCATGTACAAGTACCTCTCCGCTCCATGTACAAGTACATCTCTGCTCCATGTACAAGTACCTCTCCGCTCAATGTACAAGTACATCTCCGCTCCATGTACAAGTACCTCTCCGCTCCATGTACAAGTACATCTCCGCTCCATGTACAAGTACCTCTCCGCTCCATGTACAAGTACCTCTCCGCTCAATGTACAAGTACATCTCCGCTCCATGTACAAGTACATCTCTGCTCCATGTACAAGTACCTCTCCGCTCAATGTACAAGTACATCTCCGCTCCATGTACAAGTACCTCTCCGCTCCATGTACAAGTACCTCTCCGGTCCATGTACAAGTACCTCTCCGCTCCATGTACAAGTACCTCTCCGCTCCATGTACAAGTACCTCTCCGCTCAATGTCAAGTGTCGACAGTACCTCTCCGCTCCATGTACAAATACCTCTCCGCTCTCATGTACAAGTACCTCTCCGCTCCATGTACAAGTACCTCTCCGCTCAATGTCAAGTGTCGACAGTACCTCTCCGCTCCATGTACAAATACCTCTCCGCTCCATGTACAAGTACCTCTCCGCTCTCATGTACAAGTACCTCTCCGCTCCATGTACAAGTAGCTCTCCGCTCAATGTACAAGTGTCGACAGTACCTTTCCGCTCCATGTACAAATACCTCTCCGCTCTCATGTACAAGTACCTCTCCGCTCCATGTACAAGTACCTCTCCGCTCAATGTACAAATACCTCTCCGCTCCATGTATAAGTACCTCTCCGCTCTATGTACAAGTACCTCTCCGCTCCATGTACAAGTACCTCTCCGCTCAATGTACAAATACCTCTCCGCTCCATGTACAAGTACCTCTCCGCTCAATGTACAAGTACATCTGCGCTCCATGTAGGGCTGGGTATCGTTCAAAAATTTTCGATATCGATACCGTTTCGATACTTGGATTTCGATACCGGTTCCTGAACGATACTTTTTTCGATACCAATTTTTAGAAAAATCCATTTTAACAAAAATAAAACTGCATTACACATTGAAATTATTTTACAAATCTTTAGTTTCCCCCCATCTTAAGTTTTACAGCAGAAAAAAATAAAACCTACTGTATTTAACATAACTTTAAGTTCTCTAAACGTATTGCCGTCCCTACAAAAAATATTGGAGTACTACAAAGGAAAGAAATGTAGCTAAAACAAATAAATCAGTGGAATAGTTTTCAGTGCAAAACAGAGAGTTGCAAATCAGGGTTTAATGCTCACTGATGCAACAGAACTCTATTCTTGTACAAACTGATGAGATGGCTCCACTTCATGCATGGAAGACTAGTTGAGCATTGACTAGCCTATCAATATAGCCTTATATGCCACAAAGTGAATCGCATTTATATTCAACAAACTATCATGACATCAGCGTTTGTTAACGAGTTGCTAAAAATACATGGGCGATAACTGCCCGCTTGCACATAACGCTAATTAATTAAACATTAACGCTAGCGTTGCAGATCAGTGTGCTCACTGCTGCAACAGAACGTCATTCTTGTCAAATCTGACGAGACAGCTCAACTTCACTGACTAGCCAATCAATATAAATGAATCGCATTTACATTCAACAAACTATCATGACATCAGCGTTTGTTAACGAGTTGCTAAAAATACACAATGCCCGCTTGCGCATAACGTTACGGCGGCAATTAATTAAACGATCTAATGCTACAACTCACAGCCAGATGCATGGATTTGTCAGACTGAGGGATCTGATAACCGCTAACTTGCGGTAAGCTGAGCTGACCCACCTCTCAATTATTTCTCTTGTCTGTGGAAACCAGTCCGTGTTGTTTCTGTTTCTTTTCCTGCTTTTCATCATCTTCGCCATATGGTAATTTAGCATAGGAGTAGCTTGAGTGGCTAACTTCTTGTATACTATCCGCACCGCACGCCTGGCTCACAGTCACAACAAACACACCGGCTAAAGTGGGCGTAACGTTTCCTGCATGCCTCTACATGACAGCCAATCACCAGCCGTATTAGAGCGCGGCGTGCAAGCATGTTGCATGCTTATAGGCTCAATGACGCTGTTTTGTTTTGGTATCGAAAATTGGTATCGATTGACAAGGGAGGCTTCGATACCCCTTAGTATCGATGTTTCCATTTCGGTGCCAAGTAAGTATCGAAACTCGATACCCAGCCCTAGCTCCATGTACAAGTACCTCTCCGCTCAATGTACAAGTACCTCTCCGCTCAATGTACAAGTACCTCTCCGCTCCATGTACAAGTACCTCTCCGCTCCATGTACAAGTACCTCTCCGCTCCATGTACAAGTACCTCTCCGCTCCATGTACAAGTACATCTCTGCTCCATGTACAAGTACCTCTCCGCTCAATGTACAAGTACATCTCCGCTCCATGTACAAGTACCTCTCCGCTCCATGTACAAGTACATCTCCGCTCCATGTACAAGTACCTCTCCGCTCCATGTACAAGTACCTCTCCGCTCAATGTACAAGTACATCTCCGCTCCATGTACAAGTACATCTCTGCTCCATGTACAAGTACCTCTCCGCTCAATGTACAAGTACATCTCCGCTCCATGTACAAGTACCTCTCCGCTCCATGTACAAGTACCTCTCCGGTCCATGTACAAGTACCTCTCCGCTCCATGTACAAGTACCTCTCCGCTCCATGTACAAGTACCTCTCCGCTCAATGTCAAGTGTCGACAGTACCTCTCCGCTCCATGTACAAATACCTCTCCGCTCTCATGTACAAGTACCTCTCCGCTCCATGTACAAGTACCTCTCCGCTCAATGTCAAGTGTCGACAGTACCTCTCCGCTCCATGTACAAATACCTCTCCGCTCCATGTACAAGTACCTCTCCGCTCTCATGTACAAGTACCTCTCCGCTCCATGTACAAGTAGCTCTCCGCTCAATGTACAAGTGTCGACAGTACCTTTCCGCTCCATGTACAAATACCTCTCCGCTCTCATGTACAAGTACCTCTCCGCTCCATGTACAAGTACCTCTCCGCTCAATGTACAAATACCTCTCCGCTCCATGTATAAGTACCTCTCCGCTCTATGTACAAGTACCTCTCCGCTCCATGTACAAGTACCTCTCCGCTCAATGTACAAATACCTCTCCGCTCCATGTACAAGTACCTCTCCGCTCAATGTACAAGTACATCTGCGCTCCATGTAGGGCTGGGTATCGTTCAAAATTTTTCGATATCGATACCGTTTCGATACTTGGATTTCGATACCGGTTCCTGAACGATACTTTTTTCGATACCAATTTTTAGAAAAATCCATTTTAACAAAAATAAAACTGCATTACACATTGAAATTATTTTACAAATCTTTAGTTTCCCCCCATCTTAAGTTTTACAGCAGAAAAAAATAAAACCTACTGTATTTAACATAACTTTAAGTTCTCTAAACGTATTGCCGTCCCTACAAAAAATATTGGAGTACTACAAAGGAAAGAAATGTAGCTAAAACAAATAAATCAGTGGAATAGTTTTCAGTGCAAAACAGAGAGTTGCAAATCAGGGTTTAATGCTCACTGATGCAACAGAACTCTATTCTTGTACAAACTGATGAGATGGCTCCACTTCATGCATGGAAGACTAGTTGAGCATTGACTAGCCTATCAATATAGCCTTATATGCCACAAAGTGAATCGCATTTATATTCAACAAACTATCATGACATCAGCGTTTGTTAACGAGTTGCTAAAAATACATGGGCGATAACTGCCCGCTTGCACATAACGCTAATTAATTAAACATTAACGCTAGCGTTGCAGATCAGTGTGCTCACTGCTGCAACAGAACGTCATTCTTGTCAAATCTGACGAGACAGCTCAACTTCACTGACTAGCCAATCAATATAAATGAATCGCATTTACATTCAACAAACTATCATGACATCAGCGTTTGTTAACGAGTTGCTAAAAATACACAATGCCCGCTTGCGCATAACGTTACGGCGGCAATTAATTAAACGATCTAATGCTACAACTCACAGCCAGATGCATGGATTTGTCAGACTGAGGGATCTGATAACCGCTAACTTGCGGTAAGCTGAGCTGACCCACCTCTCAATTATTTCTCTTGTCTGTGGAAACCAGTCCGTGTTGTTTCTGTTTCTTTTCCTGCTTTTCATCATCTTCGCCATATGGTAATCCAGCATAGGAGTAGCTTGAGTGGCTAACTTCTTGTATACTATCCGCACCGCACGCCTGGCTCACAGTCACAACAAACACACCGGCTAAAGTGGGCGTAACGTTTCCTGCATGCCTCTACATGACAGCCAATCACCAGCCGTATTAGAGCGCGGCGTGCAAGCATGTCGCATGCTTATAGGCTCAATGACGCTGTTTTGTTTTGGTATCGAAAATTGGTATCGATTGACAAGGGAGGCTTCGATACCCCTTAGTATCGATGTTTCCATTTCGGTGCCAAGTAAGTATCGAAACTCGATACCCAGCCCTAGCTCCATGTACAAGTACCTCTCCGCTCAATGTACAAGTACCTCTCCGCTCAATGTACAAGTACCTCTCCGCTCAATGTACAAGTACCTCTCCGCTCCATGTACAAGTACCTCTCCGCTCCATGTACAAGTACCTCTCCGCTCCATGTACAAGTACCTCTCCGCTCCATGTACAAGTACATCTCTGCTCCATGTACAAGTACCTCTCCGCTCAATGTACAAGTACATCTCCGCTCCATGTACAAGTACCTCTCCGCTCCATGTACAAGTACATCTCCGCTCCATGTACAAGTACCTCTCCGCTCCATGTACAAGTACCTCTCCGCTCAATGTACAAGTACATCTCCGCTCCATGTACAAGTACATCTCTGCTCCATGTACAAGTACCTCTCCGCTCAATGTACAAGTACATCTCCGCTCCATGTACAAGTACCTCTCCGCTCCATGTACAAGTACCTCTCCGGTCCATGTACAAGTACCTCTCCGCTCCATGTACAAGTACCTCTCCGCTCCATGTACAAGTACCTCTCCGCTCAATGTCAAGTGTCGACAGTACCTCTCCGCTCCATGTACAAATACCTCTCCGCTCTCATGTACAAGTACCTCTGCGCTCCATGTACAAGTACCTCTCCGCTCAATGTCAAGTGTCGACAGTACCTCTCCGCTCCATGTACAAATACCTCTCCGCTCCATGTACAAGTACCTCTCCGCTCTCATGTACAAGTACCTCTCCGCTCCATGTACAAGTAGCTCTCCGCTCAATGTACAAGTGTCGACAGTACCTTTCCGCTCCATGTACAAATACCTCTCCGCTCTCATGTACAAGTACCTCTCCGCTCCATGTACAAGTACCTCTCCGCTCAATGTACAAGTACATCTCCGCTCCATGTACAAGTACATCTCTGCTCCATGTACAAGTACCTCTCCGCTCAATGTACAAGTACATCTCCGCTCAATGTACAAGTACCTCTCCGCTCCATGTACAAGTACCTCTCCGCTCCATGTACAAGTACCTCTCCGCTCCATGTACAAGTACCTCTCCGCTCCATGTACAAGTACCTCTCCGCTCAATGTACAAGTACCTCTCCGCTCCATGTACAAGTACCTCTCCGCTCAATGTACAAGTACCTCTCCGCTCCATGTACAAGTACCTCTCCGCTCCATGTACAAGTACCTCTCCGCTCCATGTACAAGTACCTCTCCGCTCAATGTCAAGTATCGACAGTACCTCTCCGCTCCATGTACAAGTACCTCTCCGCTGAATGTACAAGTGTCGACAGTACCTCTCCGCTCAATGTACAAGTACCTCTCCGCTCCATGTACAAGTACCTCTCCGCTCTCATGTACAAGTACCTCTCCGCTCCATGTACAAGTACCTCTCCGCTCAATGTACAAGTACCTCTGCGCTCCATGTACAAGTACCTCTCCGCTCAATGTACAAGTACCTCTCCGCTCAATGTACAAGTGTCGACAGTACCTCTCCGCTCCATGTACAAGTACCTCTCCGCTCAATGTACAAGTGTCGACAGTACCTCTACGCTCAATGTACAAGTGTCGACAGTACCTCTCCGCTCTCATGTACAAGTACCTCTCCGATCCATGTACAAGTACATCTCCGCTCCATGTACAAGTACATCTCCGCTCAATGTACAAGTACCTCTCCGCTCCATGTACAAGTACCTCTCCGCTCCATGTACAAGTACCTCTCCGCTCCATGTACAAGTACCTCTCCGCTCCATGTACAAGTACCTCTCCGCTCAATGTACAAGTACCTCTCCGCTCCATGTACAAGTACCTCTCCGCTCCATGTACAAGTACCTCTCCGCTCCATGTACAAGTACCTCTCCGCTCAATGTACAAGTACCTCTCCGCTCCATGTACAAGTACCTCTCCGCTCCATGTACAAGTACCTCTCCGCTCCATGTACAAGTACCTCTCCGCTCAATGTCAAGTATCGACAGTACCTCTCCGCTCCATGTACAAGTACCTCTCCGCTGAATGTACAAGTGTCGACAGTACCTCTCCGCTCAATGTACAAGTACCTCTCCGCTCCATGTACAAGTACCTCTCCGCTCCATGTACAAGTACCTCTCCGGTCCATGTACAAGTACCTCTCCGCTCCATGTACAAGTACCTCTCCGCTCCATGTACAAGTACCTCTCCGCTCAATGTCAAGTGTCGACAGTACCTCTCCGCTCCATGTACAAATACCTCTCCGCTCTCATGTACAAGTACCTCTCCGCTCCATGTACAAGTACCTCTCCGCTCAATGTCAAGTGTCGACAGTACCTCTCCGCTCCATGTACAAATACCTCTCCGCTCCATGTACAAGTACCTCTCCGCTCTCATGTACAAGTACCTCTCCGCTCCATGTACAAGTAGCTCTCCGCTCAATGTACAAGTGTCGACAGTACCTTTCCGCTCCATGTACAAATACCTCTCCGCTCTCATGTACAAGTACCTCTCCGCTCCATGTACAAGTACCTCTCCGCTCAATGTACAAATACCTCTCCGCTCCATGTATAAGTACCTCTCCGCTCTATGTACAAGTACCTCTCCGCTCCATGTACAAGTACCTCTCCGCTCAATGTACAAATACCTCTCCGCTCCATGTACAAGTAGCTCTCCGCTGAATGTACAAGTGTCGACAGTACCTCTCCGCTCAATGTACAAATACCTCTCCGCTCCATGTACAAGTACCTCTCCGCTCAATGTCAAGTATCGACAGTACCTCTCCGCTCCATGTACAAGTACCTCTCCGCTGAATGTACAAGTGTCGACAGTACCTCTCCGCTCAATGTACAAGTACCTCTCCGCTCCATGTACAAGTACCTCTCCGCTCTCATGTACAAGTACCTCTCCGCTCCATGTACAAGTACCTCTCCGCTCAATGTACAAGTACCTCTGCGCTCCATGTACAAGTACCTCTCCGCTCAATGTACAAGTACCTCTCCGCTCAATGTACAAGTGTCGACAGTACCTCTCCGCTCCATGTACAAGTACCTCTCCGCTCAATGTACAAGTGTCGACAGTACCTCTACGCTCAATGTACAAGTGTCGACAGTACCTCTCCGCTCTCATGTACAAGTACCTCTCCGATCCATGTACAAGTACATCTCCGCTCCATGTACAAGTACATCTCCGCTCAATGTACAAGTACCTCTCCGCTCCATGTACAAGTACCTCTCCGCTCCATGTACAAGTACCTCTCCGCTCCATGTACAAGTACCTCTCCGCTCCATGTACAAGTACCTCTCCGCTCAATGTACAAGTACCTCTCCGCTCCATGTACAAGTACCTCTCCGCTCAATGTACAAGTACCTCTCCGCTCCATGTACAAGTACCTCTCCGCTCCATGTACAAGTACCTCTCCGCTCCATGTACAAGTACCTCTCCGCTCAATGTCAAGTATCGACAGTACCTCTCCGCTCCATGTACAAGTACCTCTCCGCTGAATGTACAAGTGTCGACAGTACCTCTCCGCTCAATGTACAAGTACCTCTCCGCTCCATGTACAAGTACCTCTCCGCTCTCATGTACAAGTACCTCTCCGCTCCATGTACAAGTACCTCTCCGCTCAATGTACAAGTACCTCTGCGCTCCATGTACAAGTACCTCTCCGCTCAATGTACAAGTACCTCTCCGCTCAATGTACAAGTGTCGACAGTACCTCTCCGCTCCATGTACAAGTACCTCTCCGCTCAATGTACAAGTGTCGACAGTACCTCTACGCTCAATGTACAAGTGTCGACAGTACCTCTCCGCTCTCATGTACAAGTACCTCTCCGATCCATGTACAAGTACATCTCCGCTCCATGTACAAGTACATCTCCGCTCAATGTACAAGTACCTCTCCGCTCCATGTACAAGTACCTCTCCGCTCCATGTACAAGTACCTCTCCGCTCCATGTACAAGTACCTCTCCGCTCCATGTACAAGTACCTCTCCGCTCAATGTACAAGTACCTCTCCGCTCCATGTACAAGTACCTCTCCGCTCCATGTACAAGTACCTCTCCGCTCCATGTACAAGTACCTCTCCGCTCAATGTACAAGTACCTCTCCGCTCCATGTACAAGTACCTCTCCGCTCCATGTACAAGTACCTCTCCGCTCAATGTCAAGTATCGACAGTACCTCTCCGCTCCATGTACAAGTACCTCTCCGCTGAATGTACAAGTGTCGACAGTACCTCTCCGCTCAATGTACAAGTACCTCTCCGCTCCATGTACAAGTACCTCTCCGCTCTCATGTACAAGTACCTCTCCGCTCCATGTACAAGTACCTCTCCGCTCAATGTACAAGTACCTCTGCGCTCCATGTACAAGTACCTCTCCGCTCAATGTACAAGTACCTCTCCGCTCAATGTACAAGTGTCGACAGTACCTCTCCGCTCCATGTACAAGTACCTCTCCGCTCAATGTACAAGTGTCGACAGTACCTCTACGCTCAATGTACAAGTGTCGACAGTACCTCTCCGCTCTCATGTACAAGTACCTCTCCGATCCATGTACAAGTACATCTCCGCTCCATGTACAAGTACATCTCCGCTCAATGTACAAGTACCTCTCCGCTCCATGTACAAGTACCTCTCCGCTCCATGTACAAGTACCTCTCCGCTCCATGTACAAGTACCTCTCCGCTCCATGTACAAGTACCTCTCCGCTCAATGTACAAGTACCTCTCCGCTCCATGTACAAGTACCTCTCCGCTCCATGTACAAGTACCTCTCCGCTCCATGTACAAGTACCTCTCCGCTCAATGTACAAGTACCTCTCCGCTCCATGTACAAGTACCTCTCCGCTCCATGTACAAGTACCTCTCCGCTCCATGTACAAGTACCTCTCCGCTCAATGTACAAGTACCTCTCCGCTCCCTGTACAAGTACATCTCCGCTCCATGTACAAGTACCTCTCCGCTCCATGTACAAGTACCTCTCCGCTCAATGTACAAGTGTCGACAGTACCTCTCCGCTCCATGTACAAGTACCTCTCCGCTCCATGTACAAGTACCTCTCCGCTCAATGTACAAGTGTCGACAGTACCTCTCCGCTCCATCTACAAGTACCTCTCCGCTCAATGTACAAGTACCTCTCCGCTGAATGTACAAGTACCTCTCCGCTCCATGTACAAGTACCTCTCCGCTCCATGTACAAATACCTCTCCGCTCCATGTACAAGTACCTCTCCGCACCATGTACAAGCACCTCTCCGCTACATGTACAAGTACCTCTCCGCTCCATGTACAAGTACCTCTCCGCTCCATGTACAAGTACCTCTCCGCTCAATGTACAAGTACCTCTCCGCTCCATGTACAAATACCTCTCCGCTCCATGTACAAATACCTCTCCGCTCCATGTACAAGTACCTCTCCGCTCCATGTACCAGTACCTCTCCGCTCAATGTACAAGTACATCTCCGCTCAATGTACAAGTACATCTCCGCTCAATGTACAAGTACGTCTCCGCTCAATGTACAAGTACCTCTCCGCTCAATGTACAAGTACCTCTCCGCTCCATGTACAAGTACCTCTCCGCTCAATGTACAAGTACATCTCCGCTCCATGTACCAGTACCTCTCCGCTCAATGTACAAGTACCTCTCCGCTCAATGTACAAGTACATCTCCGCTCCATGTACAAGTACGTCTCCGCTCAATGTATAAGTACCTCTCCGCTCCATGTACAAGTACCTCTCCGCTCCATGTACAAGTACATCTCCGCTCCATGTACAAGTACATCTCCGCTCCATGTACAAGTACCTCTCCGCTCCATGTACAAGTACCTCTCCGCTCCATGTACAAGTACATCTCCGCTCCATGTACAAGTACCTCTCCGCTCAATGTACAAGTACATCTCCGCTCCATGTACAAGTACATCTCCACTCCATGTACAAGTACCTCTCCGCTCAATGTACAAGTACATCTCCGCTCCATGTACCAGTACCTCTCCGCTCAATGTACAAGTACATCTCCACTCCATGTACAAGTACCTCTCCGCTCAATGTACAAGTACATCTCCGCTCCATGTACCAGTACCTCTCCGCTCAATGTACAAGTACATCTCCACTCCATGTACAAGTACCTCTCCGCTCAATGTACAAGTACATCTCCGCTCCATGTACCAGTACCTCTCCGCTCAATGTACAAGTACATCTCCGCTCCATGTACAAGTACCTCTCCGCTCAATGTACAAGTACCTCTCCGCTCAATGTACAAGTACATCTCCGCTCCATGTACCAGTACCTCTCCGCTCAATGTACAAGTACATCTGCGCTCCATGTAGGGCTGGGTATCGTTCAAAATTTTTCGATATCGATACCGTTTCGATACTTGGATTTCGATACCGGTTCCTGAACGATACTTTTTTCGATACCAATTTTTAGAAAAATCCATTTTAACAAAAATAAAACTGCATTACACATTGAAATTATTTTACAAATCTTTAGTTTCCCCCCATCTTAAGTTTTACAGCAGAAAAAAATAAAACCTACTGTATTTAACATAACTTTAAGTTCTCTAAACGTATTGCCGTCCCTACAAAAAATATTGGAGTACTACAAAGGAAAGAAATGTAGCTAAAACAAATAAATCAGTGGAATAGTTTTCAGTGCAAAACAGAGAGTTGCAAATCAGGGTTTAATGCTCACTGATGCAACAGAACTCTATTCTTGTACAAACTGATGAGATGGCTCCACTTCATGCATGGAAGACTAGTTGAGCATTGACTAGCCTATCAATATAGCCTTATATGCCACAAAGTGAATCGCATTTATATTCAACAAACTATCATGACATCAGCGTTTGTTAACGAGTTGCTAAAAATACATGGGCGATAACTGCCCGCTTGCACATAACGCTAATTAATTAAACATTAACGCTAGCGTTGCAGATCAGTGTGCTCACTGCTGCAACAGAACGTCATTCTTGTCAAATCTGACGAGACAGCTCAACTTCACTGACTAGCCAATCAATATAAATGAATCGCATTTACATTCAACAAACTATCATGACATCAGCGTTTGTTAACGAGTTGCTAAAAATACACAATGCCCGCTTGCGCATAACGTTACGGCGGCAATTAATTAAACGATCTAATGCTACAACTCACAGCCAGATGCATGGATTTGTCAGACTGAGGGATCTGATAACCGCTAACTTGCGGTAAGCTGAGCTGACCCACCTCTCAATTATTTCTCTTGTCTGTGGAAACCAGTCCGTGTTGTTTCTGTTTCTTTTCCTGCTTTTCATCATCTTCGCCATATGGTAATCCAGGATAGGAGTAGCTTGAGTGGCTAACTTCTTGTATACTATCCGCACCGCACGCCTGGCTCACAGTCACAACAAACACACCGGCTAAAGTGGGCGTAACGTTTCCTGCATGCCTCTACATGACAGCCAATCACCAGCCGTATTAGAGCGCGGCGTGCAAGCATGTCGCATGCTTATAGGCTCAATGACGCTGTTTTGTTTTGGTATCGAAAATTGGTATCGATTGACAAGGGAGGCTTCGATACCCCTTAGTATCGATGTTTCCATTTCGGTGCCAAGTAAGTATCGAAACTCGATACCCAGCCCTAGCTCCATGTACAAGTACCTCTCCGCTCAATGTACAAGTACCTCTCCGCTCAATGTACAAGTACCTCTCCGCTCCATGTACAAGTACCTCTCCGCTCCATGTACAAGTACCTCTCCGCTCCATGTACAAGTACCTCTCCGCTCCATGTACAAGTACATCTCTGCTCCATGTACAAGTACCTCTCCGCTCAATGTACAAGTACATCTCCGCTCCATGTACAAGTACCTCTCCGCTCCATGTACAAGTACATCTCCGCTCCATGTACAAGTACCTCTCCGCTCCATGTACAAGTACCTCTCCGCTCAATGTACAAGTACATCTCCGCTCCATGTACAAGTACCTCTCCGCTCCATGTACAAGTACATCTCCGCTCCATGTACAAGTACCTCTCCGCTCAATGTACAAGTACATCTCCGCTCCATGTACAAGTACATCTCCACTCCATGTACAAGTACCTCTCCGCTCAATGTACAAGTACATCTCCGCTCCATGTACCAGTACCTCTCCGCTCCATGTACAAGTACCTCTCCGCTCAATGTACAAGTACATCTCCGCTCCATGTACAAGTACATCTCCACTCCATGTACAAGTACCTATCCGCTCAATGTACAAGTACATCTCCGCTCCATGTACCAGTACCTCTCCGCTCAATGTACAAGTACATCTCCACTCCATGTACAAGTACCTCTCCGCTCAATGTACAAGTACATCTCCGGTCCATGTACCAGTACCTCTCCGCTCAATGTACAAGTACATCTCCACTCCATGTACAAGTACCTCTCCGCTCAATGTACAAGTACATCTCCGCTCCATGTACCAGTACCTCTCCGCTCAATGTACAAGTACATCTCCGCTCCATGTACAAGTACCTCTCCGCTCAATGTACAAGTACCTCTCCGCTCAATGTACAAGTACATCTCCGCTCCATGTACCAGTACCTCTCCGCTCAATGTACAAGTACATCTGCGCTCCATGTAGGGCTGGGTATCGTTCAAAATTTTTCGATATCGATACCGTTTCGATACTTGGATTTCGATACCGGTTCCTGAACGATACTTTTTTCGATACCAATTTTTAGAAAAATCCATTTTAACAAAAATAAAACTGCATTACACATTGAAATTATTTTACAAATCTTTAGTTTCCCCCCATCTTAAGTTTTACAGCAGAAAAAAATAAAACCTACTGTATTTAACATAACTTTAAGTTCTCTAAACGTATTGCCGTCCCTACAAAAAATATTGGAGTACTACAAAGGAAAGAAATGTAGCTAAAACAAATAAATCAGTGGAATAGTTTTCAGTGCAAAACAGAGAGTTGCAAATCAGGGTTTAATGCTCACTGATGCAACAGAACTCTATTCTTGTACAAACTGATGAGATGGCTCCACTTCATGCATGGAAGACTAGTTGAGCATTGACTAGCCTATCAATATAGCCTTATATGCCACAAAGTGAATCGCATTTATATTCAACAAACTATCATGACATCAGCGTTTGTTAACGAGTTGCTAAAAATACATGGGCGATAACTGCCCGCTTGCACATAACGCTAATTAATTAAACATTAACGCTAGCGTTGCAGATCAGTGTGCTCACTGCTGCAACAGAACGTCATTCTTGTCAAATCTGACGAGACAGCTCAACTTCACTGACTAGCCAATCAATATAAATGAATCGCATTTACATTCAACAAACTATCATGACATCAGCGTTTGTTAATGAGTTGCTAAAAATACACAATGCCCGCTTGCGCATAACGTTACGGCGGCAATTAATTAAACGATCTAATGCTACAACTCACAGCCAGATGCATGGATTTGTCAGACTGAGGGATCTGATAACCGCTAACTTGCGGTAAGCTGAGCTGACCCACCTCTCAATTATTTCTCTTGTCTGTGGAAACCAGTCCGTGTTGTTTCTGTTTCTTTTCCTGCTTTTCATCATCTTCGCCATATGGTAATCCAGGATAGGAGTAGCTTGAGTGGCTAACTTCTTGTATACTATCCGCACCGCACGCCTGGCTCACAGTCACAACAAACACACCGGCTAAAGTGGGCGTAACGTTTCCTGCATGCCTCTACATGACAGCCAATCACCAGCCGTATTAGAGCGCGGCGTGCAAGCATGTCGCATGCTTATAGGCTCAATGACGCTGTTTTGTTTTGGTATCGAAAATTGGTATCGATTGACAAGGGAGGCTTCGATACCCCTTAGTATCGATGTTTCCATTTCGGTGCCAAGTAAGTATCGAAACTCGATACCCAGCCCTAGCTCCATGTACAAGTACCTCTCCGCTCAATGTACAAGTACCTCTCCGCTCAATGTACAAGTACCTCTCCGCTCCATGTACAAGTACCTCTCCGCTCCATGTACAAGTACCTCTCCGCTCCATGTACAAGTACCTCTCCGCTCCATGTACAAGTACATCTCTGCTCCATGTACAAGTACCTCTCCGCTCAATGTACAAGTACATCTCCGCTCCATGTACAAGTACCTCTCCGCTCCATGTACAAGTACATCTCCGCTCCATGTACAAGTACCTCTCCGCTCCATGTACAAGTACCTCTCCGCTCAATGTACAAGTACATCTCCGCTCCATGTACAAGTACCTCTCCGCTCCATGTACAAGTACATCTCCGCTCCATGTACAAGTACCTCTCCGCTCAATGTACAAGTACATCTCCGCTCCATGTACAAGTACATCTCCACTCCATGTACAAGTACCTCTCCGCTCAATGTACAAGTACATCTCCGCTCCATGTACCAGTACCTCTCCGCTCAATGTACAAGTACATCTCCACTCCATGTACAAGTACCTCTCCGCTCAATGTACAAGTACATCTCCGCTCCATGTACCAGTACCTCTCCGCTCAATGTACAAGTACATCTCCACTCCATGTACAAGTACCTCTCCGCTCAATGTACAAGTACATCTCCGCTCCATGTACCAGTACCTCTCCGCTCCATGTACAAGTACCTCTCCGCTCCATGTACAAGTACCTCTCCGCTCCATGTACAAGTACATCTCTGCTCCATGTACAAGTACCTCTCCGCTCAATGTACAAGTACATCTCCGCTCCATGTACAAGTACCTCTCCGCTCCATGTACAAGTACATCTCCGCTCCATGTACAAGTACCTCTCCGCTCCATGTACAAGTACCTCTCCGCTCAATGTACAAGTACATCTCCGCTCCATGTACAAGTACCTCTCCGCTCCATGTACAAGTACATCTCCGCTCCATGTACAAGTACCTCTCCGCTCAATGTACAAGTACATCTCCGCTCCATGTACAAGTACATCTCCACTCCATGTACAAGTACCTCTCCGCTCAATGTACAAGTACATCTCCGCTCCATGTACCAGTACCTCTCCGCTCAATGTACAAGTACATCTCCACTCCATGTACAAGTACCTCTCCGCTCAATGTACAAGTACATCTCCGCTCCATGTACCAGTACCTCTCCGCTCAATGTACAAGTACATATCCACTCCATGTACAAGTACCTCTCCGCTCAATGTACAAGTACATCTGCGCTCCATGTAGGGCTGGGTATCGTTCAAAATTTTTCGATATCGATACCGTTTCGATACTTGGATTTCGATACCGGTTCCTGAACGATACTTTTTTCGATACCAATTTTTAGAAAAATCCATTTTAACAAAAATAAAACTGCATTACACATTGAAATTATTTTACAAATCTTTAGTTTCCCCCCATCTTAAGTTTTACAGCAGAAAAAAATAAAACCTACTGTATTTAACATAACTTTAAGTTCTCTAAACGTATTGCCGTCCCTACAAAAAATATTGGAGTACTACAAAGGAAAGAAATGTAGCTAAAACAAATAAATCAGTGGAATAGTTTTCAGTGCAAAACAGAGAGTTGCAAATCAGGGTTTAATGCTCACTGATGCAACAGAACTCTATTCTTGTACAAACTGATGAGATGGCTCCACTTCATGCATGGAAGACTAGTTGAGCATTGACTAGCCTATCAATATAGCCTTATATGCCACAAAGTGAATCGCATTTATATTCAACAAACTATCATGACATCAGCGTTTGTTAACGAGTTGCTAAAAATACATGGGCGATAACTGCCCGCTTGCACATAACGCTAATTAATTAAACATTAACGCTAGCGTTGCAGATCAGTGTGCTCACTGCTGCAACAGAACGTCATTCTTGTCAAATCTGACGAGACAGCTCAACTTCACTGACTAGCCAATCAATATAAATGAATTGCATTTACATTCAACAAACTATCATGACATCAGCGTTTGTTAACGAGTTGCTAAAAATACACAATGCCCGCTTGCGCATAACGTTACGGCGGCAATTAATTAAACGATCTAATGCTACAACTCACAGCCAGATGCATGGATTTGTCAGACTGAGGGATCTGATAACCGCTAACTTGCGGTAAGCTGAGCTGACCCACCTCTCAATTATTTCTCTTGTCTGTGGAAACCAGTCCGTGTTGTTTCTGTTTCTTTTCCTGCTTTTCATCATCTTCGCCATATGGTAATCCAGCATAGGAGTAGCTTGAGTGGCTAACTTCTTGTATACTATCCGCACCGCACGCCTGGCTCACAGTCACAACAAACACACCGGCTAAAGTGGGCGTAACGTTTCCTGCATGCCTCTACATGACAGCCAATCACCAGCCGTATTAGAGCGCGGCGTGCAAGCATGTCGCATGCTTATAGGCTCAATGACGCTGTTTTGTTTTGGTATCGAAAATTGGTATCGATTGACAAGGGAGGCTTCGATACCCCTTAGTATCGATGTTTCCATTTCGGTGCCAAGTAAGTATCGAAACTCGATACCCAGCCCTAGCTCCATGTACAAGTACCTCTCCGCTCAATGTACAAGTACCTCTCCGCTCAATGTACAAGTACCTCTCCGCTCCATGTACAAGTACCTCTCCGCTCCATGTACAAGTACCTCTCCGCTCCATGTACAAGTACCTCTCCGCTCCATGTACAAGTACATCTCTGCTCCATGTACAAGTACCTCTCCGCTCAATGTACAAGTACATCTCCGCTCCATGTACAAGTACCTCTCCGCTCCATGTACAAGTACATCTCCGCTCCATGTACAAGTACCTCTCCGCTCCATGTACAAGTACCTCTCCGCTCAATGTACAAGTACATCTCCGCTCCATGTACAAGTACATCTCTGCTCCATGTACAAGTACCTCTCCGCTCAATGTACAAGTACATCTCCGCTCCATGTACAAGTACCTCTCCGCTCCATGTACAAGTACCTCTCCGGTCCATGTACAAGTACCTCTCCGCTCCATGTACAAGTACCTCTCCGCTCCATGTACAAGTACCTCTCCGCTCAATGTCAAGTGTCGACAGTACCTCTCCGCTCCATGTACAAATACCTCTCCGCTCTCATGTACAAGTACCTCTCCGCTCCATGTACAAGTACCTCTCCGCTCAATGTCAAGTGTCGACAGTACCTCTCCGCTCCATGTACAAATACCTCTCCGCTCCATGTACAAGTACCTCTCCGCTCTCATGTACAAGTACCTCTCCGCTCCATGTACAAGTAGCTCTCCGCTCAATGTACAAGTGTCGACAGTACCTTTCCGCTCCATGTACAAATACCTCTCCGCTCTCATGTACAAGTACCTCTCCGCTCCATGTACAAGTACCTCTCCGCTCAATGTACAAATACCTCTCCGCTCCATGTATAAGTACCTCTCCGCTCTATGTACAAGTACCTCTCCGCTCCATGTACAAGTACCTCTCCGCTCAATGTACAAATACCTCTCCGCTCCATGTACAAGTACCTCTCCGCTCAATGTACAAGTACATCTGCGCTCCATGTAGGGCTGGGTATCGTTCAAAATTTTTCGATATCGATACCGTTTCGATACTTGGATTTCGATACCGGTTCCTGAACGATACTTTTTTCGATACCAATTTTTAGAAAAATCCATTTTAACAAAAATAAAACTGCATTACACATTGAAATTATTTTACAAATCTTTAGTTTCCCCCCATCTTAAGTTTTACAGCAGAAAAAAATAAAACCTACTGTATTTAACATAACTTTAAGTTCTCTAAACGTATTGCCGTCCCTACAAAAAATATTGGAGTACTACAAAGGAAAGAAATGTAGCTAAAACAAATAAATCAGTGGAATAGTTTTCAGTGCAAAACAGAGAGTTGCAAATCAGGGTTTAATGCTCACTGATGCAACAGAACTCTATTCTTGTACAAACTGATGAGATGGCTCCACTTCATGCATGGAAGACTAGTTGAGCATTGACTAGCCTATCAATATAGCCTTATATGCCACAAAGTGAATCGCATTTATATTCAACAAACTATCATGACATCAGCGTTTGTTAACGAGTTGCTAAAAATACATGGGCGATAACTGCCCGCTTGCACATAACGCTAATTAATTAAACATTAACGCTAGCGTTGCAGATCAGTGTGCTCACTGCTGCAACAGAACGTCATTCTTGTCAAATCTGACGAGACAGCTCAACTTCACTGACTAGCCAATCAATATAAATGAATCGCATTTACATTCAACAAACTATCATGACATCAGCGTTTGTTAACGAGTTGCTAAAAATACACAATGCCCGCTTGCGCATAACGTTACGGCGGCAATTAATTAAACGATCTAATGCTACAACTCACAGCCAGATGCATGGATTTGTCAGACTGAGGGATCTGATAACCGCTAACTTGCGGTAAGCTGAGCTGACCCACCTCTCAATTATTTCTCTTGTCTGTGGAAACCAGTCCGTGTTGTTTCTGTTTCTTTTCCTGCTTTTCATCATCTTCGCCATATGGTAATCCAGGATAGGAGTAGCTTGAGTGGCTAACTTCTTGTATACTATCCGCACCGCACGCCTGGCTCACAGTCACAACAAACACACCGGCTAAAGTGGGCGTAACGTTTCCTGCATGCCTCTACATGACAGCCAATCACCAGCCGTATTAGAGCGCGGCGTGCAAGCATGTCGCATGCTTATAGGCTCAATGACGCTGTTTTGTTTTGGTATCGAAAATTGGTATCGATTGACAAGGGAGGCTTCGATACCCCTTAGTATCGATGTTTCCATTTCGGTGCCAAGTAAGTATCGAAACTCGATACCCAGCCCTAGCTCCATGTACAAGTACCTCTCCGCTCAATGTACAAGTACCTCTCCGCTCAATGTACAAGTACCTCTCCGCTCCATGTACAAGTACCTCTCCGCTCCATGTACAAGTACCTCTCCGCTCCATGTACAAGTACCTCTCCGCTCCATGTACAAGTACATCTCTGCTCCATGTACAAGTACCTCTCCGCTCAATGTACAAGTACATCTCCGCTCCATGTACAAGTACCTCTCCGCTCCATGTACAAGTACATCTCCGCTCCATGTACAAGTACCTCTCCGCTCCATGTACAAGTACCTCTCCGCTCAATGTACAAGTACATCTCCGCTCCATGTACAAGTACCTCTCCGCTCCATGTACAAGTACATCTCCGCTCCATGTACAAGTACCTCTCCGCTCAATGTACAAGTACATCTCCGCTCCATGTACAAGTACATCTCCACTCCATGTACAAGTACCTCTCCGCTCAATGTACAAGTACATCTCCGCTCCATGTACCAGTACCTCTCCGCTCAATGTACAAGTACATCTCCACTCCATGTACAAGTACCTCTCCGCTCAATGTACAAGTACATCTCCGCTCCATGTACCAGTACCTCTCCGCTCAATGTACAAGTACATCTCCACTCCATGTACAAGTACCTCTCCGCTCAATGTACAAGTACATCTCCGCTCCATGTACCAGTACCTCTCCGCTCCATGTACAAGTACCTCTCCGCTCCATGTACAAGTACCTCTCCGCTCCATGTACAAGTACATATCTGCTCCATGTACAAGTACCTCTCCGCTCAATGTACAAGTACATCTCCGCTCCATGTACAAGTACCTCTCCGCTCCATGTACAAGTACATCTCCGCTCCATGTACAAGTACCTCTCCGCTCCATGTACAAGTACCTCTCCGCTCAATGTACAAGTACATCTCCGCTCCATGTACAAGTACCTCTCCGCTCCATGTACAAGTACATCTCCGCTCCATGTACAAGTACCTCTCCGCTCAATGTACAAGTACATCTCCGCTCCATGTACAAGTACATCTCCACTCCATGTACAAGTACCTCTCCGCTCAATGTACAAGTACATCTCCGCTCCATGTACCAGTACCTCTCCGCTCAATGTACAAGTACATCTCCACTCCATGTACAAGTACCTCTCCGCTCAATGTACAAGTACATCTCCGCTCCATGTACCAGTACCTCTCCGCTCAATGTACAAGTACATCTCCACTCCATGTACAAGTACCTCTCCGCTCAATGTACAAGTACATCTCCGCTCCATGTACCAGTACCTCTCCGCTCCATGTACAAGTACCTCTCCGCTCCATGTACAAGTACCTCTCCGCTCCATGTACAAGTACATCTCTGCTCCATGTACAAGTACCTCTCCGCTCAATGTACAAGTACATCTCCGCTCCATGTACAAGTACCTCTCCGCTCCATGTACAAGTACATCTCCGCTCCATGTACAAGTACCTCTCCGCTCCATGTACAAGTACCTCTCCGCTCAATGTACAAGTACATCTCCGCTCCATGTACAAGTACCTCTCCGCTCCATGTACAAGTACATCTCCGCTCCATGTACAAGTACCTCTCCGCTCAATGTACAAGTACATCTCCGCTCCATGTACAAGTACATCTCCACTCCATGTACAAGTACCTCTCCGCTCAATGTACAAGTACATCTCCGCTCCATGTACCAGTACCTCTCCGCTCAATGTACAAGTACATCTCCACTCCATGTACAAGTACCTCTCCGCTCAATGTACAAGTACATCTCCGCTCCATGTACCAGTACCTCTCCGCTCAATGTACAAGTACATCTCCACTCCATGTACAAGTACCTCTCCGCTCAATGTACAAGTACATCTCCGCTCCATGTACCAGTACCTCTCCGCTCCATGTACAAGTACCTCTCCGCTCCATGTACAAGTACCTCTCCGCTCCATGTACAAGTACATCTCTGCTCCATGTACAAGTACCTCTCCGCTCAATGTACAAGTACATCTCCGCTCCATGTACAAGTACCTCTCCGCTCCATGTACAAGTACATCTCCGCTCCATGTACAAGTACCTCTCCGCTCCATGTACAAGTACCTCTCCGCTCAATGTACAAGTACATCTCCGCTCCATGTACAAGTACCTCTCCGCTCCATGTACAAGTACATCTCCGCTCCATGTACAAGTACCTCTCCGCTCAATGTACAAGTACATCTCCGCTCCATGTACAAGTACATCTCCACTCCATGTACAAGTACCTCTCCGCTCAATGTACAAGTACATCTCCGCTCCATGTACCAGTACCTCTCCGCTCAATGTACAAGTACATCTCCACTCCATGTACAAGTACCTCTCCGCTCAATGTACAAGTACATCTCCGCTCCATGTACCAGTACCTCTCCGCTCAATGTACAAGTACATCTCCACTCCATGTACAAGTACCTCTCCGCTCAATGTACAAGTACATCTGCGCTCCATGTAGGGCTGGGTATCGTTCAAAATTTTTCGATATCGATACCGTTTCGATACTTGGATTTCGATACCGGTTCCTGAACGATACTTTTTTCGATACCAATTTTTAGAAAAATCCATTTTAACAAAAATAAAACTGCATTACACATTGAAATTATTTTACAAATCTTTAGTTTCCCCCCATCTTAAGTTTTACAGCAGAAAAAAATAAAACCTACTGTATTTAACATAACTTTAAGTTCTCTAAACGTATTGCCGTCCCTACAAAAAATATTGGAGTACTACAAAGGAAAGAAATGTAGCTAAAACAAATAAATCAGTGGAATAGTTTTCAGTGCAAAACAGAGAGTTGCAAATCAGGGTTTAATGCTCACTGATGCAACAGAACTCTATTCTTGTACAAACTGATGAGATGGCTCCACTTCATGCATGGAAGACTAGTTGAGCATTGACTAGCCTATCAATATAGCCTTATATGCCACAAAGTGAATCGCATTTATATTCAACAAACTATCATGACATCAGCGTTTGTTAACGAGTTGCTAAAAATACATGGGCGATAACTGCCCGCTTGCACATAACGCTAATTAATTAAACATTAACGCTAGCGTTGCAGATCAGTGTGCTCACTGCTGCAACAGAACGTCATTCTTGTCAAATCTGACGAGACAGCTCAACTTCACTGACTAGCCAATCAATATAAATGAATCGCATTTACATTCAACAAACTATCATGACATCAGCGTTTGTTAACGAGTTGCTAAAAATACACAATGCCCGCTTGCGCATAACGTTACGGCGGCAATTAATTAAACGATCTAATGCTACAACTCACAGCCAGATGCATGGATTTGTCAGACTGAGGGATCTGATAACCGCTAACTTGCGGTAAGCTGAGCTGACCCACCTCTCAATTATTTCTCTTGTCTGTGGAAACCAGTCCGTGTTGTTTCTGTTTCTTTTCCTGCTTTTCATCATCTTCGCCATATGGTAATCCAGCATAGGAGTAGCTTGAGTGGCTAACTTCTTGTATACTATCCGCACCGCACGCCTGGCTCACAGTCACAACAAACACACCGGCTAAAGTGGGCGTAACGTTTCCTGCATGCCTCTACATGACAGCCAATCACCAGCCGTATTAGAGCGCGGCGTGCAAGCATGTCGCATGCTTATAGGCTCAATGACGCTGTTTTGTTTTGGTATGGAAAATTGGTATCGATTGACAAGGGAGGCTTCGATACCCCTTAGTATCGATGTTTCCATTTCGGTGCCAAGTAAGTATCGAAACTCGATACCCAGCCCTAGCTCCATGTACAAGTACCTCTCCGCTCAATGTACAAGTACCTCTCCGCTCAATGTACAAGTACCTCTCCGCTCCATGTACAAGTACCTCTCCGCTCCATGTACAAGTACCTCTCCGCTCCATGTACAAGTACCTCTCCGCTCCATGTACAAGTACATCTCTGCTCCATGTACAAGTACCTCTCCGCTCAATGTACAAGTACATCTCCGCTCCATGTACAAGTACCTCTCCGCTCCATGTACAAGTACATCTCCGCTCCATGTACAAGTACCTCTCCGCTCCATGTACAAGTACCTCTCCGCTCAATGTACAAGTACATCTCCGCTCCATGTACAAGTACATCTCTGCTCCATGTACAAGTACCTCTCCGCTCAATGTACAAGTACATCTCCGCTCCATGTACAAGTACCTCTCCGCTCCATGTACAAGTACCTCTCCGGTCCATGTACAAGTACCTCTCCGCTCCATGTACAAGTACCTCTCCGCTCCATGTACAAGTACCTCTCCGCTCAATGTCAAGTGTCGACAGTACCTCTCCGCTCCATGTACAAATACCTCTCCGCTCTCATGTACAAGTACCTCTCCGCTCCATGTACAAGTACCTCTCCGCTCAATGTCAAGTGTCGACAGTACCTCTCCGCTCCATGTACAAATACCTCTCCGCTCCATGTACAAGTACCTCTCCGCTCTCATGTACAAGTACCTCTCCGCTCCATGTACAAGTAGCTCTCCGCTCAATGTACAAGTGTCGACAGTACCTTTCCGCTCCATGTACAAATACCTCTCCGCTCTCATGTACAAGTACCTCTCCGCTCCATGTACAAGTACCTCTCCGCTCAATGTACAAATACCTCTCCGCTCCATGTACAAGTACCTCTCCGCTCAATGTACAAGTACATCTGCGCTCCATGTAGGGCTGGGTATCGTTCAAAATTTTTCGATATCGATACCGTTTCGATACTTGGATTTCGATACCGGTTCCTGAACGATACTTTTTTCGATACCAATTTTTAGAAAAATCCATTTTAACAAAAATAAAACTGCATTACACATTGAAATTATTTTACAAATCTTTAGTTTCCCCCCATCTTAAGTTTTACAGCAGAAAAAAATAAAACCTACTGTATTTAACATAACTTTAAGTTCTCTAAACGTATTGCCGTCCCTACAAAAAATATTGGAGTACTACAAAGGAAAGAAATGTAGCTAAAACAAATAAATCAGTGGAATAGTTTTCAGTGCAAAACAGAGAGTTGCAAATCAGGGTTTAATGCTCACTGATGCAACAGAACTCTATTCTTGTACAAACTGATGAGATGGCTCCACTTCATGCATGGAAGACTAGTTGAGCATTGACTAGCCTATCAATATAGCCTTATATGCCACAAAGTGAATCGCATTTATATTCAACAAACTATCATGACATCAGCGTTTGTTAACGAGTTGCTAAAAATACATGGGCGATAACTGCCCGCTTGCACATAACGCTAATTAATTAAACATTAACGCTAGCGTTGCAGATCAGTGTGCTCACTGCTGCAACAGAACGTCATTCTTGTCAAATCTGACGAGACAGCTCAACTTCACTGACTAGCCAATCAATATAAATGAATCGCATTTACATTCAACAAACTATCATGACATCAGCGTTTGTTAACGAGTTGCTAAAAATACACAATGCCCGCTTGCGCATAACGTTACGGCGGCAATTAATTAAACGATCTAATGCTACAACTCACAGCCAGATGCATGGATTTGTCAGACTGAGGGATCTGATAACCGCTAACTTGCGGTAAGCTGAGCTGACCCACCTCTCAATTATTTCTCTTGTCTGTGGAAACCAGTCCGTGTTGTTTCTGTTTCTTTTCCTGCTTTTCATCATCTTCGCCATATGGTAATCCAGCATAGGAGTAGCTTGAGTGGCTAACTTCTTGTATACTATCCGCACCGCACGCCTGGCTCACAGTCACAACAAACACACCGGCTAAAGTGGGCGTAACGTTTCCTGCATGCCTCTACATGACAGCCAATCACCAGCCGTATTAGAGCGCGGCGTGCAAGCATGTCGCATGCTTATAGGCTCAATGACGCTGTTTTGTTTTGGTATCGAAAATTGGTATCGATTGACAAGGGAGGCTTCGATACCCCTTAGTATCGATGTTTCCATTTCGGTGCCAAGTAAGTATCGAAACTCGATACCCAGCCCTAGCTCCATGTACAAGTACCTCTCCGCTCAATGTACAAGTACCTCTCCGCTCAATGTACAAGTACCTCTCCGCTCCATGTACAAGTACCTCTCCGCTCCATGTACAAGTACCTCTCCGCTCCATGTACAAGTACCTCTCCGCTCCATGTACAAGTACATCTCTGCTCCATGTACAAGTACCTCTCCGCTCAATGTACAAGTACATCTCCGCTCCATGTACAAGTACCTCTCCGCTCCATGTACAAGTACATCTCCGCTCCATGTACAAGTACCTCTCCGCTCCATGTACAAGTACCTCTCCGCTCAATGTACAAGTACATCTCCGCTCCATGTACAAGTACATCTCTGCTCCATGTACAAGTACCTCTCCGCTCAATGTACAAGTACATCTCCGCTCCATGTACAAGTACCTCTCCGCTCCATGTACAAGTACCTCTCCGGTCCATGTACAAGTACCTCTCCGCTCCATGTACAAGTACCTCTCCGCTCCATGTACAAGTACCTCTCCGCTCAATGTCAAGTGTCGACAGTACCTCTCCGCTCCATGTACAAATACCTCTCCGCTCTCATGTACAAGTACCTCTCCGCTCAATGTCAAGTGTCGACAGTACCTCTCCGCTCCATGTACAAATACCTCTCCGCTCCATGTACAAGTACCTCTCCGCTCTCATGTACAAGTACCTCTCCGCTCCATGTACAAGTAGCTCTCCACTCCATGTACAAGTACCTCTCCGGTCCATGTACAAGTACCTCTCCGCTCCATGTACAAGTACCTCTCCGCTCCATGTACAAGTACCTCCCCGCTCCATGTACAAGTACCTCTCCGGTCCATGTACAAGTACCTCTCCGCTCCATGTACAAGTACCTCTCCGCTCCATGTACAAGTACCTCTCCGCTCAATGTCAAGTGTCGACAGTACCTCTCCGCTCCATGTACAAATACCTCTCCGCTCTCATGTACAAGTACCTCTCCGCTCAATGTACAAGTACCTCTCCGCTCCATGTACAAGTACCTCTCCGCTCCATGTACAAGTACCTCTCCGCTCCATGTACAAGTACCTCTCCGGTCCATGTACAAGTACCTCTCCGCTCCATGTACAAGTACCTCTCCGCTCCATGTACAAGTACCTCTCCGCTCAATGTCAAGTGTCGACAGTACCTCTCCGCTCCATGTACAAATACCTCTCCGCTCTCATGTACAAGTACCTCTCCGCTCAATGTCAAGTGTCGACAGTACCTCTCCGCTCCATGTACAAATACCTCTCCGCTCCATGTACAAGTACCTCTCCGCTCTCATGTACAAGTACCTCTCCGCTCCATGTACAAGTAGCTCTCCGCTCCATGTACAAGTACCTCTCCGGTCCATGTACAAATACCTCTCCGCTCTCATGTACAAGTACCTCTCCGCTCCATGTACAAGTACCTCTCCGCTCAATGTCAAGTGTCGACAGTACCTCTCCGCTCCATGTACAAATACCTCTCCGCTCCATGTACAAGTACCTCTCCGCTCTCATGTACAAGTACCTCTCCGCTCCATGTACAAGTAGCTCTCCGCTCAATGTACAAGTGTCGACAGTACCTTTCCGCTCCATGTACAAATACCTCTCCGCTCTCATGTACAAGTACCTCTCCGCTCCATGTACAAGTACCTCTCCGCTCAATGTACAAATACCTCTCCGCTCCATGTATAAGTACCTCTCCGCTCTATGTACAAGTACCTCTCCGCTCCATGTACAAGTACCTCTCCGCTCAATGTACAAATACCTCTCCGCTCCATGTACAAGTACCTCTCCGCTCAATGTACAAGTACATCTGCGCTCCATGTAGGGCTGGGTATCGTTCAAAATTTTTCGATATCGATACCGTTTCGATACTTGGATTTCGATACCGGTTCCTGAACGATACTTTTTTCGATACCAATTTTTAGAAAAATCCATTTTAACAAAAATAAAACTGCATTACACATTGAAATTATTTTACAAATCTTTAGTTTCCCCCCATCTTAAGTTTTACAGCAGAAAAAAATAAAACCTACTGTATTTAACATAACTTTAAGTTCTCTAAACGTATTGCCGTCCCTACAAAAAATATTGGAGTACTACAAAGGAAAGAAATGTAGCTAAAACAAATAAATCAGTGGAATAGTTTTCAGTGCAAAACAGAGAGTTGCAAATCAGGGTTTAATGCTCACTGATGCAACAGAACTCTATTCTTGTACAAACTGATGAGATGGCTCCACTTCATGCATGGAAGACTAGTTGAGCATTGACTAGCCTATCAATATAGCCTTATATGCCACAAAGTGAATCGCATTTATATTCAACAAACTATCATGACATCAGCGTTTGTTAACGAGTTGCTAAAAATACATGGGCGATAACTGCCCGCTTGCACATAACGCTAATTAATTAAACATTAACGCTAGCGTTGCAGATCAGTGTGCTCACTGCTGCAACAGAACGTCATTCTTGTCAAATCTGACGAGACAGCTCAACTTCACTGACTAGCCAATCAATATAAATGAATCGCATTTACATTCAACAAACTATCATGACATCAGCGTTTGTTAACGAGTTGCTAAAAATACACAATGCCCGCTTTCGCATAACGTTACGGCGGCAATTAATTAAACGATCTAATGCTACAACTCACAGCCAGATGCATGGATTTGTCAGACTGAGGGATCTGATAACCGCTAACTTGCGGTAAGCTGAGCTGACCCACCTCTCAATTATTTATCTTGTCTGTGGAAACCAGTCCGTGTTGTTTCTGTTTCTTTTCCTGCTTTTCATCATCTTCGCCATATGGTAATCCAGCATAGGAGTAGCTTGAGTGGCTAACTTCTTGTATACTATCCGCACCGCACGCCTGGCTCACAGTCACAACAAACACACCGGCTAAAGTGGGCGTAACGTTTCCTGCATGCCTCTACATGACAGCCAATCACCAGCCGTATTAGAGCGCGGCGTGCAAGCATGTTGCATGCTTATAGGCTCAATGACGCTGTTTTGTTTTGGTATCGAAAATTGGTATCGATTGACAAGGGAGGCTTCGATACCCCTTAGTATCGATGTTTCCATTTCGGTGCCAAGTAAGTATCGAAACTCGATACCCAGCCCTAGCTCCATGTACCTCTCCGCTCAATGTACAAGTACCTCTCCGCTCAATGTACAAGTACCTCTCCGCTCCATGTACAAGTACCTCTCCGCTCCATGTACAAGTACCTCTCCGCTCCATGTACAAGTACCTCTCCGCTCAATGTACAAGTACATCTCCGCTCCATGTACAAGTACCTCTCCGCTCAATGTACAAGTACCTCTCCGCTCAATGTACAAGTACATCTCCGCTCCATGTACCAGTACCTCTCCGCTCAATGTACAAGTACATCTGCGCTCCATGTAGGGCTGGGTATCGTTCAAAATTTTTCGATATCGATACCGTTTCGATACTTGGATTTCGATACCGGTTCCTGAACGATACTTTTTTCGATACCAATTTTTAGAAAAATCCATTTTAACAAAAATAAAACTGCATTACACATTGAAATTATTTTACAAATCTTTAGTTTCCCCCCATCTTAAGTTTTACAGCAGAAAAAAATAAAACCTACTGTATTTAACATAACTTTAAGTTATCTAAACGTATTGCCGTCCCTACAAAAAATATTGGAGTACTACAAAGGAAAGAAATGTAGCTAAAACAAATAAATCAGTGGAATAGTTTTCAGTGCAAAACAGAGAGTTGCAAATCAGGGTTTAATGCTCACTGATGCAACAGAACTCTATTCTTGTACAAACTGATGAGATGGCTCCACTTCATGCATGGAAGACTAGTTGAGCATTGACTAGCCTATCAATATAGCCTTATATGCCACAAAGTGAATCGCATTTATATTCAACAAACTATCATGACATCAGCGTTTGTTAACGAGTTGCTAAAAATACATGGGCGATAACTGCCCGCTTGCACATAACGCTAATTAATTAAACATTAACGCTAGCGTTGCAGATCAGTGTGCTCACTGCTGCAACAGAACGTCATTCTTGTCAAATCTGACGAGACAGCTCAACTTCACTGACTAGCCAATCAATATAAATGAATCGCATTTACATTCAACAAACTATCATGACATCAGCGTTTGTTAACGAGTTGCTAAAAATACACAATGCCCGCTTGCGCATAACGTTACGGCGGCAATTAATTAAACGATCTAATGCTACAACTCACAGCCAGATGCATGGATTTGTCAGACTGAGGGATCTGATAACCGCTAACTTGCGGTAAGCTGAGCTGACCCACCTCTCAATTATTTCTCTTGTCTGTGGAAACCAGTCCGTGTTGTTTCTGTTTCTTTTCCTGCTTTTCATCATCTTCGCCATATGGTAATCCAGCATAGGAGTAGCTTGAGTGGCTAACTTCTTGTATACTATCCGCACCGCACGCCTGGCTCACAGTCACAACAAACACACCGGCTAAAGTGGGCGTAACGTTTCCTGCATGCCTCTACATGACAGCCAATCACCAGCCGTATTAGAGCGCGGCGTGCAAGCATGTCGCATGCTTATAGGCTCAATGACGCTGTTTTGTTTTGGTATCGAAAATTGGTATCGATTGACAAGGGAGGCTTCGATACCCCTTAGTATCGATGTTTCCATTTCGGTGCCAAGTAAGTATCGAAACTCGATACCCAGCCCTAGCTCCATGTACAAGTACCTCTCCGCTCAATGTACAAGTACCTCTCCGCTCAATGTACAAGTACCTCTCCGCTCCATGTACAAGTACCTCTCCGCTCCATGTACAAGTACCTCTCCGCTCCATGTACAAGTACCTCTCCGCTCCATGTACAAGTACATCTCTGCTCCATGTACAAGTACCTCTCCGCTCAATGTACAAGTACATCTCCGCTCCATGTACAAGTACCTCTCCGCTCCATGTACAAGTACATCTCCGCTCCATGTACAAGTACCTCTCCGCTCCATGTACAAGTACCTCTCCGCTCAATGTACAAGTACATCTCCGCTCCATGTACAAGTACATCTCTGCTCCATGTACAAGTACCTCTCCGCTCAATGTACAAGTACATCTCCGCTCCATGTACAAGTACCTCTCCGCTCCATGTACAAGTACCTCTCCGGTCCATGTACAAGTACCTCTCCGCTCCATGTACAAGTACCTCTCCGCTCCATGTACAAGTACCTCTCCGCTCAATGTCAAGTGTCGACAGTACCTCTCCGCTCCATGTACAAATACCTCTCCGCTCTCATGTACAAGTACCTCTCCGCTCCATGTACAAGTACCTCTCCGCTCAATGTCAAGTGTCGACAGTACCTCTCCGCTCCATGTACAAATACCTCTCCGCTCCATGTACAAGTACCTCTCCGCTCTCATGTACAAGTACCTCTCCGCTCCATGTACAAGTAGCTCTCCGCTCAATGTACAAGTGTCGACAGTACCTTTCCGCTCCATGTACAAATACCTCTCCGCTCTCATGTACAAGTACCTCTCCGCTCCATGTACAAGTACCTCTCCGCTCAATGTACAAATACCTCTCCGCTCCATGTATAAGTACCTCTCCGCTCTATGTACAAGTACCTCTCCGCTCCATGTACAAGTACCTCTCCGCTCAATGTACAAATACCTCTCCGCTCCATGTACAAGTACCTCTCCGCTCAATGTACAAGTACATCTGCGCTCCATGTAGGGCTGGGTATCGTTCAAAATTTTTCGATATCGATACCGTTTCGATACTTGGATTTCGATACCGGTTCCTGAACGATACTTTTTTCGATACCAATTTTTAGAAAAATCCATTTTAACAAAAATAAAACTGCATTACACATTGAAATTATTTTACAAATCTTTAGTTTCCCCCCATCTTAAGTTTTACAGCAGAAAAAAATAAAACCTACTGTATTTAACATAACTTTAAGTTCTCTAAACGTATTGCCGTCCCTACAAAAAATATTGGAGTACTACAAAGGAAAGAAATGTAGCTAAAACAAATAAATCAGTGGAATAGTTTTCAGTGCAAAACAGAGAGTTGCAAATCAGGGTTTAATGCTCACTGATGCAACAGAACTCTATTCTTGTACAAACTGATGAGATGGCTCCACTTCATGCATGGAAGACTAGTTGAGCATTGACTAGCCTATCAATATAGCCTTATATGCCACAAAGTGAATCGCATTTATATTCAACAAACTATCATGACATCAGCGTTTGTTAACGAGTTGCTAAAAATACATGGGCGATAACTGCCCGCTTGCACATAACGCTAATTAATTAAACATTAACGCTAGCGTTGCAGATCAGTGTGCTCACTGCTGCAACAGAACGTCATTCTTGTCAAATCTGACGAGACAGCTCAACTTCACTGACTAGCCAATCAATATAAATGAATCGCATTTACATTCAACAAACTATCATGACATCAGCGTTTGTTAACGAGTTGCTAAAAATACACAATGCCCGCTTGCGCATAACGTTACGGCGGCAATTAATTAAACGATCTAATGCTACAACTCACAGCCAGATGCATGGATTTGTCAGACTGAGGGATCTGATAACCGCTAACTTGCGGTAAGCTGAGCTGACCCACCTCTCAATTATTTCTCTTGTCTGTGGAAACCAGTCCGTGTTGTTTCTGTTTCTTTTCCTGCTTTTCATCATCTTCGCCATATGGTAATCCAGCATAGGAGTAGCTTGAGTGGCTAACTTCTTGTATACTATCCGCACCGCATGCCTGGCTCACAGTCACAACAAACACACCGGCTAAAGTGGGCGTAACGTTTCCTGCATGCCTCTACATGACAGCCAATCACCAGCCGTATTAGAGCGCGGCGTGCAAGCATGTTGCATGCTTATAGGCTCAATGACGCTGTTTTGTTTTGGTATCGAAAATTGGTATCGATTGACAAGGGAGGCTTCGATACCCCTTAGTATCGATGTTTCCATTTCGGTGCCAAGTAAGTATCGAAACTCGATACCCAGCCCTAGCTCCATGTACAAGTACCTCTCCGCTCAATGTACAAGTACCTCTCCGCTCAATGTACAAGTACCTCTCCGCTCCATGTACAAGTACCTCTCCGCTCCATGTACAAGTACCTCTCCGCTCCATGTACAAGTACCTCTCCGCTCCATGTACAAGTACATCTCTGCTCCATGTACAAGTACCTCTCCGCTCAATGTACAAGTACATCTCCGCTCCATGTACAAGTACCTCTCCGCTCCATGTACAAGTACATCTCCGCTCCATGTACAAGTACCTCTCCGCTCCATGTACAAGTACCTCTCCGCTCAATGTACAAGTACATCTCCGCTCCATGTACAAGTACATCTCCGCTCCATGTACAAGTACCTCTCCGCTCAATGTACAAGTACATCTCCGCTCCATGTACAAGTACCTCTCCGCTCCATGTACAAGTACCTCTCCGGTCCATGTACAAGTACCTCTCCGCTCCATGTACAAGTACCTCTCCGCTCCATGTACAAGTACCTCTCCGCTCAATGTCAAGTGTCGACAGTACCTCTCCGCTCCATGTACAAATACCTCTCCGCTCTCATGTACAAGTACCTCTCCGCTCCATGTACAAGTACCTCTCCGCTCAATGTCAAGTGTCGACAGTACCTCTCCGCTCCATGTACAAATACCTCTCCGCTCCATGTACAAGTACCTCTCCGCTCTCATGTACAAGTACCTCTCCGCTCCATGTACAAGTAGCTCTCCGCTCAATGTACAAGTGTCGACAGTACCTTTCCGCTCCATGTACAAATACCTCTCCGCTCTCATGTACAAGTACCTCTCCGCTCCATGTACAAGTACCTCTCCGCTCAATGTACAAATACCTCTCCGCTCCATGTATAAGTACCTCTCCGCTCTATGTACAAGTACCTCTCCGCTCCATGTACAAGTACCTCTCCGCTCAATGTACAAATACCTCTCCGCTCCATGTACAAGTACCTCTCCGCTCAATGTACAAGTACATCTGCGCTCCATGTAGGGCTGGGTATCGTTCAAAATTTTTCGATATCGATACCGTTTCGATACTTGGATTTCGATACCGGTTCCTGAACGATACTTTTTTCGATACCAATTTTTAGAAAAATCCATTTTAACAAAAATAAAACTGCATTACACATTGAAATTATTTTACAAATCTTTAGTTTCCCCCCATCTTAAGTTTTACAGCAGAAAAAAATAAAACCTACTGTATTTAACATAACTTTAAGTTCTCTAAACGTATTGCCGTCCCTACAAAAAATATTGGAGTACTACAAAGGAAAGAAATGTAGCTAAAACAAATAAATCAGTGGAATAGTTTTCAGTGCAAAACAGAGAGTTGCAAATCAGGGTTTAATGCTCACTGATGCAACAGAACTCTATTCTTGTACAAACTGATGAGATGGCTCCACTTCATGCATGGAAGACTAGTTGAGCATTGACTAGCCTATCAATATAGCCTTATATGCCACAAAGTGAATCGCATTTATATTCAACAAACTATCATGACATCAGCGTTTGTTAACGAGTTGCTAAAAATACATGGGCGATAACTGCCCGCTTGCACATAACGCTAATTAATTAAACATTAACGCTAGCGTTGCAGATCAGTGTGCTCACTGCTGCAACAGAACGTCATTCTTGTCAAATCTGACGAGACAGCTCAACTTCACTGACTAGCCAATCAATATAAATGAATCGCATTTACATTCAACAAACTATCATGACATCAGCGTTTGTTAACGAGTTGCTAAAAATACACAATGCCCGCTTGCGCATAACGTTACGGCGGCAATTAATTAAACGATCTAATGCTACAACTCACAGCCAGATGCATGGATTTGTCAGACTGAGGGATCTGATAACCGCTAACTTGCGGTAAGCTGAGCTGACCCACCTCTCAATTATTTCTCTTGTCTGTGGAAACCAGTCCGTGTTGTTTCTGTTTCTTTTCCTGCTTTTCATCATCTTCGCCATATGGTAATCCAGCATAGGAGTAGCTTGAGTGGCTAACTTCTTGTATACTATCCGCACCGCATGCCTGGCTCACAGTCACAACAAACACACCGGCTAAAGTGGGCGTAACGTTTCCTGCATGCCTCTACATGACAGCCAATCACCAGCCGTATTAGAGCGCGGCGTGCAAGCATGTTGCATGCTTATAGGCTCAATGACGCTGTTTTGTTTTGGTATCGAAAATTGGTATCGATTGACAAGGGAGGCTTCGATACCCCTTAGTATCGATGTTTCCATTTCGGTGCCAAGTAAGTATCGAAACTCGATACCCAGCCCTAGCTCCATGTACAAGTACCTCTCCGCTCAATGTACAAGTACCTCTCCGCTCAATGTACAAGTACCTCTCCGCTCCATGTACAAGTACCTCTCCGCTCCATGTACAAGTACCTCTCCGCTCCATGTACAAGTACCTCTCCGCTCCATGTACAAGTACATCTCTGCTCCATGTACAAGTACCTCTCCGCTCAATGTACAAGTACATCTCCGCTCCATGTACAAGTACCTCTCCGCTCCATGTACAAGTACATCTCCGCTCCATGTACAAGTACCTCTCCGCTCCATGTACAAGTACCTCTCCGCTCAATGTACAAGTACATCTCCGCTCCATGTACAAGTACATCTCCGCTCCATGTACAAGTACCTCTCCGCTCAATGTACAAGTACATCTCCGCTCCATGTACAAGTACCTCTCCGCTCCATGTACAAGTACCTCTCCGGTCCATGTACAAGTACCTCTCCGCTCCATGTACAAGTACCTCTCCGCTCCATGTACAAGTACCTCTCCGCTCAATGTCAAGTGTCGACAGTACCTCTCCGCTCCATGTACAAATACCTCTCCGCTCTCATGTACAAGTACCTCTCCGCTCCATGTACAAGTACCTCTCCGCTCAATGTCAAGTGTCGACAGTACCTCTCCGCTCCATGTACAAATACCTCTCCGCTCCATGTACAAGTACCTCTCCGCTCTCATGTACAAGTACCTCTCCGCTCCATGTACAAGTAGCTCTCCGCTCAATGTACAAGTGTCGACAGTACCTTTCCGCTCCATGTACAAATACCTCTCCGCTCTCATGTACAAGTACCTCTCCGCTCCATGTACAAGTACCTCTCCGCTCAATGTACAAATACCTCTCCGCTCCATGTATAAGTACCTCTCCGCTCTATGTACAAGTACCTCTCCGCTCCATGTACAAGTACCTCTCCGCTCAATGTACAAATACCTCTCCGCTCCATGTACAAGTACCTCTCCGCTCAATGTACAAGTACATCTGCGCTCCATGTAGGGCTGGGTATCGTTCAAAATTTTTCGATATCGATACCGTTTCGATACTTGGATTTCGATACCGGTTCCTGAACGATACTTTTTTCGATACCAATTTTTAGAAAAATCCATTTTAACAAAAATAAAACTGCATTACACATTGAAATTATTTTACAAATCTTTAGTTTCCCCCCATCTTAAGTTTTACAGCAGAAAAAAATAAAACCTACTGTATTTAACATAACTTTAAGTTCTCTAAACGTATTGCCGTCCCTACAAAAAATATTGGAGTACTACAAAGGAAAGAAATGTAGCTAAAACAAATAAATCAGTGGAATAGTTTTCAGTGCAAAACAGAGAGTTGCAAATCAGGGTTTAATGCTCACTGATGCAACAGAACTCTATTCTTGTACAAACTGATGAGATGGCTCCACTTCATGCATGGAAGACTAGTTGAGCATTGACTAGCCTATCAATATAGCCTTATATGCCACAAAGTGAATCGCATTTATATTCAACAAACTATCATGACATCAGCGTTTGTTAACGAGTTGCTAAAAATACATGGGCGATAACTGCTCGCTTGCACATAACGCTAATTAATTAAACATTAACGCTAGCGTTGCAGATCAGTGTGCTCACTGCTGCAACAGAACGTCATTCTTGTCAAATCTGACGAGACAGCTCAACTTCACTGACTAGCCAATCAATATAAATGAATCGCATTTACATTCAACAAACTATCATGACATCAGCGTTTGTTAACGAGTTGCTAAAAATACACAATGCCCGCTTTCGCATAACGTTACGGCGGCAATTAATTAAACGATCTAATGCTACAACTCACAGCCAGATGCATGGATTTGTCAGACTGAGGGATCTGATAACCGCTAACTTGCGGTAAGCTGAGCTGACCCACCTCTCAATTATTTCTCTTGTCTGTGGAAACCAGTCCGTGTTGTTTCTGTTTCTTTTCCTGCTTTTCATCATCTTCGCCATATGGTAATCCAGCATAGGAGTAGCTTGAGTGGCTAACTTCTTGTATACTATCCGCACCGCACGCCTGGCTCACAGTCACAACAAACACACCGGCTAAAGTGGGCGTAACGTTTCCTGCATGCCTCTACATGACAGCCAATCACCAGCCGTATTAGAGCGCGGCGTGCAAGCATGTTGCATGCTTATAGGCTCAATGACGCTGTTTTGTTTTGGTATCGAAAATTGGTATCGATTGACAAGGGAGGCTTCGATACCCCTTAGTATCGATGTTTCCATTTCGGTGCCAAGTAAGTATCGAAACTCGATACCCAGCCCTAGCTCCATGTACAAGTACCTCTCCGCTCAATGTACAAGTACCTCTCCGCTCAATGTACAAGTACCTCTCCGCTCCATGTACAAGTACCTCTCCGCTCCATGTACAAGTACCTCTCCGCTCCATGTACAAGTACCTCTCCGCTCCATGTACAAGTACATCTCTGCTCCATGTACAAGTACCTCTCCGCTCAATGTACAAGTACATCTCCGCTCCATGTACAAGTACCTCTCCGCTCCATGTACAAGTACATCTCCGCTCCATGTACAAGTACCTCTCCGCTCCATGTACAAGTACCTCTCCGCTCAATGTACAAGTACATCTCCGCTCCATGTACAAGTACATCTCCGCTCCATGTACAAGTACCTCTCCGCTCAATGTACAAGTACATCTCCGCTCCATGTACAAGTACCTCTCCGCTCCATGTACAAGTACCTCTCCGGTCCATGTACAAGTACCTCTCCGCTCCATGTACAAGTACCTCTCCGCTCCATGTACAAGTACCTCTCCGCTCAATGTCAAGTGTCGACAGTACCTCTCCGCTCCATGTACAAATACCTCTCCGCTCTCATGTACAAGTACCTCTCCGCTCCATGTACAAGTACCTCTCCGCTCAATGTCAAGTGTCGACAGTACCTCTCCGCTCCATGTACAAATACCTCTCCGCTCCATGTACAAGTACCTCTCCGCTCTCATGTACAAGTACCTCTCCGCTCCATGTACAAGTAGCTCTCCGCTCAATGTACAAGTGTCGACAGTACCTTTCCGCTCCATGTACAAATACCTCTCCGCTCTCATGTACAAGTACCTCTCCGCTCCATGTACAAGTACCTCTCCGCTCAATGTACAAATACCTCTCCGCTCCATGTATAAGTACCTCTCCGCTCTATGTACAAGTACCTCTCCGCTCCATGTACAAGTACCTCTCCGCTCAATGTACAAATACCTCTCCGCTCCATGTACAAGTACCTCTCCGCTCAATGTACAAGTACATCTGCGCTCCATGTAGGGCTGGGTATCGTTCAAAATTTTTCGATATCGATACCGTTTCGATACTTGGATTTCGATACCGGTTCCTGAACGATACTTTTTTCGATACCAATTTTTAGAAAAATCCATTTTAACAAAAATAAAACTGCATTACACATTGAAATTATTTTACAAATCTTTAGTTTCCCCCCATCTTAAGTTTTACAGCAGAAAAAAATAAAACCTACTGTATTTAACATAACTTTAAGTTCTCTAAACGTATTGCCGTCCCTACAAAAAATATTGGAGTACTACAAAGGAAAGAAATGTAGCTAAAACAAATAAATCAGTGGAATAGTTTTCAGTGCAAAACAGAGAGTTGCAAATCAGGGTTTAATGCTCACTGATGCAACAGAACTCTATTCTTGTACAAACTGATGAGATGGCTCCACTTCATGCATGGAAGACTAGTTGAGCATTGACTAGCCTATCAATATAGCCTTATATGCCACAAAGTGAATCGCATTTATATTCAACAAACTATCATGACATCAGCGTTTGTTAACGAGTTGCTAAAAATACATGGGCGATAACTGCTCGCTTGCACATAACGCTAATTAATTAAACATTAACGCTAGCGTTGCAGATCAGTGTGCTCACTGCTGCAACAGAACGTCATTCTTGTCAAATCTGACGAGACAGCTCAACTTCACTGACTAGCCAATCAATATAAATGAATCGCATTTACATTCAACAAACTATCATGACATCAGCGTTTGTTAACGAGTTGCTAAAAATACACAATGCCCGCTTTCGCATAACGTTACGGCGGCAATTAATTAAACGATCTAATGCTACAACTCACAGCCAGATGCATGGATTTGTCAGACTGAGGGATCTGATAACCGCTAACTTGCGGTAAGCTGAGCTGACCCACCTCTCAATTATTTCTCTTGTCTGTGGAAACCAGTCCGTGTTGTTTCTGTTTCTTTTCCTGCTTTTCATCATCTTCGCCATATGGTAATCCAGCATAGGAGTAGCTTGAGTGGCTAACTTCTTGTATACTATCCGCACCGCACGCCTGGCTCACAGTCACAACAAACACACCGGCTAAAGTGGGCGTAACGTTTCCTGCATGCCTCTACATGACAGCCAATCACCAGCCGTATTAGAGCGCGGCGTGCAAGCATGTTGCATGCTTATAGGCTCAATGACGCTGTTTTGTTTTGGTATCGAAAATTGGTATCGATTGACAAGGGAGGCTTCGATACCCCTTAGTATCGATGTTTCCATTTCGGTGCCAAGTAAGTATCGAAACTCGATACCCAGCCCTAGCTCCATGTACCTCTCCGCTCAATGTACAAGTACCTCTCCGCTCAATGTACAAGTACCTCTCCGCTCCATGTACAAGTACCTCTCCGCTCCATGTACAAGTACCTCTCCGCTCCATGTACAAGTACCTCTCCGCTCAATGTACAAGTACATCTCCGCTCCATGTACAAGTACCTCTCCGCTCAATGTACAAGTACCTCTCCGCTCAATGTACAAGTACATCTCCGCTCCATGTACCAGTACCTCTCCGCTCAATGTACAAGTACATCTGCGCTCCATGTAGGGCTGGGTATCGTTCAAAATTTTTCGATATCGATACCGTTTCGATACTTGGATTTCGATACCGGTTCCTGAACGATACTTTTTTCGATACCAATTTTTAGAAAAATCCATTTTAACAAAAATAAAACTGCATTACACATTGAAATTATTTTACAAATCTTTAGTTTCCCCCCATCTTAAGTTTTACAGCAGAAAAAAATAAAACCTACTGTATTTAACATAACTTTAAGTTCTCTAAACGTATTGCCGTCCCTACAAAAAATATTGGAGTACTACAAAGGAAAGAAATGTAGCTAAAACAAATAAATCAGTGGAATAGTTTTCAGTGCAAAACAGAGAGTTGCAAATCAGGGTTTAATGCTCACTGATGCAACAGAACTCTATTCTTGTACAAACTGATGAGATGGCTCCACTTCATGCATGGAAGACTAGTTGAGCATTGACTAGCCTATCAATATAGCCTTATATGCCACAAAGTGAATCGCATTTATATTCAACAAACTATCATGACATCAGCGTTTGTTAACGAGTTGCTAAAAATACATGGGCGATAACTGCTCGCTTGCACATAACGCTAATTAATTAAACATTAACGCTAGCGTTGCAGATCAGTGTGCTCACTGCTGCAACAGAACGTCATTCTTGTCAAATCTGACGAGACAGCTCAACTTCACTGACTAGCCAATCAATATAAATGAATCGCATTTACATTCAACAAACTATCATGACATCAGCGTTTGTTAACGAGTTGCTAAAAATACACAATGCCCGCTTTCGCATAACGTTACGGCGGCAATTAATTAAACGATCTAATGCTACAACTCACAGCCAGATGCATGGATTTGTCAGACTGAGGGATCTGATAACCGCTAACTTGCGGTAAGCTGAGCTGACCCACCTCTCAATTATTTCTCTTGTCTGTGGAAACCAGTCCGTGTTGTTTCTGTTTCTTTTCCTGCTTTTCATCATCTTCGCCATATGGTAATCCAGCATAGGAGTAGCTTGAGTGGCTAACTTCTTGTATACTATCCGCACCGCACGCCTGGCTCACAGTCACAACAAACACACCGGCTAAAGTGGGCGTAACGTTTCCTGCATGCCTCTACATGACAGCCAATCACCAGCCGTATTAGAGCGCGGCGTGCAAGCATGTTGCATGCTTATAGGCTCAATGACGCTGTTTTGTTTTGGTATCGAAAATTGGTATCGATTGACAAGGGAGGCTTCGATACCCCTTAGTATCGATGTTTCCATTTCGGTGCCAAGTAAGTATCGAAACTCGATACCCAGCCCTAGCTCCATGTACCTCTCCGCTCAATGTACAAGTACCTCTCCGCTCAATGTACAAGTACCTCTCCGCTCCATGTACAAGTACCTCTCCGCTCCATGTACAAGTACCTCTCCGCTCCATGTACAAGTACCTCTCCGCTCAATGTACAAGTACATCTCCGCTCCATGTACAAGTACCTCTCCGCTCAATGTACAAGTACCTCTCCGCTCAATGTACAAGTACATCTCCGCTCCATGTACCAGTACCTCTCCGCTCAATGTACAAGTACATCTGCGCTCCATGTAGGGCTGGGTATCGTTCAAAATTTTTCGATATCGATACCGTTTCGATACTTGGATTTCGATACCGGTTCCTGAACGATACTTTTTTCGATACCAATTTTTAGAAAAATCCATTTTAACAAAAATAAAACTGCATTACACATTGAAATTATTTTACAAATCTTTAGTTTCCCCCCATCTTAAGTTTTACAGCAGAAAAAAATAAAACCTACTGTATTTAACATAACTTTAAGTTCTCTAAACGTATTGCCGTCCCTACAAAAAATATTGGAGTACTACAAAGGAAAGAAATGTAGCTAAAACAAATAAATCAGTGGAATAGTTTTCAGTGCAAAACAGAGAGTTGCAAATCAGGGTTTAATGCTCACTGATGCAACAGAACTCTATTCTTGTACAAACTGATGAGATGGCTCCACTTCATGCATGGAAGACTAGTTGAGCATTGACTAGCCTATCAATATAGCCTTATATGCCACAAAGTGAATCGCATTTATATTCAACAAACTATCATGACATCAGCGTTTGTTAACGAGTTGCTAAAAATACATGGGCGATAACTGCCCGCTTGCACATAACGCTAATTAATTAAACATTAACGCTAGCGTTGCAGATCAGTGTGCTCACTGCTGCAACAGAACGTCATTCTTGTCAAATCTGACGAGACAGCTCAACTTCACTGACTAGCCAATCAATATAAATGAATCGCATTTACATTCAACAAACTATCATGACATCAGCGTTTGTTAACGAGTTGCTAAAAATACACAATGCCCGCTTGCGCATAACGTTACGGCGGCAATTAATTAAACGATCTAATGCTACAACTCACAGCCAGATGCATGGATTTGTCAGACTGAGGGATCTGATAACCGCTAACTTGCGGTAAGCTGAGCTGACCCACCTCTCAATTATTTCTCTTGTCTGTGGAAACCAGTCCGTGTTGTTTCTGTTTCTTTTCCTGCTTTTCATCATCTTCGCCATATGGTAATCCAGCATAGGAGTAGCTTGAGTGGCTAACTTCTTGTATACTATCCGCACCGCACGCCTGGCTCACAGTCACAACAAACACACCGGCTAAAGTGGGCGTAACGTTTCCTGCATGCCTCTACATGACAGCCAATCACCAGCCGTATTAGAGCGCGGCGTGCAAGCATGTTGCATGCTTATAGGCTCAATGACGCTGTTTTGTTTTGGTATCGAAAATTGGTATCGATTGACAAGGGAGGCTTCGATACCCCTTAGTATCGATGTTTCCATTTCGGTGCCAAGTAAGTATCGAAACTCGATACCCAGCCCTAGCTCCATGTACCTCTCCGCTCAATGTACAAGTACCTCTCCGCTCAATGTACAAGTACCTCTCCGCTCCATGTACAAGTACCTCTCCGCTCCATGTACAAGTACCTCTCCGCTCCATGTACAAGTACCTCTCCGCTCCATGTACAAGTACATCTCTGCTCCATGTACAAGTACCTCTCCGCTCAATGTACAAGTACATCTCCGCTCCATGTACAAGTACCTCTCCGCTCCATGTACAAGTACATCTCCGCTCCATGTACAAGTACCTCTCCGCTCCATGTACAAGTACCTCTCCGCTCAATGTACAAGTACATCTCCGCTCCATGTACAAGTACATCTCTGCTCCATGTACAAGTACCTCTCCGCTCAATGTACAAGTACATCTCCGCTCCATGTACAAGTACCTCTCCGCTCCATGTACAAGTACCTCTCCGGTCCATGTACAAGTACCTCTCCGCTCCATGTACAAGTACCTCTCCGCTCCATGTACAAGTACCTCTCCGCTCAATGTCAAGTGTCGACAGTACCTCTCCGCTCCATGTACAAATACCTCTCCGCTCTCATGTACAAGTACCTCTCCGCTCCATGTACAAGTACCTCTCAGCTCAATGTCAAGTGTCGACAGTACCTCTCCGCTCCATGTACAAATACCTCTCCGCTCCATGTACAAGTACCTCTCCGCTCTCATGTACAAGTACCTCTCCGCTCCATGTACAAGTAGCTCTCCGCTCAATGTACAAGTGTCGACAGTACCTTTCCGCTCCATGTACAAATACCTCTCCGCTCTCATGTACAAGTACCTCTCCGCTCCATGTACAAGTACCTCTCCGCTCAATGTACAAATACCTCTCCGCTCCATGTATAAGTACCTCTCCGCTCTATGTACAAGTACCTCTCCGCTCCATGTACAAGTACCTCTCCGCTCAATGTACAAATACCTCTCCGCTCCATGTACAAGTACCTCTCCGCTCAATGTACAAGTACATCTGCGCTCCATGTAGGGCTGGGTATCGTTCAAAATTTTTCGATATCGATACCGTTTCGATACTTGGATTTCGATACCGGTTCCTGAACGATACTTTTTTCGATACCAATTTTTAGAAAAATCCATTTTAACAAAAATAAAACTGCATTACACATTGAAATTATTTTACAAATCTTTAGTTTCCCCCCATCTTAAGTTTTACAGCAGAAAAAAATAAAACCTACTGTATTTAACATAACTTTAAGTTCTCTAAACGTATTGCCGTCCCTACAAAAAATATTGGAGTACTACAAAGGAAAGAAATGTAGCTAAAACAAATAAATCAGTGGAATAGTTTTCAGTGCAAAACAGAGAGTTGCAAATCAGGGTTTAATGCTCACTGATGCAACAGAACTCTATTCTTGTACAAACTGATGAGATGGCTCCACTTCATGCATGGAAGACTAGTTGAGCATTGACTAGCCTATCAATATAGCCTTATATGCCACAAAGTGAATCGCATTTATATTCAACAAACTATCATGACATCAGCGTTTGTTAACGAGTTGCTAAAAATACATGGGCGATAACTGCCCGCTTGCACATAACGCTAATTAATTAAACATTAACGCTAGCGTTGCAGATCAGTGTGCTCACTGCTGCAACAGAACGTCATTCTTGTCAAATCTGACGAGACAGCTCAACTTCACTGACTAGCCAATCAATATAAATGAATCGCATTTACATTCAACAAACTATCATGACATCAGCGTTTGTTAACGAGTTGCTAAAAATACACAATGCCCGCTTGCGCATAACGTTACGGCGGCAATTAATTAAACGATCTAATGCTACAACTCACAGCCAGATGCATGGATTTGTCAGACTGAGGGATCTGATAACCGCTAACTTGCGGTAAGCTGAGCTGACCCACCTCTCAATTATTTCTCTTGTCTGTGGAAACCAGTCCGTGTTGTTTCTGTTTCTTTTCCTGCTTTTCATCATCTTCGCCATATGGTAATCCAGCATAGGAGTAGCTTGAGTGGCTAACTTCTTGTATACTATCCGCACCGCACGCCTGGCTCACAGTCACAACAAACACACCGGCTAAAGTGGGCGTAACGTTTCCTGCATGCCTCTACATGACAGCCAATCACCAGCCGTATTAGAGCGCGGCGTGCAAGCATGTCGCATGCTTATAGGCTCAATGACGCTGTTTTGTTTTGGTATCGAAAATTGGTATCGATTGACAAGGGAGGCTTCGATACCCCTTAGTATCGATGTTTCCATTTCGGTGCCAAGTAAGTATCGAAACTCGATACCCAGCCCTAGCTCCATGTACAAGTACCTCTCCGCTCAATGTACAAGTACCTCTCCGCTCAATGTACAAGTACCTCTCCGCTCCATGTACAAGTACCTCTCCGCTCCATGTACAAGTACCTCTCCGCTCCATGTACAAGTACCTCTCCGCTCCATGTACAAGTACATCTCTGCTCCATGTACAAGTACCTCTCCGCTCAATGTACAAGTACATCTCCGCTCCATGTACAAGTACCTCTCCGCTCCATGTACAAGTACATCTCCGCTCCATGTACAAGTACCTCTCCGCTCCATGTACAAGTACCTCTCCGCTCAATGTACAAGTACATCTCCGCTCCATGTACAAGTACATCTCTGCTCCATGTACAAGTACCTCTCCGCTCAATGTACAAGTACATCTCCGCTCCATGTACAAGTACCTCTCCGCTTCATGTACAAGTACCTCTCCGGTCCATGTACAAGTACCTCTCCGCTCCATGTACAAGTACCTCTCCGCTCCATGTACAAGTACCTCTCCGCTCAATGTCAAGTGTCGACAGTACCTCTCCGCTCCATGTACAAATACCTCTCCGCTCTCATGTACAAGTACCTCTCCGCTCCATGTACAAGTACCTCTCCGCTCAATGTCAAGTGTCGACAGTACCTCTCCGCTCCATGTACAAATACCTCTCCGCTCCATGTACAAGTACCTCTCCGCTCTCATGTACAAGTACCTCTCCGCTCCATGTACAAGTAGCTCTCCGCTCAATGTACAAGTGTCGACAGTACCTTTCCGCTCCATGTACAAATACCTCTCCGCTCTCATGTACAAGTACCTCTCCGCTCCATGTACAAGTACCTCTCCGCTCAATGTACAAATACCTCTCAGCTCCATGTATAAGTACCTCTCCGCTCTATGTACAAGTACCTCTCCGCTCCATGTACAAGTACCTCTCCGCTCAATGTACAAATACCTCTCCGCTCCATGTACAAGTACCTCTCCGCTCAATGTACAAGTACATCTGCGCTCCATGTAGGGCTGGGTATCGTTCAAAATTTTTCGATATCGATACCGTTTCGATACTTGGATTTCGATACCGGTTCCTGAACGATACTTTTTTCGATACCAATTTTTAGAAAAATCCATTTTAACAAAAATAAAACTGCATTACACATTGAAATTATTTTACAAATCTTTAGTTTCCCCCCATCTTAAGTTTTACAGCAGAAAAAAATAAAACCTACTGTATTTAACATAACTTTAAGTTCTCTAAACGTATTGCCGTCCCTACAAAAAATATTGGAGTACTACAAAGGAAAGAAATGTAGCTAAAACAAATAAATCAGTGGAATAGTTTTCAGTGCAAAACAGAGAGTTGCAAATCAGGGTTTAATGCTCACTGATGCAACAGAACTCTATTCTTGTACAAACTGATGAGATGGCTCCACTTCATGCATGGAAGACTAGTTGAGCATTGACTAGCCTATCAATATAGCCTTATATGCCACAAAGTGAATCGCATTTATATTCAACAAACTATCATGACATCAGCGTTTGTTAACGAGTTGCTAAAAATACATGGGCGATAACTGCCCGCTTGCACATAACGCTAATTAATTAAACATTAACGCTAGCGTTGCAGATCAGTGTGCTCACTGCTGCAACAGAACGTCATTCTTGTCAAATCTGACGAGACAGCTCAACTTCACTGACTAGCCAATCAATATAAATGAATCGCATTTACATTCAACAAACTATCATGACATCAGCGTTTGTTAACGAGTTGCTAAAAATACACAATGCCCGCTTGCGCATAACGTTACGGCGGCAATTAATTAAACGATCTAATGCTACAACTCACAGCCAGATGCATGGATTTGTCAGACTGAGGGATCTGATAACCGCTAACTTGCGGTAAGCTGAGCTGACCCACCTCTCAATTATTTCTCTTGTCTGTGGAAACCAGTCCGTGTTGTTTCTGTTTCTTTTCCTGCTTTTCATCATCTTCGCCATATGGTAATCCAGCATAGGAGTAGCTTGAGTGGCTAACTTCTTGTATACTATCCGCACCGCACGCCTGGCTCACAGTCACAACAAACACACCGGCTAAAGTGGGCGTAACGTTTCCTGCATGCCTCTACATGACAGCCAATCACCAGCCGTATTAGAGCGCGGCGTGCAAGCATGTCGCATGCTTATAGGCTCAATGACGCTGTTTTGTTTTGGTATCGAAAATTGGTATCGATTGACAAGGGAGGCTTCGATACCCCTTAGTATCGATGTTTCCATTTCGGTGCCAAGTAAGTATCGAAACTCGATACCCAGCCCTAGCTCCATGTACAAGTACCTCTCCGCTCAATGTACAAGTACCTCTCCGCTCAATGTACAAGTACCTCTCCGCTCCATGTACAAGTACCTCTCCGCTCCATGTACAAGTACCTCTCCGCTCCATGTACAAGTACCTCTCCGCTCCATGTACAAGTACATCTCTGCTCCATGTACAAGTACCTCTCCGCTCAATGTACAAGTACATCTCCGCTCCATGTACAAGTACCTCTCCGCTCCATGTACAAGTACATCTCCGCTCCATGTACAAGTACCTCTCCGCTCCATGTACAAGTACCTCTCCGCTCAATGTACAAGTACATCTCCGCTCCATGTACAAGTACATCTCTGCTCCATGTACAAGTACCTCTCCGCTCAATGTACAAGTACATCTCCGCTCCATGTACAAGTACCTCTCCGCTCCATGTACAAGTACCTCTCCGGTCCATGTACAAGTACCTCTCCGCTCCATGTACAAGTACCTCTCCGCTCCATGTACAAGTACCTCTCCGCTCAATGTCAAGTGTCGACAGTACCTCTCCGCTCCATGTACAAATACCTCTCCGCTCTCATGTACAAGTACCTCTCCGCTCCATGTACAAGTACCTCTCCGCTCAATGTCAAGTGTCGACAGTACCTCTCCGCTCCATGTACAAATACCTCTCCGCTCCATGTACAAGTACCTCTCCGCTCTCATGTACAAGTACCTCTCCGCTCCATGTACAAGTAGCTCTCCGCTCAATGTACAAGTGTCGACAGTACCTTTCCGCTCCATGTACAAATACCTCTCCGCTCTCATGTACAAGTACCTCTCCGCTCCATGTACAAGTACCTCTCCGCTCAATGTACAAATACCTCTCCGCTCCATGTATAAGTACCTCTCCGCTCTATGTACAAGTACCTCTCCGCTCCATGTACAAGTACCTCTCCGCTCAATGTACAAATACCTCTCCGCTCCATGTACAAGTACCTCTCCGCTCAATGTACAAGTACATCTGCGCTCCATGTAGGGCTGGGTATCGTTCAAAATTTTTCGATATCGATACCGTTTCGATACTTGGATTTCGATACCGGTTCCTGAACGATACTTTTTTCGATACCAATTTTTAGAAAAATCCATTTTAACAAAAATAAAACTGCATTACACATTGAAATTATTTTACAAATCTTTAGTTTCCCCCCATCTTAAGTTTTACAGCAGAAAAAAATAAAACCTACTGTATTTAACATAACTTTAAGTTCTCTAAACGTATTGCCGTCCCTACAAAAAATATTGGAGTACTACAAAGGAAAGAAATGTAGCTAAAACAAATAAATCAGTGGAATAGTTTTCAGTGCAAAACAGAGAGTTGCAAATCAGGGTTTAATGCTCACTGATGCAACAGAACTCTATTCTTGTACAAACTGATGAGATGGCTCCACTTCATGCATGGAAGACTAGTTGAGCATTGACTAGCCTATCAATATAGCCTTATATGCCACAAAGTGAATCGCATTTATATTCAACAAACTATCATGACATCAGCGTTTGTTAACGAGTTGCTAAAAATACATGGGCGATAACTGCCCGCTTGCACATAACGCTAATTAATTAAACATTAACGCTAGCGTTGCAGATCAGTGTGCTCACTGCTGCAACAGAACGTCATTCTTGTCAAATCTGACGAGACAGCTCAACTTCACTGACTAGCCAATCAATATAAATGAATCGCATTTACATTCAACAAACTATCATGACATCAGCGTTTGTTAACGAGTTGCTAAAAATACACAATGCCCGCTTGCGCATAACGTTACGGCGGCAATTAATTAAACGATCTAATGCTACAACTCACAGCCAGATGCATGGATTTGTCAGACTGAGGGATCTGATAACCGCTAACTTGCGGTAAGCTGAGCTGACCCACCTCTCAATTATTTCTCTTGTCTGTGGAAACCAGTCCGTGTTGTTTCTGTTTCTTTTCCTGCTTTTCATCATCTTCGCCATATGGTAATCCAGCATAGGAGTAGCTTGAGTGGCTAACTTCTTGTATACTATCCGCACCGCATGCCTGGCTCACAGTCACAACAAACACACCGGCTAAAGTGGGCGTAACGTTTCCTGCATGCCTCTACATGACAGCCAATCACCAGCCGTATTAGAGCGCGGCGTGCAAGCATGTTGCATGCTTATAGGCTCAATGACGCTGTTTTGTTTTGGTATCGAAAATTGGTATCGATTGACAAGGGAGGCTTCGATACCCCTTAGTATCGATGTTTCCATTTCGGTGCCAAGTAAGTATCGAAACTCGATACCCAGCCCTAGCTCCATGTACCTCTCCGCTCAATGTACAAGTACCTCTCCGCTCAATGTACAAGTACCTCTCCGCTCCATGTACAAGTACCTCTCCGCTCCATGTACAAGTACCTCTCCGCTCCATGTACAAGTACCTCTCCGCTCCATGTACAAGTACATCTCTGCTCCATGTACAAGTACCTCTCCGCTCAATGTACAAGTACATCTCCGCTCCATGTACAAGTACCTCTCCGCTCCATGTACAAGTACATCTCCGCTCCATGTACAAGTACCTCTCCGCTCCATGTACAAGTACCTCTCCGCTCAATGTACAAGTACATCTCCGCTCCATGTACAAGTACATCTCTGCTCCATGTATAAGTACCTCTCCGCTCAATGTACAAGTACATCTCCGCTCCATGTACAAGTACCTCTCCGCTCCATGTACAAGTACCTCTCCGGTCCATGTACAAGTACCTCTCCGCTCCATGTACAAGTACCTCTCCGCTCCATGTACAAGTACCTCTCCGCTCAATGTCAAGTGTCGACAGTACCTCTCCGCTCCATGTACAAATACCTCTCCGCTCTCATGTACAAGTACCTCTCCGCTCCATGTACAAGTACCTCTCCGCTCAATGTCAAGTGTCGACAGTACCTCTCCGCTCCATGTACAAATACCTCTCCGCTCCATGTACAAGTACCTCTCCGCTCTCATGTACAAGTACCTCTCCGCTCCATGTACAAGTAGCTCTCCGCTCAATGTACAAGTGTCGACAGTACCTTTCCGCTCCATGTACAAATACCTCTCCGCTCTCATGTACAAGTACCTCTCCGCTCCATGTACAAGTACCTCTCCGCTCAATGTACAAATACCTCTCCGCTCCATGTATAAGTACCTCTCCGCTCTATGTACAAGTACCTCTCCGCTCCATGTACAAGTACCTCTCCGCTCAATGTACAAATACCTCTCCGCTCCATGTACAAGTACCTCTCCGCTCAATGTACAAGTACATCTGCGCTCCATGTAGGGCTGGGTATCGTTCAAAATTTTTCGATATCGATACCGTTTCGATACTTGGATTTCGATACCGGTTCCTGAACGATACTTTTTTCGATACCAATTTTTAGAAAAATCCATTTTAACAAAAATAAAACTGCATTACACATTGAAATTATTTTACAAATCTTTAGTTTCCCCCCATCTTAAGTTTTACAGCAGAAAAAAATAAAACCTACTGTATTTAACATAACTTTAAGTTCTCTAAACGTATTGCCGTCCCTACAAAAAATATTGGAGTACTACAAAGGAAAGAAATGTAGCTAAAACAAATAAATCAGTGGAATAGTTTTCAGTGCAAAACAGAGAGTTGCAAATCAGGGTTTAATGCTCACTGATGCAACAGAACTCTATTCTTGTACAAACTGATGAGATGGCTCCACTTCATGCATGGAAGACTAGTTGAGCATTGACTAGCCTATCAATATAGCCTTATATGCCACAAAGTGAATCGCATTTATATTCAACAAACTATCATGACATCAGCGTTTGTTAACGAGTTGCTAAAAATACATGGGCGATAACTGCCCGCTTGCACATAACGCTAATTAATTAAACATTAACGCTAGCGTTGCAGATCAGTGTGCTCACTGCTGCAACAGAACGTCATTCTTGTCAAATCTGACGAGACAGCTCAACTTCACTGACTAGCCAATCAATATAAATGAATCGCATTTACATTCAACAAACTATCATGACATCAGCGTTTGTTAACGAGTTGCTAAAAATACACAATGCCCGCTTTCGCATAACGTTACGGCGGCAATTAATTAAACGATCTAATGCTACAACTCACAGCCAGATGCATGGATTTGTCAGACTGAGGGATCTGATAACCGCTAACTTGCGGTAAGCTGAGCTGACCCACCTCTCAATTATTTCTCTTGTCTGTGGAAACCAGTCCGTGTTGTTTCTGTTTCTTTTCCTGCTTTTCATCATCTTCGCCATATGGTAATCCAGCATAGGAGTAGCTTGAGTGGCTAACTTCTTGTATACTATCCGCACCGCACGCCTGGCTCACAGTCACAACAAACACACCGGCTAAAGTGGGCGTAACGTTTCCTGCATGCCTCTACATGACAGCCAATCACCAGCCGTATTAGAGCGCGGCGTGCAAGCATGTCGCATGCTTATAGGCTCAATGACGCTGTTTTGTTTTGGTATCGAAAATTGGTATCGATTGACAAGGGAGGCTTCGATACCCCTTAGTATCGATGTTTCCATTTCGGTGCCAAGTAAGTATCGAAACTCGATACCCAGCCCTAGCTCCATGTACAAGTACCTCTCCGCTCAATGTACAAGTACCTCTCCGCTCAATGTACAAGTACCTCTCCGCTCCATGTACAAGTACCTCTCCGCTCCATGTACAAGTACCTCTCCGCTCCATGTACAAGTACCTCTCCGCTCCATGTACAAGTACATCTCTGCTCCATGTACAAGTACCTCTCCGCTCAATGTACAAGTACATCTCCGCTCCATGTACAAGTACCTCTCCGCTCCATGTACAAGTACATCTCCGCTCCATGTACAAGTACCTCTCCGCTCCATGTACAAGTACCTCTCCGCTCAATGTACAAGTACATCTCCGCTCCATGTACAAGTACATCTCTGCTCCATGTACAAGTACCTCTCCGCTCAATGTACAAGTACATCTCCGCTCCATGTACAAGTACCTCTCCGCTCCATGTACAAGTACCTCTCCGGTCCATGTACAAGTACCTCTCCGCTCCATGTACAAGTACCTCTCCGCTCCATGTACAAGTACCTCTCCGCTCAATGTCAAGTGTCGACAGTACCTCTCCGCTCCATGTACAAATACCTCTCCGCTCTCATGTACAAGTACCTCTCCGCTCCATGTACAAGTACCTCTCCGCTCAATGTCAAGTGTCGACAGTACCTCTCCGCTCCATGTACAAATACCTCTCCGCTCCATGTACAAGTACCTCTCCGCTCTCATGTACAAGTACCTCTCCGCTCCATGTACAAGTAGCTCTCCGCTCAATGTACAAGTGTCGACAGTACCTTTCCGCTCCATGTACAAATACCTCTCCGCTCTCATGTACAAGTACCTCTCCGCTCCATGTACAAGTACCTCTCCGCTCAATGTACAAATACCTCTCCGCTCCATGTATAAGTACCTCTCCGCTCTATGTACAAGTACCTCTCCGCTCCATGTACAAGTACCTCTCCGCTCAATGTACAAATACCTCTCCGCTCCATGTACAAGTAGCTCTCCGCTGAATGTACAAGTGTCGACAGTACCTCTCCGCTCAATGTACAAGTACCTCTCCGCTCAATGTACAAATACCTCTCCGCTCCATGTACAAGTACCTCTCCGCTCAATGTCAAGTATCGACAGTACCTCTCCGCTCCATGTACAAGTACCTCTCCGCTGAATGTACAAGTGTCGACAGTACCTCTCCGCTCAATGTACAAGTACCTCTCCGCTCCATGTACAAGTACCTCTCCGCTCTCATGTACAAGTACCTCTCCGCTCCATGTACAAGTACCTCTCCGCTCAATGTACAAGTACCTCTGCGCTCCATGTACAAGTACCTCTCCGCTCAATGTACAAGTACCTCTCCGCTCAATGTACAAGTGTCGACAGTACCTCTCCGCTCCATGTACAAGTACCTCTCCGCTCAATGTACAAGTGTCGACAGTACCTCTACGCTCAATGTACAAGTGTCGACAGTACCTCTCCGCTCTCATGTACAAGTACCTCTCCGATCCATGTACAAGTACATCTCCGCTCCATGTACAAGTACATCTCCGCTCAATGTACAAGTACCTCTCCGCTCCATGTACAAGTACCTCTCCGCTCCATGTACAAGTACCTCTCCGCTCCATGTACAAGTACCTCTCCGCTCCATGTACAAGTACCTCTCCGCTCAATGTACAAGTACCTCTCCGCTCCATGTACAAGTACCTCTCCGCTCAATGTACAAGTACCTCTCCGCTCCATGTACAAGTACCTCTCCGCTCCATGTACAAGTACCTCTCCGCTCCATGTACAAGTACCTCTCCGCTCAATGTCAAGTATCGACAGTACCTCTCCGCTCCATGTACAAGTACCTCTCCGCTGAATGTACAAGTGTCGACAGTACCTCTCCGCTCAATGTACAAGTACCTCTCCGCTCCATGTACAAGTACCTCTCCGCTCTCATGTACAAGTACCTCTCCGCTCCATGTACAAGTACCTCTCCGCTCAATGTACAAGTACCTCTGCGCTCCATGTACAAGTACCTCTCCGCTCAATGTACAAGTACCTCTCCGCTCAATGTACAAGTGTCGACAGTACCTCTCCGCTCCATGTACAAGTACCTCTCCGCTCAATGTACAAGTGTCGACAGTACCTCTACGCTCAATGTACAAGTGTCGACAGTACCTCTCCGCTCTCATGTACAAGTACCTCTCCGATCCATGTACAAGTACATCTCCGCTCCATGTACAAGTACATCTCCGCTCAATGTACAAGTACCTCTCCGCTCCATGTACAAGTACCTCTCCGCTCCATGTACAAGTACCTCTCCGCTCCATGTACAAGTACCTCTCCGCTCCATGTACAAGTACCTCTCCGCTCAATGTACAAGTACCTCTCCGCTCCATGTACAAGTACCTCTCCGCTCCATGTACAAGTACCTCTCCGCTCCATGTACAAGTACCTCTCCGCTCAATGTACAAGTGTCGACAGTACCTCTCCGCTCCATGTACAAGTACCTCTCCGCTCCATGTACAAGTACCTCTCCGCTCAATGTACAAGTGTCGACAGTACCTCTCCGCTCCATCTACAAGTACCTCTCCGCTCAATGTACAAGTACCTCTCCGCTGAATGTACAAGTACCTCTCCGCTCCATGTACAAGTACCTCTCCGCTCCATGTACAAATACCTCTCCGCTCCATGTACAAGTACCTCTCCGCTCCATGTACAAGCACCTCTCCGCTACATGTACAAGTACCTCTCCGCTCCATGTACAAGTACCTCTCCGCTCCATGTACAAGTACCTCTCCGCTCAATGTACAAGTACCTCTCCGCTCCATGTACAAATACCTCTCCGCTCCATGTACAAATACCTCTCCGCTCCATGTACAAGTACCTCTCCGCTCCATGTACCAGTACCTCTCCGCTCAATGTACAAGTACATCTCCGCTCAATTTACAAGTACATCTCCGCTCAATGTACAAGTACGTCTCCGCTCAATGTACAAGTACCTCTCCGCTCAATGTACAAGTACCTCTCCGCTCCATGTACAAGTACCTCTCCGCTCAATGTACAAGTACATCTCCGCTCCATGTACCAGTACCTCTCCGCTCAATGTACAAGTACCTCTCCGCTCAATGTACAAGTACATCTCCGCTCCATGTACAAGTACGTCTCCGCTCAATGTATAAGTACCTCTCCGCTCCATGTACAAGTACCTCTCCGCTCCATGTACAAGTACATCTCCGCTCCATGTACAAGTACATCTCCGCTCCATGTACAAGTACCTCTCCGCTCCATGTACAAGTACCTCTCCGCTCCATGTACAAGTACATCTCCGCTCCATGTACAAGTACCTCTCCGCTCAATGTACAAGTACATCTCCGCTCCATGTACAAGTACATCTCCACTCCATGTACAAGTACCTCTCCGCTCAATGTACAAGTACATCTCCGCTCCATGTACCAGTACCTCTCCGCTCAATGTACAAGTACATCTCCACTCCATGTACAAGTACCTCTCCGCTCAATGTACAAGTACATCTCCGCTCCATGTACCAGTACCTCTCCGCTCAATGTACAAGTACATCTCCACTCCATGTACAAGTACCTCTCCGCTCAATGTACAAGTACATCTCCGCTCCATGTACCAGTACCTCTCCGCTCAATGTACAAGTACATCTCCGCTCCATGTACAAGTACCTCTCCGCTCAATGTACAAGTACCTCTCCGCTCAATGTACAAGTACATCTCCGCTCCATGTACCAGTACCTCTCCGCTCAATGTACAAGTACATCTGCGCTCCATGTAGGGCTGGGTATCGTTCAAAATTTTTCGATATCGATACCGTTTCGATACTTGGATTTCGATACCGGTTCCTGAACGATACTTTTTTCGATACCAATTTTTAGAAAAATCCATTTTAACAAAAATAAAACTGCATTACACATTGAAATTATTTTACAAATCTTTAGTTTCCCCCCATCTTAAGTTTTACAGCAGAAAAAAATAAAACCTACTGTATTTAACATAACTTTAAGTTCTCTAAACGTATTGCCGTCCCTACAAAAAATATTGGAGTACTACAAAGGAAAGAAATGTAGCTAAAACAAATAAATCAGTGGAATAGTTTTCAGTGCAAAACAGAGAGTTGCAAATCAGGGTTTAATGCTCACTGATGCAACAGAACTCTATTCTTGTACAAACTGATGAGATGGCTCCACTTCATGCATGGAAGACTAGTTGAGCATTGACTAGCCTATCAATATAGCCTTATATGCCACAAAGTGAATCGCATTTATATTCAACAAACTATCATGACATCAGCGTTTGTTAACGAGTTGCTAAAAATACATGGGCGATAACTGCCTGCTTGCACATAACGCTAATTAATTAAACATTAACGCTAGCGTTGCAGATCAGTGTGCTCACTGCTGCAACAGAACGTCATTCTTGTCAAATCTGACGAGACAGCTCAACTTCACTGACTAGCCAATCAATATAAATGAATCGCATTTACATTCAACAAACTATCATGACATCAGCGTTTGTTAACGAGTTGCTAAAAATACACAATGCCCGCTTGCGCATAACGTTACGGCGGCAATTAATTAAACGATCTAATGCTACAACTCACAGCCAGATGCATGGATTTGTCAGACTGAGGGATCTGATAACCGCTAACTTGCGGTAAGCTGAGCTGACCCACCTCTCAATTATTTCTCTTGTCTGTGGAAACCAGTCCGTGTTGTTTCTGTTTCTTTTCCTGCTTTTCATCATCTTCGCCATATGGTAATCCAGCATAGGAGTAGCTTGAGTGGCTAACTTCTTGTATACTATCCGCACCGCACGCCTGGCTCACAGTCACAACAAACACACCGGCTAAAGTGGGCGTAACGTTTCCTGCATGCCTCTACATGACAGCCAATCACCAGCCGTATTAGAGCGCGGCGTGCAAGCATGTCGCATGCTTATAGGCTCAATGACGCTGTTTTGTTTTGGTATCGAAAATTGGTATCGATTGACAAGGGAGGCTTCGATACCCCTTAGTATCGATGTTTCCATTTCGGTGCCAAGTAAGTATCGAAACTCGATACCCAGCCCTAGCTCCATGTACAAGTACCTCTCCGCTCAATGTACAAGTACCTCTCCGCTCAATGTACAAGTACCTCTCCGCTCCATGTACAAGTACCTCTCCGCTCCATGTACAAGTACCTCTCCGCTCCATGTACAAGTACCTCTCCGCTCAATGTCAAGTGTCGACAGTACCTCTCCGCTCCATGTACAAATACCTCTCCGCTCTCATGTACAAGTACCTCTCCGCTCCATGTACAAGTACCTCTCCGCTCAATGTCAAGTGTCGACAGTACCTCTCCGCTCCATGTACAAATACCTCTCCGCTCCATGTACAAGTACCTCTCCGCTCTCATGTACAAGTACCTCTCCGCTCCATGTACAAGTAGCTCTCCGCTCAATGTACAAGTGTCGAAAGTACCTTTCCGCTCCATGTACAAATACCTCTCCGCTCTCATGTACAAGTACCTCTCCGCTCCATGTACAAGTACCTCTCCGCTCAATGTACAAATACCTCTCAGCTCCATGTATAAGTACCTCTCCGCTCTATGTACAAGTACCTCTCCGCTCCATGTACAAGTACCTCTCCGCTCAATGTACAAATACCTCTCCGCTCCATGTACAAGTAGCTCTCCGCTGAATGTACAAGTGTCGACAGTACCTCTCCGCTCAATGTACAAGTACCTCTCCGCTCAATGTACAAATACCTCTCCGCTCCATGTACAAGTACCTCTCCGCTCAATGTCAAGTATCGACAGTACCTCTCCGCTCCATGTACAAGTACCTCTCCGCTGAATGTACAAGTGTCGACAGTACCTCTCCGCTCAATGTACAAGTACCTCTCCGCTCCATGTACAAGTACCTCTCCGCTCTCATGTACAAGTACCTCTCCGCTCCATGTACAAGTACCTCTCCGCTCAATGTACAAGTACCTCTGCGCTCCATGTACAAGTACCTCTCCGCTCAATGTACAAGTACCTCTCCGCTCAATGTACAAGTGTCGACAGTACCTCTCCGCTCCATGTACAAGTACCTCTCCGCTCAATGTACAAGTGTCGACAGTACCTCTACGCTCAATGTACAAGTGTCGACAGTACCTCTCCGCTCTCATGTACAAGTACCTCTCCGATCCATGTACAAGTACATCTCCGCTCCATGTACAAGTACATCTCCGCTCAATGTACAAGTACCTCTCCGCTCCATGTACAAGTACCTCTCCGCTCCATGTACAAGTACCTCTCCGCTCCATGTACAAGTACCTCTCCGCTCCATGTACAAGTACCTCTCCGCTCAATGTACAAGTACCTCTCCGCTCCATGTACAAGTACCTCTCCGCTCAATGTACAAGTACCTCTCCGCTCCATGTACAAGTACCTCTCCGCTCCATGTACAAGTACCTCTCCGCTCCATGTACAAGTACCTCTCCGCTCAATGTCAAGTATCGACAGTACCTCTCCGCTCCATGTACAAGTACCTCTCCGCTGAATGTACAAGTGTCGACAGTACCTCTCCGCTCAATGTACAAGTACCTCTCCGCTCCATGTACAAGTACCTCTCCGCTCTCATGTACAAGTACCTCTCCGCTCCATGTACAAGTACCTCTCCGCTCAATGTACAAGTACCTCTGCGCTCCATGTACAAGTACCTCTCCGCTCAATGTACAAGTACCTCTCCGCTCAATGTACAAGTGTCGACAGTACCTCTCCGCTCCATGTACAAGTACCTCTCCGCTCAATGTACAAGTGTCGACAGTACCTCTACGCTCAATGTACAAGTGTCGACAGTACCTCTCCGCTCTCATGTACAAGTACCTCTCCGATCCATGTACAAGTACATCTCCGCTCCATGTACAAGTACATCTCCGCTCAATGTACAAGTACCTCTCCGCTCCATGTACAAGTACCTCTCCGCTCCATGTACAAGTACCTCTCCGCTCCATGTACAAGTACCTCTCCGCTCCATGTACAAGTACCTCTCCGCTCAATGTACAAGTACCTCTCCGCTCCATGTACAAGTACCTCTCCGCTCCATGTACAAGTACCTCTCCGCTCCATGTACAAGTACCTCTCCGCTCAATGTACAAGTACCTCTCCGCTCCATGTACAAGTACCTCTCCGCTCCATGTACAAGTACCTCTCCGCTCCATGTACAAGTACCTCTCCGCTCAATGTACAAGTACCTCTCCGCTCCCTGTACAAGTACATCTCCGCTCCATGTACAAGTACCTCTCCGCTCCATGTACAAGTACCTCTCCGCTCAATGTACAAGTGTCGACAGTACCTCTCCGCTCCATGTACAAGTACCTCTCCGCTCCATGTACAAGTACCTCTCCGCTCAATGTACAAGTGTCGACAGTACCTCTCCGCTCCATCTACAAGTACCTCTCCGCTCAATGTACAAGTACCTCTCCGCTGAATGTACAAGTACCTCTCCGCTCCATGTACAAGTACCTCTCCGCTCCATGTACAAATACCTCTCCGCTCCATGTACAAGTACCTCTCCGCTCCATGTACAAGCACCTCTCCGCTACATGTACAAGTACCTCTCCGCTCCATGTACAAGTACCTCTCCGCTCCATGTACAAGTACCTCTCCGCTCAATGTACAAGTACCTCTCCGCTCCATGTACAAATACCTCTCCGCTCCATGTACAAATACCTCTCCGCTCCATGTACAAGTACCTCTCCGCTCCATGTACCAGTACCTCTCCGCTCAATGTACAAGTACATCTCCGCTCAATGTACAAGTACATCTCTGCTCAATGTACAAGTACGTCTCCGCTCAATGTACAAGTACCTCTCCGCTCAATGTACAAGTACCTCTCCGCTCCATGTACAAGTACCTCTCCGCTCAATGTACAAGTACATCTCCGCTCCATGTACCAGTACCTCTCCGCTCAATGTACAAGTACCTCTCCGCTCAATGTACAAGTACATCTCCGCTCCATGTACAAGTACGTCTCCGCTCAATGTATAAGTACCTCTCCGCTCCATGTACAAGTACCTCTCCGCTCCATGTACAAGTACATCTCCGCTCCATGTACAAGTACATCTCCGCTCCATGTACAAGTACCTCTCCGCTCCATGTACAAGTACCTCTCCGCTCAATGTACAAGTACCTCTCCGCTCCCTGTACAAGTACATCTCCGCTCCATGTACAAGTACCTCTCCGCTCCATGTACAAGTACCTCTCCGCTCAATGTACAAGTGTCGACAGTACCTCTCCGCTCCATGTACAAGTACCTCTCCGCTCCATGTACAAGTACCTCTCCGCTCAATGTACAAGTGTCGACAGTACCTCTCCGCTCCATCTACAAGTACCTCTCCGCTCAATGTACAAGTACCTCTCCGCTGAATGTACAAGTACCTCTCCGCTCCATGTACAAGTACCTCTCCGCTCCATGTACAAATACCTCTCCGCTCCATGTACAAGTACCTCTCCGCTCCATGTACAAGCACCTCTCCGCTACATGTACAAGTACCTCTCCGCTCCATGTACAAGTACCTCTCCGCTCCATGTACAAGTACCTCTCCGCTCAATGTACAAGTACCTCTCCGCTCCATGTACAAATACCTCTCCGCTCCATGTACAAATACCTCTCCGCTCCATGTACAAGTACCTCTCCGCTCCATGTACCAGTACCTCTCCGCTCAATGTACAAGTACATCTCCGCTCAATGTACAAGTACATCTCTGCTCAATGTACAAGTACGTCTCCGCTCAATGTACAAGTACCTCTCCGCTCAATGTACAAGTACCTCTCCGCTCCATGTACAAGTACCTCTCCGCTCAATGTACAAGTACATCTCCGCTCCATGTACCAGTACCTCTCCGCTCAATGTACAAGTACCTCTCCGCTCAATGTACAAGTACATCTCCGCTCCATGTACAAGTACGTCTCCGCTCAATGTATAAGTACCTCTCCGCTCCATGTACAAGTACCTCTCCGCTCCATGTACAAGTACATCTCCGCTCCATGTACAAGTACATCTCCGCTCCATGTACAAGTACCTCTCCGCTCCATGTACAAGTACCTCTCCGCTCCATGTACAAGTACATCTCCGCTCCATGTACAAGTACCTCTCCGCTCAATGTACAAGTACATCTCCGCTCCATGTACAAGTACATCTCCACTCCATGTACAAGTACCTCTCCGCTCAATGTACAAGTACATCTCCGCTCCATGTACCAGTACCTCTCCGCTCAATGTACAAGTACATCTCCACTCCATGTACAAGTACCTCTCCGCTCAATGTACAAGTACATCTCCGCTCCATGTACCAGTACCTCTCCGCTCAATGTACAAGTACATCTCCACTCCATGTACAAGTACCTCTCCGCTCAATGTACAAGTACATCTCCGCTCCATGTACCAGTACCTCTCCGCTCAATGTACAAGTACATCTCCGCTCCATGTACAAGTACCTCTCCGCTCAATGTACAAGTACCTCTCCGCTCAATGTACAAGTACATCTCCGCTCCATGTACCAGTACCTCTCCGCTCAATGTACAAGTACATCTGCGCTCCATGTAGGGCTGGGTATCGTTCAAAATTTTTCGATATCGATACCGTTTCGATACTTGGATTTCGATACCGGTTCCTGAACGATACTTTTTTCGATACCAATTTTTAGAAAAATCCATTTTAACAAAAATAAAACTGCATTACACATTGAAATTATTTTACAAATCTTTAGTTTCCCCCCATCTTAAGTTTTACAGCAGAAAAAAATAAAACCTACTGTATTTAACATAACTTTAAGTTCTCTAAACGTATTGCCGTCCCTACAAAAAATATTGGAGTACTACAAAGGAAAGAAATGTAGCTAAAACAAATAAATCAGTGGAATAGTTTTCAGTGCAAAACAGAGAGTTGCAAATCAGGGTTTAATGCTCACTGATGCAACAGAACTCTATTCTTGTACAAACTGATGAGATGGCTCCACTTCATGCATGGAAGACTAGTTGAGCATTGACTAGCCTATCAATATAGCCTTATATGCCACAAAGTGAATCGCATTTATATTCAACAAACTATCATGACATCAGCGTTTGTTAACGAGTTGCTAAAAATACATGGGCGATAACTGCCCGCTTGCACATAACGCTAATTAATTAAACATTAACGCTAGCGTTGCAGATCAGTGTGCTCACTGCTGCAACAGAACGTCATTCTTGTCAAATCTGACGAGACAGCTCAACTTCACTGACTAGCCAATCAATATAAATGAATCGCATTTACATTCAACAAACTATCATGACATCAGCGTTTGTTAACGAGTTGCTAAAAATACACAATGCCCGCTTGCGCATAACGTTACGGCGGCAATTAATTAAACGATCTAATGCTACAACTCACAGCCAGATGCATGGATTTGTCAGACTGAGGGATCTGATAACCGCTAACTTGCGGTAAGCTGAGCTGACCCACCTCTCAATTATTTCTCTTGTCTGTGGAAACCAGTCCGTGTTGTTTCTGTTTCTTTTCCTGCTTTTCATCATCTTCGCCATATGGTAATCCAGCATAGGAGTAGCTTGAGTGGCTAACTTCTTGTATACTATCCGCACCGCACGCCTGGCTCACAGTCACAACAAACACACCGGCTAAAGTGGGCGTAACGTTTCCTGCATGCCTCTACATGACAGCCAATCACCAGCCGTATTAGAGCGCGGCGTGCAAGCATGTCGCATGCTTATAGGCTCAATGACGCTGTTTTGTTTTGGTATCAAAAATTGGTATCGATTGACAAGGGAGGCTTCGATACCCCTTAGTATCGATGTTTCCATTTCGGTGCCAAGTAAGTATCGAAACTCGATACCCAGCCCTAGCTCCATGTACAAGTACCTCTCCGCTCAATGTACAAGTACCTCTCCGCTCAATGTACAAGTACCTCTCCGCTCCATGTACAAGTACCTCTCCGCTCCATGTACAAGTACCTCTCCGCTCCATGTACAAGTACCTCTCCGCTCCATGTACAAGTACATCTCTGCTCCATGTACAAGTACCTCTCCGCTCAATGTACAAGTACATCTCCGCTCCATGTACAAGTACCTCTCCGCTCCATGTACAAGTACATCTCCGCTCCATGTACAAGTACCTCTCCGCTCCATGTACAAGTACCTCTCCGCTCAATGTACAAGTACATCTCCGCTCCATGTACAAGTACATCTCTGCTCCATGTACAAGTACCTCTCCGCTCAATGTACAAGTACATCTCCGCTCCATGTACAAGTACCTCTCCGCTCCATGTACAAGTACCTCTCCGCTCCATGTACAAGTACCTCTCCGCTCCATGTACAAGTACCTCTCCGCTCCATGTACAAGTACCTCTCCGCTCAATGTACAAGTACCTCTCCGCTCCATGTACAAGTACCTCTCCGCTCCATGTACAAGTACCTCTCCGCTCCATGTACAAGTACCTCTCCGCTCAATGTACAAGTACCTCTCCGCTCCATGTACAAGTACCTCTCCGCTCCATGTACAAGTACCTCTCCGCTCCATGTACAAGTACCTCTCCGCTCAATGTACAAGTACCTCTCCGCTCCATGTACAAGTACCTCTCCGCTCCATGTACAAGTACCTCTCCGCTCCATGTACAAGTACCTCTCCGCTCAATGTACAAGTACCTCTCCGCTCCCTGTACAAGTACATCTCCGCTCCATGTACAAGTACCTCTCCGCTCCATGTACAAGTACCTCTCCGCTCAATGTACAAGTGTCGACAGTACCTCTCCGCTCCATGTACAAGTACCTCTCCGCTCCATGTACAAGTACCTCTCCGCTCAATGTACAAGTGTCGACAGTACCTCTCCGCTCCATCTACAAGTACCTCTCCGCTCAATGTACAAGTACCTCTCCGCTGAATGTACAAGTACCTCTCCGCTCCATGTACAAGTACCTCTCCGCTCCATGTACAAATACCTCTCCGCTCCATGTACAAGTACCTCTCCGCTCCATGTACAAGCACCTCTCCGCTACATGTACAAGTACCTCTCCGCTCCATGTACAAGTACCTCTCCGCTCCATGTACAAGTACCTCTCCGCTCAATGTACAAGTACCTCTCCGCTCCATGTACAAATACCTCTCCGCTCCATGTACAAATACCTCTCCGCTCCATGTACAAGTACCTCTCCGCTCCATGTACCAGTACCTCTCCGCTCAATGTACAAGTACATCTCCGCTCAATGTACAAGTACATCTCTGCTCAATGTACAAGTACGTCTCCGCTCAATGTACAAGTACCTCTCCGCTCAATGTACAAGTACCTCTCCGCTCCATGTACAAGTACCTCTCCGCTCAATGTACAAGTACATCTCCGCTCCATGTACCAGTACCTCTCCGCTCAATGTACAAGTACCTCTCCGCTCAATGTACAAGTACATCTCCGCTCCATGTACAAGTACGTCTCCGCTCAATGTATAAGTACCTCTCCGCTCCATGTACAAGTACCTCTCCGCTCCATGTACAAGTACATCTCCGCTCCATGTACAAGTACATCTCCGCTCCATGTACAAGTACCTCTCCGCTCCATGTACAAGTACCTCTCCGCTCAATGTACAAGTACCTCTCCGCTCCCTGTACAAGTACATCTCCGCTCCATGTACAAGTACCTCTCCGCTCCATGTACAAGTACCTCTCCGCTCAATGTACAAGTGTCGACAGTACCTCTCCGCTCCATGTACAAGTACCTCTCCGCTCCATGTACAAGTACCTCTCCGCTCAATGTACAAGTGTCGACAGTACCTCTCCGCTCCATCTACAAGTACCTCTCCGCTCAATGTACAAGTACCTCTCCGCTGAATGTACAAGTACCTCTCCGCTCCATGTACAAGTACCTCTCCGCTCCATGTACAAATACCTCTCCGCTCCATGTACAAGTACCTCTCCGCTCCATGTACAAGCACCTCTCCGCTACATGTACAAGTACCTCTCCGCTCCATGTACAAGTACCTCTCCGCTCCATGTACAAGTACCTCTCCGCTCAATGTACAAGTACCTCTCCGCTCCATGTACAAATACCTCTCCGCTCCATGTACAAATACCTCTCCGCTCCATGTACAAGTACCTCTCCGCTCCATGTACCAGTACCTCTCCGCTCAATGTACAAGTACATCTCCGCTCAATGTACAAGTACATCTCTGCTCAATGTACAAGTACGTCTCCGCTCAATGTACAAGTACCTCTCCGCTCAATGTACAAGTACCTCTCCGCTCCATGTACAAGTACCTCTCCGCTCAATGTACAAGTACATCTCCGCTCCATGTACCAGTACCTCTCCGCTCAATGTACAAGTACCTCTCCGCTCAATGTACAAGTACATCTCCGCTCCATGTACAAGTACGTCTCCGCTCAATGTATAAGTACCTCTCCGCTCCATGTACAAGTACCTCTCCGCTCCATGTACAAGTACATCTCCGCTCCATGTACAAGTACATCTCCGCTCCATGTACAAGTACCTCTCCGCTCCATGTACAAGTACCTCTCCGCTCCATGTACAAGTACATCTCCGCTCCATGTACAAGTACCTCTCCGCTCAATGTACAAGTACATCTCCGCTCCATGTACAAGTACATCTCCACTCCATGTACAAGTACCTCTCCGCTCAATGTACAAGTACATCTCCGCTCCATGTACCAGTACCTCTCCGCTCAATGTACAAGTACATCTCCACTCCATGTACAAGTACCTCTCCGCTCAATGTACAAGTACATCTCCGCTCCATGTACCAGTACCTCTCCGCTCAATGTACAAGTACATCTCCACTCCATGTACAAGTACCTCTCCGCTCAATGTACAAGTACATCTCCGCTCCATGTACCAGTACCTCTCCGCTCAATGTACAAGTACATCTCCGCTCCATGTACAAGTACCTCTCCGCTCAATGTACAAGTACCTCTCCGCTCAATGTACAAGTACATCTCCGCTCCATGTACCAGTACCTCTCCGCTCAATGTACAAGTACATCTGCGCTCCATGTAGGGCTGGGTATCGTTCAAAATTTTTCGATATCGATACCGTTTCGATACTTGGATTTCGATACCGGTTCCTGAACGATACTTTTTTCGATACCAATTTTTAGAAAAATCCATTTTAACAAAAATAAAACTGCATTACACATTGAAATTATTTTACAAATCTTTAGTTTCCCCCCATCTTAAGTTTTACAGCAGAAAAAAATAAAACCTACTGTATTTAACATAACTTTAAGTTCTCTAAACGTATTGCCGTCCCTACAAAAAATATTGGAGTACTACAAAGGAAAGAAATGTAGCTAAAACAAATAAATCAGTGGAATAGTTTTCAGTGCAAAACAGAGAGTTGCAAATCAGGGTTTAATGCTCACTGATGCAACAGAACTCTATTCTTGTACAAACTGATGAGATGGCTCCACTTCATGCATGGAAGACTAGTTGAGCATTGACTAGCCTATCAATATAGCCTTATATGCCACAAAGTGAATCGCATTTATATTCAACAAACTATCATGACATCAGCGTTTGTTAACGAGTTGCTAAAAATACATGGGCGATAACTGCCCGCTTGCACATAACGCTAATTAATTAAACATTAACGCTAGCGTTGCAGATCAGTGTGCTCACTGCTGCAACAGAACGTCATTCTTGTCAAATCTGACGAGACAGCTCAACTTCACTGACTAGCCAATCAATATAAATGAATCGCATTTACATTCAACAAACTATCATGACATCAGCGTTTGTTAACGAGTTGCTAAAAATACACAATGCCCGCTTGCGCATAACGTTACGGCGGCAATTAATTAAACGATCTAATGCTACAACTCACAGCCAGATGCATGGATTTGTCAGACTGAGGGATCTGATAACCGCTAACTTGCGGTAAGCTGAGCTGACCCACCTCTCAATTATTTCTCTTGTCTGTGGAAACCAGTCCGTGTTGTTTCTGTTTCTTTTCCTGCTTTTCATCATCTTCGCCATATGGTAATCCAGCATAGGAGTAGCTTGAGTGGCTAACTTCTTGTATACTATCCGCACCGCACGCCTGGCTCACAGTCACAACAAACACACCGGCTAAAGTGGGCGTAACGTTTCCTGCATGCCTCTACATGACAGCCAATCACCAGCCGTATTAGAGCGCGGCGTGCAAGCATGTCGCATGCTTATAGGCTCAATGACGCTGTTTTGTTTTGGTATCAAAAATTGGTATCGATTGACAAGGGAGGCTTCGATACCCCTTAGTATCGATGTTTCCATTTCGGTGCCAAGTAAGTATCGAAACTCGATACCCAGCCCTAGCTCCATGTACAAGTACCTCTCCGCTCAATGTACAAGTACCTCTCCGCTCAATGTACAAGTACCTCTCCGCTCCATGTACAAGTACCTCTCCGCTCCATGTACAAGTACCTCTCCGCTCCATGTACAAGTACCTCTCCGCTCCATGTACAAGTACATCTCTGCTCCATGTACAAGTACCTCTCCGCTCAATGTACAAGTACATCTCCGCTCCATGTACAAGTACCTCTCCGCTCCATGTACAAGTACATCTCCGCTCCATGTACAAGTACCTCTCCGCTCCATGTACAAGTACCTCTCCGCTCAATGTACAAGTACATCTCCGCTCCATGTACAAGTACATCTCTGCTCCATGTACAAGTACCTCTCCGCTCAATGTACAAGTACATCTCCGCTCCATGTACAAGTACCTCTCCGCTCCATGTACAAGTACCTCTCCGGTCCATGTACAAGTACCTCTCCGCTCCATGTACAAGTACCTCTCCGCTCCATGTACAAGTACCTCTCCGCTCAATGTCAAGTGTCGACAGTACCTCTCCGCTCCATGTACAAATACCTCTCCGCTCTCATGTACAAGTACCTCTCCGCTCCATGTACAAGTACCTCTCCGCTCAATGTCAAGTGTCGACAGTACCTCTCCGCTCCATGTACAAATACCTCTCCGCTCCATGTACAAGTACCTCTCCGCTCTCATGTACAAGTACCTCTCCGCTCCATGTACAAGTAGCTCTCCGCTCAATGTACAAGTGTCGACAGTACCTTTCCGCTCCATGTACAAATACCTCTCCGCTCTCATGTACAAGTACATCTCCGCTCCATGTACAAGTACCTCTCCGCTCAATGTACAAATACCTCTCCGCTCCATGTATAAGTACCTCTCCGCTCTATGTACAAGTACCTCTCCGCTCCATGTACAAGTACCTCTCCGCTCAATGTACAAATACCTCTCCGCTCCATGTACAAGTAGCTCTCCGCTGAATGTACAAGTGTCGACAGTACCTCTCCGCTCAATGTACAAGTACCTCTCCGCTCAATGTACAAATACCTCTCCGCTCCATGTACAAGTACCTCTCCGCTCAATGTCAAGTATCGACAGTACCTCTCCGCTCCATGTACAAGTACCTCTCCGCTGAATGTACAAGTGTCGACAGTACCTCTCCGCTCAATGTACAAGTACCTCTCCGCTCCATGTACAAGTACCTCTCCGCTCTCATGTACAAGTACCTCTCCGCTCCATGTACAAGTACCTCTCCGCTCAATGTACAAGTACCTCTGCGCTCCATGTACAAGTACCTCTCCGCTCAATGTACAAGTACCTCTCCGCTCAATGTACAAGTGTCGACAGTACCTCTCCGCTCCATGTACAAGTACCTCTCCGCTCAATGTACAAGTGTCGACAGTACCTCTACGCTCAATGTACAAGTGTCGACAGTACCTCTCCGCTCTCATGTACAAGTACCTCTCCGATCCATGTACAAGTACATCTCCGCTCCATGTACAAGTACATCTCCGCTCAATGTACAAGTACCTCTCCGCTCCATGTACAAGTACCTCTCCGCTCCATGTACAAGTACCTCTCCGCTCCATGTACAAGTACCTCTCCGCTCAATGTACAAGTACCTCTCCGCTCCATGTACAAGTACCTCTCCGCTCAATGTACAAGTACCTCTCCGCTCCATGTACAAGTACCTCTCCGCTCCATGTACAAGTACCTCTCCGCTCCATGTACAAGTACCTCTCCGCTCAATGTCAAGTATCGACAGTACCTCTCCGCTCCATGTACAAGTACCTCTCCGCTGAATGTACAAGTGTCGACAGTACCTCTCCGCTCAATGTACAAGTACCTCTCCGCTCCATGTACAAGTACCTCTCCGCTCTCATGTACAAGTACCTCTCCGCTCCATGTACAAGTACCTCTCCGCTCAATGTACAAGTACCTCTGCGCTCCATGTACAAGTACCTCTCCGCTCAATGTACAAGTACCTCTCCGCTCAATGTACAAGTGTCGACAGTACCTCTCCGCTCCATGTACAAGTACCTCTCCGCTCAATGTACAAGTGTCGACAGTACCTCTACGCTCAATGTACAAGTGTCGACAGTACCTCTCCGCTCTCATGTACAAGTACCTCTCCGATCCATGTACAAGTACATCTCCGCTCCATGTACAAGTACATCTCCGCTCAATGTACAAGTACCTCTCCGCTCCATGTACAAGTACCTCTCCGCTCCATGTACAAGTACCTCTCCGCTCCATGTACAAGTACCTCTCCGCTCCATGTACAAGTACCTCTCCGCTCAATGTACAAGTACCTCTCCGCTCCATGTACAAGTACCTCTCCTCTCCATGTACAAGTACCTCTCCGCTCCATGTACAAGTACCTCTCCGCTCAATGTACAAGTACCTCTCCGCTCCATGTACAAGTACCTCTCCGCTCCATGTACAAGTACCTCTCCGCTCCATGTACAAGTACCTCTCCGCTCAATGTACAAGTACCTCTCCGCTCCCTGTACAAGTACATCTCCGCTCCATGTACAAGTACCTCTCCGCTCCATGTACAAGTACCTCTCCGCTCAATGTACAAGTGTCGACAGTACCTCTCCGCTCCATGTACAAGTACCTCTCCGCTCCATGTACAAGTACCTCTCCGCTCAATGTACAAGTGTCGACAGTACCTCTCCGCTCCATCTACAAGTACCTCTCCGCTCAATGTACAAGTACCTCTCCGCTGAATGTACAAGTACCTCTCCGCTCCATGTACAAGTACCTCTCCGCTCCATGTACAAATACCTCTCCGCTCCATGTACAAGTACCTCTCCGCTCCATGTACAAGCACCTCTCCGCTACATGTACAAGTACCTCTCCGCTCCATGTACAAGTACCTCTCCGCTCCATGTACAAGTACCTCTCCGCTCAATGTACAAGTACCTCTCCGCTCCATGTACAAATACCTCTCCGCTCCATGTACAAATACCTCTCCGCTCCATGTACAAGTACCTCTCCGCTCCATGTACCAGTACCTCTCCGCTCAATGTACAAGTACATCTCCGCTCAATGTACAAGTACATCTCCGCTCAATGTACAAGTACGTCTCCGCTCAATGTACAAGTACCTCTCTGCTCAATGTACAAGTACCTCTCCGCTCCATGTACAAGTACCTCTCCGCTCAATGTACAAGTACATCTCCGCTCCATGTACCAGTACCTCTCCGCTCAATGTACAAGTACCTCTCCGCTCAATGTACAAGTACATCTCCGCTCCATGTACAAGTACGTCTCCGCTCAATGTATAAGTACCTCTCCGCTCCATGTACAAGTACCTCTCCGCTCCATGTACAAGTACATCTCCGCTCCATGTACAAGTACATCTCCGCTCCATGTACAAGTACCTCTCCGCTCCATGTACAAGTACCTCTCCGCTCCATGTACAAGTACATCTCCGCTCCATGTACAAGTACCTCTCCGCTCAATGTACAAGTACATCTCCGCTCCATGTACAAGTACATCTCCACTCCATGTACAAGTACCTCTCCGCTCAATGTACAAGTACATCTCCGCTCCATGTACCAGTACCTCTCCGCTCAATGTACAAGTACATCTCCACTCCATGTACAAGTACCTCTCCGCTCAATGTACAAGTACATCTCCGCTCCATGTACAAGTACATCTCCACTCCATGTACAAGTACCTCTCCGCTCAATGTACAAGTACATCTCCGCTCCATGTACCAGTACCTCTCCGCTCAATGTACAAGTACATCTCCACTCCATGTACAAGTACCTCTCCGCTCAATGTACAAGTACATCTCCGCTCCATGTACCAGTACCTCTCCGCTCAATGTACAAGTACATCTCCACTCCATGTACAAGTACCTCTCCGCTCAATGTACAAGTACATCTCCGCTCCATGTACCAGTACCTCTCCGCTCAATGTACAAGTACATCTCCGCTCCATGTACAAGTACCTCTCCGCTCAATGTACAAGTACCTCTCCGCTCAATGTACAAGTACATCTCCGCTCCATGTACCAGTACCTCTCCGCTCAATGTACAAGTACATCTGCGCTCCATGTAGGGCTGGGTATCGTTCAAAATTTTTCGATATCGATACCGTTTCGATACTTGGATTTCGATACCGGTTCCTGAACGATACTTTTTTCGATACCAATTTTTAGAAAAATCCATTTTAACAAAAATAAAACTGCATTACACATTGAAATTATTTTACAAATCTTTAGTTTCCCCCCATCTTAAGTTTTACAGCAGAAAAAAATAAAACCTACTGTATTTAACATAACTTTAAGTTCTCTAAACGTATTGCCGTCCCTACAAAAAATATTGGAGTACTACAAAGGAAAGAAATGTAGCTAAAACAAATAAATCAGTGGAATAGTTTTCAGTGCAAAACAGAGAGTTGCAAATCAGGGTTTAATGCTCACTGATGCAACAGAACTCTATTCTTGTACAAACTGATGAGATGGCTCCACTTCATGCATGGAAGACTAGTTGAGCATTGACTAGCCTATCAATATAGCCTTATATGCCACAAAGTGAATCGCATTTATATTCAACAAACTATCATGACATCAGCGTTTGTTAACGAGTTGCTAAAAATACATGGGCGATAACTGCCCGCTTGCACATAACGCTAATTAATTAAACATTAACGCTAGCGTTGCAGATCAGTGTGCTCACTGCTGCAACAGAACGTCATTCTTGTCAAATCTGACGAGACAGCTCAACTTCACTGACTAGCCAATCAATATAAATGAATCGCATTTACATTCAACAAACTATCATGACATCAGCGTTTGTTAACGAGTTGCTAAAAATACACAATGCCCGCTTGCGCATAACGTTACGGCGGCAATTAATTAAACGATCTAATGCTACAACTCACAGCCAGATGCATGGATTTGTCAGACTGAGGGATCTGATAACCGCTAACTTGCGGTAAGCTGAGCTGACCCACCTCTCAATTATTTCTCTTGTCTGTGGAAACCAGTCCGTGTTGTTTCTGTTTCTTTTCCTGCTTTTCATCATCTTCGCCATATGGTAATCCAGCATAGGAGTAGCTTGAGTGGCTAACTTCTTGTATACTATCCGCACCGCACGCCTGGCTCACAGTCACAACAAACACACCGGCTAAAGTGGGCGTAACGTTTCCTGCATGCCTCTACATGACAGCCAATCACCAGCCGTATTAGAGCGCGGCGTGCAAGCATGTCGCATGCTTATAGGCTCAATGACGCTGTTTTGTTTTGGTATCGAAAATTGGTATCGATTGACAAGGGAGGCTTCGATACCCCTTAGTATCGATGTTTCCATTTCGGTGCCAAGTAAGTATCGAAACTCGATACCCAGCCCTAGCTCCATGTACAAGTACCTCTCCGCTCAATGTACAAGTACCTCTCCGCTCAATGTACAAGTACCTCTCCGCTCCATGTACAAGTACCTCTCCGCTCCATGTACAAGTACCTCTCCGCTCCATGTACAAGTACATCTCTGCTCCATGTACAAGTACCTCTCCGCTCAATGTACAAGTACATCTCCGCTCCATGTACAAGTACCTCTCCGCTCCATGTACAAGTACATCTCCGCTCCATGTACAAGTACCTCTCCGCTCCATGTACAAGTACCTCTCCGCTCAATGTACAAGTACATCTCCGCTCCATGTACAAGTACATCTCTGCTCCATGTACAAGTACCTCTCCGCTCAATGTACAAGTACATCTCCGCTCCATGTACAAGTACCTCTCCGCTCCATGTACAAGTACCTCTCCGCTCCATGTACAAGTACCTCTCCGCTCCATGTACAAGTACCTCTCCGCTCAATGTCAAGTGTCGACAGTACCTCTCCGCTCCATGTACAAATACCACTCCGCTCTCATGTACAAGTACCTCTCCGCTCCATGTACAAGTACCTCTCCGCTCAATGTCAAGTGTCGACAGTACCTCTCCGCTCCATGTACAAATACCTCTCCGCTCCATGTACAAGTACCTCTCCGCTCTCATGTACAAGTACCTCTCCGCTCCATGTACAAGTAGCTCTCCGCTCAATGTACAAGTGTCGACAGTACCTTTCCGCTCCATGTACAAATACCTCTCCGCTCTCATGTACAAGTACCTCTCCGCTCCATGTACAAGTACCTCTCCGCTCAATGTACAAATACCTCTCCGCTCCATGTATAAGTACCTCTCCGCTCTATGTACAAGTACCTCTCCGCTCCATGTACAAGTACCTCTCCGCTCAATGTACAAATACCTCTCCGCTCCATGTACAAGTAGCTCTCCGCTGAATGTACAAGTGTCGACAGTACCTCTCCGCTCAATGTACAAGTACCTCTCCGCTCAATGTACAAATACCTCTCCGCTCCATGTACAAGTACCTCTCCGCTCAATGTCAAGTATCGACAGTACCTCTCCGCTCAATGTACAAGTACATCTCCGCTCCATGTACCAGTACCTCTCCGCTCAATGTACAAGTACATCTCCACTCCATGTACAAGTACCTCTCCGCTCAATGTACAAGTACATCTCCGCTCCATGTACAAGTACATCTCCACTCCATGTACAAGTACCTCTCCGCTCAATGTACAAGTACATCTCCGCTCCATGTACCAGTACCTCTCCGCTCAATGTACAAGTACATCTCCACTCCATGTACAAGTACCTCTCCGCTCAATGTACAAGTACATCTCCGCTCCATGTACCAGTACCTCTCCGCTCAATGTACAAGTACATCTCCACTCCATGTACAAGTACCTCTCCGCTCAATGTACAAGTACATCTCCGCTCCATGTACCAGTACCTCTCCGCTCAATGTACAAGTACATCTCCGCTCCATGTACAAGTACCTCTCCGCTCAATGTACAAGTACCTCTCCGCTCAATGTACAAGTACATCTCCGCTCCATGTACCAGTACCTCTCCGCTCAATGTACAAGTACATCTGCGCTCCATGTAGGGCTGGGTATCGTTCAAAATTTTTCGATATCGATACCGTTTCGATACTTGGATTTCGATACCGGTTCCTGAACGATACTTTTTTCGATACCAATTTTTAGAAAAATCCATTTTAACAAAAATAAAACTGCATTACACATTGAAATTATTTTACAAATCTTTAGTTTCCCCCCATCTTAAGTTTTACAGCAGAAAAAAATAAAACCTACTGTATTTAACATAACTTTAAGTTCTCTAAACGTATTGCCGTCCCTACAAAAAATATTGGAGTACTACAAAGGAAAGAAATGTAGCTAAAACAAATAAATCAGTGGAATAGTTTTCAGTGCAAAACAGAGAGTTGCAAATCAGGGTTTAATGCTCACTGATGCAACAGAACTCTATTCTTGTACAAACTGATGAGATGGCTCCACTTCATGCATGGAAGACTAGTTGAGCATTGACTAGCCTATCAATATAGCCTTATATGCCACAAAGTGAATCGCATTTATATTCAACAAACTATCATGACATCAGCGTTTGTTAACGAGTTGCTAAAAATACATGGGCGATAACTGCCCGCTTGCACATAACGCTAATTAATTAAACATTAACGCTAGCGTTGCAGATCAGTGTGCTCACTGCTGCAACAGAACGTCATTCTTGTCAAATCTGACGAGACAGCTCAACTTCACTGACTAGCCAATCAATATAAATGAATCGCATTTACATTCAACAAACTATCATGACATCAGCGTTTGTTAACGAGTTGCTAAAAATACACAATGCCCGCTTGCGCATAACGTTACGGCGGCAATTAATTAAACGATCTAATGCTACAACTCACAGCCAGATGCATGGATTTGTCAGACTGAGGGATCTGATAACCGCTAACTTGCGGTAAGCTGAGCTGACCCACCTCTCAATTATTTCTCTTGTCTGTGGAAACCAGTCCGTGTTGTTTCTGTTTCTTTTCCTGCTTTTCATCATCTTCGCCATATGGTAATCCAGCATAGGAGTAGCTTGAGTGGCTAACTTCTTGTATACTATCCGCACCGCACGCCTGGCTCACAGTCACAACAAACACACCGGCTAAAGTGGGCGTAACGTTTCCTGCATGCCTCTACATGACAGCCAATCACCAGCCGTATTAGAGCGCGGCGTGCAAGCATGTCGCATGCTTATAGGCTCAATGACGCTGTTTTGTTTTGGTATCGAAAATTGGTATCGATTGACAAGGGAGGCTTCGATACCCCTTAGTATCGATGTTTCCATTTCGGTGCCAAGTAAGTATCGAAACTCGATACCCAGCCCTAGCTCCATGTACAAGTACCTCTCCGCTCAATGTACAAGTACCTCTCCGCTCAATGTACAAGTACCTCTCCGCTCCATGTACAAGTACCTCTCCGCTCCATGTACAAGTACCTCTCCGCTCCATGTACAAGTACATCTCTGCTCCATGTACAAGTACCTCTCCGCTCAATGTACAAGTACATCTCCGCTCCATGTACAAGTACCTCTCCGCTCCATGTACAAGTACATCTCCGCTCCATGTACAAGTACCTCTCCGCTCCATGTACAAGTACCTCTCCGCTCAATGTACAAGTACATCTCCGCTCCATGTACAAGTACATCTCTGCTCCATGTACAAGTACCTCTCCGCTCAATGTACAAGTACATCTCCGCTCCATGTACAAGTACCTCTCCGCTCCATGTACAAGTACCTCTCCGCTCCATGTACAAGTACCTCTCCGCTCCATGTACAAGTACCTCTCCGCTCAATGTCAAGTGTCGACAGTACCTCTCCGCTCCATGTACAAATACCACTCCGCTCTCATGTACAAGTACCTCTCCGCTCCATGTACAAGTACCTCTCCGCTCAATGTCAAGTGTCGACAGTACCTCTCCGCTCCATGTACAAATACCTCTCCGCTCCATGTACAAGTACCTCTCCGCTCTCATGTACAAGTACCTCTCCGCTCCATGTACAAGTAGCTCTCCGCTCAATGTACAAGTGTCGACAGTACCTTTCCGCTCCATGTACAAATACCTCTCCGCTCTCATGTACAAGTACCTCTCCGCTCCATGTACAAGTACCTCTCCGCTCAATGTACAAATACCTCTCCGCTCCATGTATAAGTACCTCTCCGCTCTATGTACAAGTACCTCTCCGCTCCATGTACAAGTACCTCTCCGCTCAATGTACAAATACCTCTCCGCTCCATGTACAAGTAGCTCTCCGCTGAATGTACAAGTGTCGACAGTACCTCTCCGCTCAATGTACAAGTACCTCTCCGCTCAATGTACAAATACCTCTCCGCTCCATGTACAAGTACCTCTCCGCTCAATGTCAAGTATCGACAGTACCTCTCCGCTCCATGTACAAGTACCTCTCCGCTGAATGTACAAGTGTCGACAGTACCTCTCCGCTCAATGTACAAGTACCTCTCCGCTCCATGTACAAGTACCTCTCCGCTCTCATGTACAAGTACCTCTCCGCTCCATGTACAAGTACCTCTCCGCTCAATGTACAAGTACCTCTGCGCTCCATGTACAAGTACCTCTCCGCTCAATGTACAAGTACCTCTCCGCTCAATGTACAAGTGTCGACAGTACCTCTCCGCTCCATGTACAAGTACCTCTCCGCTCAATGTACAAGTGTCGACAGTACCTCTACGCTCAATGTACAAGTGTCGACAGTACCTCTCCGCTCTCATGTACAAGTACCTCTCCGATCCATGTACAAGTACATCTCCGCTCCATGTACAAGTACATCTCCGCTCAATGTACAAGTACCTCTCCGCTCCATGTACAAGTACCTCTCCGCTCCATGTACAAGTACCTCTCCGCTCCATGTACAAGTACCTCTCCGCTCCATGTACAAGTACCTCTCCGCTCAATGTACAAGTACCTCTCCGCTCAATGTACAAATACCTCTCCGCTCCATGTACAAGTAGCTCTCCGCTGAATGTACAAGTGTCGACAGTACCTCTCCGCTCAATGTACAAGTACCTCTCCGCTCAATGTACAAATACCTCTCCGCTCCATGTACAAGTACCTCTCCGCTCAATGTCAAGTATCGACAGTACCTCTCCGCTCCATGTACAAGTACCTCTCCGCTGAATGTACAAGTGTCGACAGTACCTCTCCGCTCAATGTACAAGTACCTCTCCGCTCCATGTACAAGTACCTCTCCGCTCTCATGTACAAGTACCTCTCCGCTCCATGTACAAGTACCTCTCCGCTCAATGTACAAGTACCTCTGCGCTCCATGTACAAGTACCTCTCCGCTCAATGTACAAGTACCTCTCCGCTCAATGTACAAGTGTCGACAGTACCTCTCCGCTCCATGTACAAGTACCTCTCCGCTCAATGTACAAGTGTCGACAGTACCTCTACGCTCAATGTACAAGTGTCGACAGTACCTCTCCGCTCTCATGTACAAGTACCTCTCCGATCCATGTACAAGTACATCTCCGCTCCATGTACAAGTACATCTCCGCTCAATGTACAAGTACCTCTCCGCTCCATGTACAAGTACCTCTCCGCTCCATGTACAAGTACCTCTCCGCTCCATGTACAAGTACCTCTCCGCTCCATGTACAAGTACCTCTCCGCTCAATGTACAAGTACCTCTCCGCTCCATGTACAAGTACCTCTCCGCTGAATGTACAAGTACCTCTCCGCTCCATGTACAAGTACCTCTCCGCTCCATGTACAAGTACCTCTCCGCTCCATGTACAAGTACCTCTCCGCTCAATGTCAAGTATCGACAGTACCTCTCCGCTCCATGTACAAGTACCTCTCCGCTGAATGTACAAGTGTCGACAGTACCTCTCCGCTCAATGTACAAGTACCTCTCCGCTCCATGTACAAGTACCTCTCCGCTCTCATGTACAAGTACCTCTCCGCTCCATGTACAAGTACCTCTCCGCTCAATGTACAAGTACCTCTGCGCTCCATGTACAAGTACCTCTCCGCTCAATGTACAAGTACCTCTCCGCTCAATGTACAAGTGTCGACAGTACCTCTCCGCTCCATGTACAAGTACCTCTCCGCTCAATGTACAAGTGTCGACAGTACCTCTACGCTCAATGTACAAGTGTCGACAGTACCTCTCCGCTCTCATGTACAAGTACCTCTCCGATCCATGTACAAGTACATCTCCGCTCCATGTACAAGTACATCTCCGCTCAATGTACAAGTACCTCTCCGCTCCATGTACAAGTACCTCTCCGCTCCATGTACAAGTACCTCTCCGCTCCATGTACAAGTACCTCTCCGCTCCATGTACAAGTACCTCTCCGCTCAATGTACAAGTACCTCTCCGCTCCATGTACAAGTACCTCTCCGCTCCATGTACAAGTACCTCTCCGCTCCATGTACAAGTACCTCTCCGCTCCATGTACAAGTACCTCTCCGCTCCATGTACAAGTACATCTCCGCTCCATGTACAAGTACCTCTCCGCTCAATGTACAAGTACATCTCCGCTCCATGTACAAGTACATCTCCACTCCATGTACAAGTACCTCTCCGCTCAATGTACAAGTACATCTCCGCTCCATGTACCAGTACCTCTCCGCTCAATGTACAAGTACATCTCCACTCCATGTACAAGTACCTCTCCGCTCAATGTACAAGTACATCTCCGCTCCATGTACCAGTACCTCTCCGCTCAATGTACAAGTACATCTCCACTCCATGTACAAGTACCTCTCCGCTCAATGTACAAGTACATCTCCGCTCCATGTACCAGTACCTCTCCGCTCAATGTACAAGTACATCTCCGCTCCATGTACAAGTACCTCTCCGCTCAATGTACAAGTACCTCTCCGCTCAATGTACAAGTACATCTCCGCTCCATGTACCAGTACCTCTCCGCTCAATGTACAAGTACATCTGCGCTCCATGTAGGGCTGGGTATCGTTCAAAATTTTTCGATATCGATACCGTTTCGATACTTGGATTTCGATACCGGTTCCTGAACGATACTTTTTTCGATACCAATTTTTAGAAAAATCCATTTTAACAAAAATAAAACTGCATTACACATTGAAATTATTTTACAAATCTTTAGTTTCCCCCCATCTTAAGTTTTACAGCAGAAAAAAATAAAACCTACTGTATTTAACATAACTTTAAGTTCTCTAAACGTATTGCCGTCCCTACAAAAAATATTGGAGTACTACAAAGGAAAGAAATGTAGCTAAAACAAATAAATCAGTGGAATAGTTTTCAGTGCAAAACAGAGAGTTGCAAATCAGGGTTTAATGCTCACTGATGCAACAGAACTCTATTCTTGTACAAACTGATGAGATGGCTCCACTTCATGCATGGAAGACTAGTTGAGCATTGACTAGCCTATCAATATAGCCTTATATGCCACAAAGTGAATCGCATTTATATTCAACAAACTATCATGACATCAGCGTTTGTTAACGAGTTGCTAAAAATACATGGGCGATAACTGCCCGCTTGCACATAACGCTAATTAATTAAACATTAACGCTAGCGTTGCAGATCAGTGTGCTCACTGCTGCAACAGAACGTCATTCTTGTCAAATCTGACGAGACAGCTCAACTTCACTGACTAGCCAATCAATATAAATGAATCGCATTTACATTCAACAAACTATCATGACATCAGCGTTTGTTAACGAGTTGCTAAAAATACACAATGCCCGCTTGCGCATAACGTTACGGCGGCAATTAATTAAACGATCTAATGCTACAACTCACAGCCAGATGCATGGATTTGTCAGACTGAGGGATCTGATAACCGCTAACTTGCGGTAAGCTGAGCTGACCCACCTCTCAATTATTTCTCTTGTCTGTGGAAACCAGTCCGTGTTGTTTCTGTTTCTTTTCCTGCTTTTCATCATCTTCGCCATATGGTAATCCAGCATAGGAGTAGCTTGAGTGGCTAACTTCTTGTATACTAGAGCCCTCGTTTTCTCTGCAGCCGAGTACTGTGCCCCAACCTGGAGTAGAAGCCCACATGCCAAGAAGGTCGACACGGCCATCAATAATGCACTCCGGATCATCACTGGCTGCCTGAAACCCACCCCCGTGTTCTACCTGCCAGCCCTAGCAGGAATAGCGCCAGCCGGCCTACGGCGAGAGGCCGCTACCCTCGCCCTGGCAAGGAAAGCCAAGGAACACAGCTGGCACCTCCTCCATGAAACCACCACCATGGCAATACCTCCAAGCAGACTCAAGTCCCGCCACTCATACAACCAGGCCGCGCAAGAGATGCTTAATTCCATCCCGGAGGATCTGCCAACCAAAGCCTGGCTGGCGGCGGCATGGAAGCAGGAGTGGGAGTCGACAGGACAGACACGCCTACACCATTACATCCAGGATCCTGGAGGTGGCGTTGAAGGAGAAGACCTACCTCGCCGGCAATGGACCCTCCTGAACCGCCTTCGCACAGGGGTTGGCTGCTTCAAAGCGTCCATGAAGAAGTGGGGCCTAACCGACAGTGCAGCGTGTGAGTGCGGGGAGCCTGAGCAGACTGCCAACCACGTGATCACCACCTGTCCCCTGCATAGACCACCTTCAGAGGAGGGCCTCTTCCGAGTGGGACCTGAGACGAGGGCATGGCTACACGACACAAAGCTGGATATATGAATGACGATACACGAAAGAGAGAGTGTATACTATCCGCACCGCACGCCTGGCTCACAGTCACAACAAACACACCGGCTAAAGTGGGCGTAACGTTTCCTGCATGCCTCTACATGACAGCCAATCACCAGCCGTATTAGAGCGCGGCGTGCAAGCATGTCGCATGCTTATAGGCTCAATGACGCTGTTTTGTTTTGGTATCGAAAATTGGTATCGATTGACAAGGGAGGCTTCGATACCCCTTAGTATCGATGTTTCCATTTCGGTGCCAAGTAAGTATCGAAACTCGATACCCAGCCCTAGCTCCATGTACAAGTACCTCTCCGCTCAATGTACAAGTACCTCTCCGCTCAATGTACAAGTACCTCTCCGCTCCATGTACAAGTACCTCTCCGCTCCATGTACAAGTACCTCTCCGCTCCATGTACAAGTACCTCTCCGCTCCATGTACAAGTACATCTCTGCTCCATGTACAAGTACCTCTCCGCTCAATGTACAAGTACATCTCCGCTCCATGTACAAGTACCTCTCCGCTCCATGTACAAGTACATCTCCGCTCCATGTACAAGTACCTCTCCGCTCCATGTACAAGTACCTCTCCGCTCAATGTACAAGTACATCTCCGCTCCATGTACAAGTACATCTCTGCTCCATGTACAAGTACCTCTCCGCTCAATGTACAAGTACATCTCCGCTCCATGTACAAGTACCTCTCCGCTCCATGTACAAGTACCTCTCCGGTCCATGTACAAGTACCTCTCCGCTCCATGTACAAGTACCTCTCCGCTCCATGTACAAGTACCTCTCCGCTCAATGTCAAGTGTCGACAGTACCTCTCCGCTCCATGTACAAATACCTCTCCGCTCTCATGTACAAGTACCTCTCCGCTCCATGTACAAGTACCTCTCCGCTCAATGTCAAGTGTCGACAGTACCTCTCCGCTCCATGTACAAATACCTCTCCGCTCCATGTACAAGTACCTCTCCGCTCTCATGTACAAGTACCTCTCCGCTCCATGTACAAGTAGCTCTCCGCTCAATGTACAAGTGTCGACAGTACCTTTCCGCTCCATGTACAAATACCTCTCCGCTCTCATGTACAAGTACCTCTCCGCTCCATGTACAAGTACCTCTCCGCTCAATGTACAAATACCTCTCCGCTCCATGTATAAGTACCTCTCCGCTCTATGTACAAGTACCTCTCCGCTCCATGTACAAGTACCTCTCCGCTCAATGTACAAATACCTCTCCGCTCCATGTACAAGTAGCTCTCCGCTGAATGTACAAGTGTCGACAGTACCTCTCCGCTCAATGTACAAGTACCTCTCCGCTCAATGTACAAATACCTCTCCGCTCCATGTACAAGTACCTCTCCGCTCAATGTCAAGTATCGACAGTACCTCTCCGCTCCATGTACAAGTACCTCTCCGCTGAATGTACAAGTGTCGACAGTACCTCTCCGCTCAATGTACAAGTACCTCTCCGCTCCATGTACAAGTACCTCTCCGCTCTCATGTACAAGTACCTCTCCGCTCCATGTACAAGTACCTCTCCGCTCAATGTACAAGTACCTCTGCGCTCCATGTACAAGTACCTCTCCGCTCAATGTACAAGTACCTCTCCGCTCAATGTACAAGTGTCGACAGTACCTCTCCGCTCCATGTACAAGTACCTCTCCGCTCAATGTACAAGTGTCGACAGTACCTCTACGCTCAATGTACAAGTGTCGACAGTACCTCTCCGCTCTCATGTACAAGTACCTCTCCGATCCATGTACAAGTACATCTCCGCTCCATGTACAAGTACATCTCCGCTCAATGTACAAGTACCTCTCCGCTCCATGTACAAGTACCTCTCCGCTCCATGTACAAGTACCTCTCCGCTCCATGTACAAGTACCTCTCCGCTCCATGTACAAGTACCTCTCCGCTCAATGTACAAGTACCTCTCCGCTCCATGTACAAGTACCTCTCCGCTCAATGTACAAGTACCTCTCCGCTCCATGTACAAGTACCTCTCCGCTCCATGTACAAGTACCTCTCCGCTCCATGTACAAGTACCTCTCCGCTCAATGTCAAGTATCGACAGTACCTCTCCGCTCCATGTACAAGTACCTCTCCGCTGAATGTACAAGTGTCGACAGTACCTCTCCGCTCAATGTACAAGTACCTCTCCGCTCCATGTACAAGTACCTCTCCGCTCTCATGTACAAGTACCTCTCCGCTCCATGTACAAGTACCTCTCCGCTCAATGTACAAGTACCTCTGCGCTCCATGTACAAGTACCTCTCCGCTCAATGTACAAGTACCTCTCCGCTCAATGTACAAGTGTCGACAGTACCTCTCCGCTCCATGTACAAGTACCTCTCCGCTCAATGTACAAGTGTCGACAGTACCTCTACGCTCAATGTACAAGTGTCGACAGTACCTCTCCGCTCTCATGTACAAGTACCTCTCCGATCCATGTACAAGTACATCTCCGCTCCATGTACAAGTACATCTCCGCTCAATGTACAAGTACCTCTCCGCTCCATGTACAAGTACCTCTCCGCTCCATGTACAAGTACCTCTCCGCTCCATGTACAAGTACCTCTCCGCTCCATGTACAAGTACCTCTCCGCTCAATGTACAAGTACCTCTCCGCTCCATGTACAAGTACCTCTCCGCTCCATGTACAAGTACCTCTCCGCTCCATGTACAAGTACCTCTCCGCTCCATGTACAAGTACCTCTCCGCTCCATGTACAAGTACATCTCCGCTCCATGTACAAGTACCTCTCCGCTCAATGTACAAGTACATCTCCGCTCCATGTACAAGTACATCTCCACTCCATGTACAAGTACCTCTCCGCTCAATGTACAAGTACATCTCCGCTCCATGTACCAGTACCTCTCCGCTCAATGTACAAGTACATCTCCACTCCATGTACAAGTACCTCTCCGCTCAATGTACAAGTACATCTCCGCTCCATGTACCAGTACCTCTCCGCTCAATGTACAAGTACATCTCCACTCCATGTACAAGTACCTCTCCGCTCAATGTACAAGTACATCTCCGCTCCATGTACCAGTACCTCTCCGCTCAATGTACAAGTACATCTCCGCTCCATGTACAAGTACCTCTCCGCTCAATGTACAAGTACCTCTCCGCTCAATGTACAAGTACATCTCCGCTCCATGTACCAGTACCTCTCCGCTCAATGTACAAGTACATCTGCGCTCCATGTAGGGCTGGGTATCGTTCAAAATTTTTCGATATCGATACCGTTTCGATACTTGGATTTCGATACCGGTTCCTGAACGATACTTTTTTCGATACCAATTTTTAGAAAAATCCATTTTAACAAAAATAAAACTGCATTACACATTGAAATTATTTTACAAATCTTTAGTTTCCCCCCATCTTAAGTTTTACAGCAGAAAAAAATAAAACCTACTGTATTTAACATAACTTTAAGTTCTCTAAACGTATTGCCGTCCCTACAAAAAATATTGGAGTACTACAAAGGAAAGAAATGTAGCTAAAACAAATAAATCAGTGGAATAGTTTTCAGTGCAAAACAGAGAGTTGCAAATCAGGGTTTAATGCTCACTGATGCAACAGAACTCTATTCTTGTACAAACTGATGAGATGGCTCCACTTCATGCATGGAAGACTAGTTGAGCATTGACTAGCCTATCAATATAGCCTTATATGCCACAAAGTGAATCGCATTTATATTCAACAAACTATCATGACATCAGCGTTTGTTAACGAGTTGCTAAAAATACATGGGCGATAACTGCCCGCTTGCACATAACGCTAATTAATTAAACATTAACGCTAGCGTTGCAGATCAGTGTGCTCACTGCTGCAACAGAACGTCATTCTTGTCAAATCTGACGAGACAGCTCAACTTCACTGACTAGCCAATCAATATAAATGAATCGCATTTACATTCAACAAACTATCATGACATCAGCGTTTGTTAACGAGTTGCTAAAAATACACAATGCCCGCTTGCGCATAACGTTACGGCGGCAATTAATTAAACGATCTAATGCTACAACTCACAGCCAGATGCATGGATTTGTCAGACTGAGGGATCTGATAACCGCTAACTTGCGGTAAGCTGAGCTGACCCACCTCTCAATTATTTCTCTTGTCTGTGGAAACCAGTCCGTGTTGTTTCTGTTTCTTTTCCTGCTTTTCATCATCTTCGCCATATGGTAATCCAGCATAGGAGTAGCTTGAGTGGCTAACTTCTTGTATACTAGAGCCCTCGTTTTCTCTGCAGCCGAGTACTGTGCCCCAACCTGGAGTAGAAGCCCACATGCCAAGAAGGTCGACACGGCCATCAATAATGCACTCCGGATCATCACTGGCTGCCTGAAACCCACCCCCGTGTTCTACCTGCCAGCCCTAGCAGGAATAGCGCCAGCCGGCCTACGGCGAGAGGCCGCTACCCTCGCCCTGGCAAGGAAAGCCAAGGAACACAGCTGGCACCTCCTCCATGAAACCACCACCATGGCAATACCTCCAAGCAGACTCAAGTCCCGCCACTCATACAACCAGGCCGCGCAAGAGATGCTTAATTCCATCCCGGAGGATCTGCCAACCAAAGCCTGGCTGGCGGCGGCATGGAAGCAGGAGTGGGAGTCGACAGGACAGACACGCCTACACCATTACATCCAGGATCCTGGAGGTGGCGTTGAAGGAGAAGACCTACCTCGCCGGCAATGGACCCTCCTGAACCGCCTTCGCACAGGGGTTGGCTGCTTCAAAGCGTCCATGAAGAAGTGGGGCCTAACCGACAGTGCAGCGTGTGAGTGCGGGGAGCCTGAGCAGACTGCCAACCACGTGATCACCACCTGTCCCCTGCATAGACCACCTTCAGAGGAGGGCCTCTTCCGAGTGGGACCTGAGACGAGGGCATGGCTACACGACACAAAGCTGGATATATGAATGACGATACACGAAAGAGAGAGTGTATACTATCCGCACCGCACGCCTGGCTCACAGTCACAACAAACACACCGGCTAAAGTGGGCGTAATGTTTCCTGCATGCCTCTACATGACAGCCAATCACCAGCCGTATTAGAGCGCGGCGTGCAAGCATGTCGCATGCTTATAGGCTCAATGACGCTGTTTTGTTTTGGTATCGAAAATTGGTATCGATTGACAAGGGAGGCTTCGATACCCCTTAGTATCGATGTTTCCATTTCGGTGCCAAGTAAGTATCGAAACTCGATACCCAGCCCTAGCTCCATGTACAAGTACCTCTCCGCTCAATGTACAAGTACCTCTCCGCTCAATGTACAAGTACCTCTCCGCTCCATGTACAAGTACCTCTCCGCTTCATGTACAAGTACCTCTCCGCTCCATGTACAAGTACCTCTCCGCTCCATGTACAAGTACATCTCTGCTCCATGTACAAGTACCTCTCCGCTCAATGTACAAGTACATCTCCGCTCCATGTACAAGTACCTCTCCGCTCCATGTACAAGTACATCTCCGCTCCATGTACAAGTACCTCTCCGCTCCATGTACAAGTACCTCTCCGCTCAATGTACAAGTACATCTCCGCTCCATGTACAAGTACATCTCTGCTCCATGTACAAGTACCTCTCCGCTCAATGTACAAGTACATCTCCGCTCCATGTACAAGTACCTCTCCGCTCCATGTACAAGTACCTCTCCGGTCCATGTACAAGTACCTCTCCGCTCCATGTACAAGTACCTCTCCGCTCCATGTACAAGTACCTCTCCGCTCAATGTCAAGTGTCGACAGTACCTCTCCGCTCCATGTACAAATACCTCTCCGCTCTCATGTACAAGTACCTCTCCGCTCCATGTACAAGTACCTCTCCGCTCAATGTCAAGTGTCGACAGTACCTCTCCGCTCCATGTACAAATACCTCTCCGCTCCATGTACAAGTACCTCTCCGCTCTCATGTACAAGTACCTCTCCGCTCCATGTACAAGTAGCTCTCCGCTCAATGTACAAGTGTCGACAGTACCTTTCCGCTCCATGTACAAATACCTCTCCGCTCTCATGTACAAGTACCTCTCCGCTCCATGTACAAGTACCTCTCCGCTCAATGTACAAATACCTCTCCGCTCCATGTATAAGTACCTCTCCGCTCTCATGTACAAGTACCTCTCCGCTCCATGTACAAGTACCTCTCCGCTCAATGTACAAGTACCTCTGCGCTCCATGTACAAGTACCTCTCCGCTCAATGTACAAGTACCTCTCCGCTCAATGTACAAGTGTCGACAGTACCTCTCCGCTCCATGTACAAGTACCTCTCCGCTCAATGTACAAGTGTCGACAGTACCTCTACGCTCAATGTACAAGTGTCGACAGTACCTCTCCGCTCTCATGTACAAGTACCTCTCCGATCCATGTACAAGTACATCTCCGCTCCATGTACAAGTACATCTCCGCTCAATGTACAAGTACCTCTCCGCTCCATGTACAAGTACCTCTCCGCTCCATGTACAAGTACCTCTCCGCTCCATGTACAAGTACCTCTCCGCTCCATGTACAAGTACCTCTCCGCTCAATGTACAAGTACCTCTCCGCTCCATGTACAAGTACCTCTCCGCTCAATGTACAAGTACCTCTCCGCTCCATGTACAAGTACCTCTCCGCTCCATGTACAAGTACCTCTCCGCTCCATGTACAAGTACCTCTCCGCTCAATGTCAAGTATCGACAGTACCTCTCCGCTCCATGTACAAGTACCTCTCCGCTGAATGTACAAGTGTCGACAGTACCTCTCCGCTCAATGTACAAGTACCTCTCCGCTCCATGTACAAGTACCTCTCCGCTCTCATGTACAAGTACCTCTCCGCTCCATGTACAAGTACCTCTCCGCTCCATGTACAAGTACCTCTCCGCTCTCATGTACAAGTACCTCTCCGCTCCATGTACAAGTACCTCTCCGCTCAATGTACAAGTACCTCTGCGCTCCATGTACAAGTACCTCTCCGCTCAATGTACAAGTACCTCTCCGCTCAATGTACAAGTGTCGACAGTACCTCTCCGCTCCATGTACAAGTACCTCTCCGCTCAATGTACAAGTGTCGACAGTACCTCTACGCTCAATGTACAAGTGTCGACAGTACCTCTCCGCTCTCATGTACAAGTACCTCTCCGATCCATGTACAAGTACATCTCCGCTCCATGTACAAGTACATCTCCGCTCAATGTACAAGTACCTCTCCGCTCCATGTACAAGTACCTCTCCGCTCCATGTACAAGTACCTCTCCGCTCCATGTACAAGTACCTCTCCGCTCCATGTACAAGTACCTCTCCGCTCAATGTACAAGTACCTCTCCGCTCCATGTACAAGTACCTCTCCGCTCAATGTACAAGTACCTCTCCGCTCCATGTACAAGTACCTCTCCGCTCCATGTACAAGTACCTCTCCGCTCCATGTACAAGTACCTCTCCGCTCAATGTCAAGTATCGACAGTACCTCTCCGCTCCATGTACAAGTACCTCTCCGCTGAATGTACAAGTGTCGACAGTACCTCTCCGCTCAATGTACAAGTACCTCTCCGCTCCATGTACAAGTACCTCTCCGCTCTCATGTACAAGTACCTCTCCGCTCCATGTACAAGTACCTCTCCGCTCAATGTACAAGTACCTCTGCGCTCCATGTACAAGTACCTCTCCGCTCAATGTACAAGTACCTCTCCGCTCAATGTACAAGTGTCGACAGTACCTCTCCGCTCCATGTACAAGTACCTCTCCGCTCAATGTACAAGTGTCGACAGTACCTCTACGCTCAATGTACAAGTGTCGACAGTACCTCTCCGCTCTCATGTACAAGTACCTCTCCGATCCATGTACAAGTACATCTCCGCTCCATGTACAAGTACATCTCCGCTCAATGTACAAGTACCTCTCCGCTCCATGTACAAGTACCTCTCCGCTCCATGTACAAGTACCTCTCCGCTCCATGTACAAGTACCTCTCCGCTCCATGTACAAGTACCTCTCCGCTCAATGTACAAGTACCTCTCCGCTCCATGTACAAGTACCTCTCCGCTCCATGTACAAGTACCTCTCCGCTCCATGTACAAGTACCTCTCCGCTCAATGTACAAGTACCTCTCCGCTCCATGTACAAGTACCTCTCCGCTCCATGTACAAGTACCTCTCCGCTCCATGTACAAGTACCTCTCCGCTCAATGTACAAGTACCTCTCCGCTCCCTGTACAAGTACATCTCCGCTCCATGTACAAGTACCTCTCCGCTCCATGTACAAGTACCTCTCCGCTCAATGTACAAGTGTCGACAGTACCTCTCCGCTCCATGTACAAGTACCTCTCCGCTCCATGTACAAGTACCTCTCCGCTCAATGTACAAGTGTCGACAGTACCTCTCCGCTCCATCTACAAGTACCTCTCCGCTCAATGTACAAGTACCTCTCCGCTGAATGTACAAGTACCTCTCCGCTCCATGTACAAGTACCTCTCCACTCTCATGTACAAGTACCTCTCCGCTCCATGTACAAGTAGCTCTCCGCTCAATGTACAAGTGTCGACAGTACCTTTCCGCTCCATGTACAAATACCTCTCCGCTCTCATGTACAAGTACCTCTCCGCTCCATGTACAAGTACCTCTCCGCTCAATGTACAAATACCTCTCCGCTCCATGTATAAGTACCTCTCCGCTCTATGTACAAGTACCTCTCCGCTCCATGTACAAGTACCTCACCGCTCAATGTACAAATACCTCTCCGCTCCATGTACAAGTAGCTCTCCGCTGAATGTACAAGTGTCGACAGTACCTCTCCGCTCAATGTACAAGTACCTCTCCGCTCAATGTACAAATACCTCTCCGCTCCATGTACAAGTACCTCTCCGCTCAATGTCAAGTATCGACAGTACCTCTCCGCTCCATGTACAAGTACCTCTCCGCTGAATGTACAAGTGTCGACAGTACCTCTCCGCTCAATGTACAAGTACCTCTCCGCTCCATGTACAAGTACCTCTCCGCTCTCATGTACAAGTACCTCTCCGCTCCATGTACAAGTACCTCTCCGCTCAATGTACAAGTACCTCTGCGCTCCATGTACAAGTACCTCTCCGCTCAATGTACAAGTACCTCTCCGCTCAATGTACAAGTGTCGACAGTACCTCTCCGCTCCATGTACAAGTACCTCTCCGCTCAATGTACAAGTGTCGACAGTACCTCTACGCTCAATGTACAAGTGTCGACAGTACCTCTCCGCTCTCATGTACAAGTACCTCTCCGATCCATGTACAAGTACATCTCCGCTCCATGTACAAGTACATCTCCGCTCAATGTACAAGTACCTCTCCGCTCCATGTACAAGTACCTCTCCGCTCCATGTACAAGTACCTCTCCGCTCCATGTACAAGTACCTCTCCGCTCCATGTACAAGTACCTCTCCGCTCAATGTCAAGTATCGACAGTACCTCTCCGCTCCATGTACAAGTACCTCTCCGCTGAATGTACAAGTGTCGACAGTACCTCTCCGCTCAATGTACAAGTACCTCTCCGCTCCATGTACAAGTACCTCTCCGCTCTCATGTACAAGTACCTCTCCGCTCCATGTACAAGTACCTCTCCGCTCAATGTACAAGTACCTCTGCGCTCCATGTACAAGTACCTCTCCGCTCAATGTACAAGTACCTCTCCGCTCAATGTACAAGTGTCGACAGTACCTCTCCGCTCCATGTACAAGTACCTCTCCGCTCAATGTACAAGTGTCGACAGTACCTCTACGCTCAATGTACAAGTGTCGACAGTACCTCTCCGCTCTCATGTACAAGTACCTCTCCGATCCATGTACAAGTACATCTCCGCTCCATGTACAAGTACATCTCCGCTCAATGTACAAGTACCTCTCCGCTCCATGTACAAGTACCTCTCCGCTCCATGTACAAGTACCTCTCCGCTCCATGTACAAGTACCTCTCCGCTCCATGTACAAGTACCTCTCCGCTCAATGTACAAGTACCTCTCCGCTCCATGTACAAGTACCTCTCCGCTCCATGTACAAGTACCTCTCCGCTCCATGTACAAGTACCTCTCCGCTCAATGTACAAGTACCTCTCCGCTCCATGTACAAGTACCTCTCCGCTCCATGTACAAGTACCTCTCCGCTCAATGTACAAGTACCTCTCCGCTCCCTGTACAAGTACATCTCCGCTCCATGTACAAGTACCTCTCCGCTCCATGTACAAGTACCTCTCCGCTCAATGTACAAGTGTCGACAGTACCTCTCCGCTCCATGTACAAGTACCTCTCCGCTCCATGTACAAGTACCTCTCCGCTCAATGTACAAGTGTCGACAGTACCTCTCCGCTCCATCTACAAGTACCTCTCCGCTCAATGTACAAGTACCTCTCCGCTGAATGTACAAGTACCTCTCCGCTCCATGTACAAGTACCTCTCCGCTCTCATGTACAAGTACCTCTCCGCTCCATGTACAAGTAGCTCTCCGCTCAATGTACAAGTGTCGACAGTACCTTTCCGCTCCATGTACAAATACCTCTCCGCTCTCATGTACAAGTACCTCTCCGCTCCATGTACAAGTACCTCTCCGCTCAATGTACAAATACCTCTCCGCTCCATGTATAAGTACCTCTCCGCTCTATGTACAAGTACCTCTCCGCTCCATGTACAAGTACCTCACCGCTCAATGTACAAATACCTCTCCGCTCCATGTACAAGTAGCTCTCCGCTGAATGTACAAGTGTCGACAGTACCTCTCCGCTCAATGTACAAGTACCTCTCCGCTCAATGTACAAATACCTCTCCGCTCCATGTACAAGTACCTCTCCGCTCAATGTCAAGTATCGACAGTACCTCTCCGCTCCATGTACAAGTACCTCTCCGCTGAATGTACAAGTGTCGACAGTACCTCTCCGCTCAATGTACAAGTACCTCTCCGCTCCATGTACAAGTACCTCTCCGCTCTCATGTACAAGTACCTCTCCGCTCCATGTACAAGTACCTCTCCGCTCAATGTACAAGTACCTCTGCGCTCCATGTACAAGTACCTCTCCGCTCAATGTACAAGTACCTCTCCGCTCAATGTACAAGTGTCGACAGTACCTCTCCGCTCCATGTACAAGTACCTCTCCGCTCAATGTACAAGTGTCGACAGTACCTCTACGCTCAATGTACAAGTGTCGACAGTACCTCTCCGCTCTCATGTACAAGTACCTCTCCGATCCATGTACAAGTACATCTCCGCTCCATGTACAAGTACATCTCCGCTCAATGTACAAGTACCTCTCCGCTCCATGTACAAGTACCTCTCCGCTCCATGTACAAGTACCTCTCCGCTCCATGTACAAGTACCTCTCCGCTCCATGTACAAGTACCTCTCCGCTCAATGTACAAGTACCTCTCCGCTCCATGTACAAGTACCTCTCCGCTCAATGTACAAGTACCTCTCCGCTCCATGTACAAGTACCTCTCCGCTCCATGTACAAGTACCTCTCCGCTCCATGTACAAGTACCTCTCCGCTCAATGTCAAGTATCGACAGTACCTCTCCGCTCCATGTACAAGTACCTCTCCGCTGAATGTACAAGTGTCGACAGTACCTCTCCGCTCAATGTACAAGTACCTCTCCGCTCCATGTACAAGTACCTCTCCGCTCTCATGTACAAGTACCTCTCCGCTCCATGTACAAGTACCTCTCCGCTCAATGTACAAGTACCTCTGCGCTCCATGTACAAGTACCTCTCCGCTCAATGTACAAGTACCTCTCCGCTCAATGTACAAGTGTCGACAGTACCTCTCCGCTCCATGTACAAGTACCTCTCCGCTCAATGTACAAGTGTCGACAGTACCTCTACGCTCAATGTACAAGTGTCGACAGTACCTCTCCGCTCTCATGTACAAGTACCTCTCCGATCCATGTACAAGTACATCTCCGCTCCATGTACAAGTACATCTCCGCTCAATGTACAAGTACCTCTCCGCTCCATGTACAAGTACCTCTCCGCTCCATGTACAAGTACCTCTCCGCTCCATGTACAAGTACCTCTCCGCTCCATGTACAAGTACCTCTCCGCTCAATGTACAAGTACCTCTCCGCTCCATGTACAAGTACCTCTCCGCTCCATGTACAAGTACCTCTCCGCTCCATGTACAAGTACCTCTCCGCTCAATGTACAAGTACCTCTCCGCTCCATGTACAAGTACCTCTCCGCTCCATGTACAAGTACCTCTCCGCTCCATGTACAAGTACCTCTCCGCTCAATGTACAAGTACCTCTCCGCTCCCTGTACAAGTACATCTCCGCTCCATGTACAAGTACCTCTCCGCTCCATGTACAAGTACCTCTCCGCTCAATGTACAAGTGTCGACAGTACCTCTCCGCTCCATGTACAAGTACCTCTCCGCTCCATGTACAAGTACCTCTCCGCTCAATGTACAAGTGTCGACAGTACCTCTCCGCTCCATCTACAAGTACCTCTCCGCTCAATGTACAAGTACCTCTCCGCTGAATGTACAAGTACCTCTCCGCTCCATGTACAAGTACCTCTCCGCTCCATGTACAAATACCTCTCCGCTCCATGTACAAGTACCTCTCCGCTCCATGTACAAGCACCTCTCCGCTACATGTACAAGTACCTCTCCGCTCCATGTACAAGTACCTCTCCGCTCCATGTACAAGTACCTCTCCGCTCAATGTACAAGTACCTCTCCGCTCCATGTACAAATACCTCTCCGCTCCATGTACAAATACCTCTCCGCTCCATGTACAAGTACCTCTCCGCTCCATGTACCAGTACCTCTCCGCTCAATGTACAAGTACATCTCCGCTCAATGTACAAGTACATCTCCGCTCAATGTACAAGTACGTCTCCGCTCAATGTACAAGTACCTCTCCGCTCAATGTACAAGTACCTCTCCGCTCCATGTACAAGTACCTCTCCGCTCAATGTACAAGTACATCTCCGCTCCATGTACCAGTACCTCTCCGCTCAATGTACAAGTACCTCTCCGCTCAATGTACAAGTACATCTCCGCTCCATGTACAAGTACGTCTCCGCTCAATGTATAAGTACCTCTCCGCTCCATGTACAAGTACCTCTCCGCTCCATGTACAAGTACATCTCCGCTCCATGTACAAGTACATCTCCGCTCCATGTACAAGTACCTCTCCGCTCCATGTACAAGTACCTCTCCGCTCCATGTACAAGTACATCTCCGCTCCATGTACAAGTACCTCTCCGCTCAATGTACAAGTACATCTCCGCTCCATGTACAAGTACATCTCCACTCCATGTACAAGTACCTCTCCGCTCAATGTACAAGTACCTCTCCGCTCCATGTACAAGTACCTCTCCGCTCCATGTACAAGTACCTCTCCGCTCAATGTCAAGTATCGACAGTACCTCTCCGCTCCATGTACAAGTACCTCTCCGCTGAATGTACAAGTGTCGACAGTACCTCTCCGCTCAATGTACAAGTACCTCTCCGCTCCATGTACAAGTACCTCTCCGCTCTCATGTACAAGTACCTCTCCGCTCCATGTACAAGTACCTCTCCGCTCAATGTACAAGTACCTCTGCGCTCCATGTACAAGTACCTCTCCGCTCAATGTACAAGTACCTCTCCGCTCAATGTACAAGTGTCGACAGTACCTCTCCGCTCCATGTACAAGTACCTCTCCGCTCAATGTACAAGTGTCGACAGTACCTCTACGCTCAATGTACAAGTGTCGACAGTACCTCTCCGCTCTCATGTACAAGTACCTCTCCGATCCATGTACAAGTACATCTCCGCTCCATGTACAAGTACATCTCCGCTCAATGTACAAGTACCTCTCCGCTCCATGTACAAGTACCTCTCCGCTCCATGTACAAGTACCTCTCCGCTCCATGTACAAGTACCTCTCCGCTCCATGTACAAGTACCTCTCCGCTCAATGTACAAGTACCTCTCCGCTCCATGTACAAGTACCTCTCCGCTCCATGTACAAGTACCTCTCCGCTCCATGTACAAGTACCTCTCCGCTCAATGTACAAGTACCTCTCCGCTCCATGTACAAGTACCTCTCCGCTCCATGTACAAGTACCTCTCCGCTCCATGTACAAGTACCTCTCCGCTCAATGTACAAGTACCTCTCCGCTCCCTGTACAAGTACATCTCCGCTCCATGTACAAGTACCTCTCCGCTCCATGTACAAGTACCTCTCCGCTCAATGTACAAGTGTCGACAGTACCTCTCCGCTCCATGTACAAGTACCTCTCCGCTCCATGTACAAGTACCTCTCCGCTCAATGTACAAGTGTCGACAGTACCTCTCCGCTCCATCTACAAGTACCTCTCCGCTCAATGTACAAGTACCTCTCCGCTGAATGTACAAGTACCTCTCCGCTCCATGTACAAGTACCTCTCCGCTCTCATGTACAAGTACCTCTCCGCTCCATGTACAAGTAGCTCTCCGCTCAATGTACAAGTGTCGACAGTACCTTTCCGCTCCATGTACAAATACCTCTCCGCTCTCATGTACAAGTACCTCTCCGCTCCATGTACAAGTACCTCTCCGCTCAATGTACAAATACCTCTCCGCTCCATGTATAAGTACCTCTCCGCTCTATGTACAAGTACCTCTCCGCTCCATGTACAAGTACCTCACCGCTCAATGTACAAATACCTCTCCGCTCCATGTACAAGTAGCTCTCCGCTGAATGTACAAGTGTCGACAGTACCTCTCCGCTCAATGTACAAGTACCTCTCCGCTCAATGTACAAATACCTCTCCGCTCCATGTACAAGTACCTCTCCGCTCAATGTCAAGTATCGACAGTACCTCTCCGCTCCATGTACAAGTACCTCTCCGCTGAATGTACAAGTGTCGACAGTACCTCTCCGCTCAATGTACAAGTACCTCTCCGCTCCATGTACAAGTACCTCTCCGCTCTCATGTACAAGTACCTCTCCGCTCCATGTACAAGTACCTCTCCGCTCAATGTACAAGTACCTCTGCGCTCCATGTACAAGTACCTCTCCGCTCAATGTACAAGTACCTCTCCGCTCAATGTACAAGTGTCGACAGTACCTCTCCGCTCCATGTACAAGTACCTCTCCGCTCAATGTACAAGTGTCGACAGTACCTCTACGCTCAATGTACAAGTGTCGACAGTACCTCTCCGCTCTCATGTACAAGTACCTCTCCGATCCATGTACAAGTACATCTCCGCTCCATGTACAAGTACATCTCCGCTCAATGTACAAGTACCTCTCCGCTCCATGTACAAGTACCTCTCCGCTCCATGTACAAGTACCTCTCCGCTCCATGTACAAGTACCTCTCCGCTCCATGTACAAGTACCTCTCCGCTCAATGTACAAGTACCTCTCCGCTCCATGTACAAGTACCTCTCCGCTCAATGTACAAGTACCTCTCCGCTCCATGTACAAGTACCTCTCCGCTCCATGTACAAGTACCTCTCCGCTCCATGTACAAGTACCTCTCCGCTCAATGTCAAGTATCGACAGTACCTCTCCGCTCCATGTACAAGTACCTCTCCGCTGAATGTACAAGTGTCGACAGTACCTCTCCGCTCAATGTACAAGTACCTCTCCGCTCCATGTACAAGTACCTCTCCGCTCTCATGTACAAGTACCTCTCCGCTCCATGTACAAGTACCTCTCCGCTCAATGTACAAGTACCTCTGCGCTCCATGTACAAGTACCTCTCCGCTCAATGTACAAGTACCTCTCCGCTCAATGTACAAGTGTCGACAGTACCTCTCCGCTCCATGTACAAGTACCTCTCCGCTCAATGTACAAGTGTCGACAGTACCTCTACGCTCAATGTACAAGTGTCGACAGTACCTCTCCGCTCTCATGTACAAGTACCTCTCCGATCCATGTACAAGTACATCTCCGCTCCATGTACAAGTACATCTCCGCTCAATGTACAAGTACCTCTCCGCTCCATGTACAAGTACCTCTCCGCTCCATGTACAAGTACCTCTCCGCTCCATGTACAAGTACCTCTCCGCTCCATGTACAAGTACCTCTCCGCTCAATGTACAAGTACCTCTCCGCTCCATGTACAAGTACCTCTCCGCTCCATGTACAAGTACCTCTCCGCTCCATGTACAAGTACCTCTCCGCTCAATGTACATGTACCTCTCCGCTCCATGTACAAGTACCTCTCCGCTCCATGTACAAGTACCTCTCCGCTCCATGTACAAGTACCTCTCCGCTCAATGTACAAGTACCTCTCCGCTCCCTGTACAAGTACATCTCCGCTCCATGTACAAGTACCTCTCCGCTCCATGTACAAGTACCTCTCCGCTCAATGTACAAGTGTCGACAGTACCTCTCCGCTCCATGTACAAGTACCTCTCCGCTCCATGTACAAGTACCTCTCCGCTCAATGTACAAGTGTCGACAGTACCTCTCCGCTCCATCTACAAGTACCTCTCCGCTCAATGTACAAGTACCTCTCCGCTGAATGTACAAGTACCTCTCCGCTCCATGTACAAGTACCTCTCCGCTCCATGTACAAATACCTCTCCGCTCCATGTACAAGTACCTCTCCGCTCCATGTACAAGCACCTCTCCGCTACATGTACAAGTACCTCTCCGCTCCATGTACAAGTACCTCTCCGCTCCATGTACAAGTACCTCTCCGCTCAATGTACAAGTACCTCTCCGCTCCATGTACAAATACCTCTCCGCTCCATGTACAAATACCTCTCCGCTCCATGTACAAGTACCTCTCCGCTCCATGTACCAGTACCTCTCCGCTCAATGTACAAGTACATCTCCGCTCAATGTACAAGTACATCTCCGCTCAATGTACAAGTACGTCTCCGCTCAATGTACAAGTACCTCTCCGCTCAATGTACAAGTACCTCTCCGCTCCATGTACAAGTACCTCTCCGCTCAATGTACAAGTACATCTCCGCTCCATGTACCAGTACCTCTCCGCTCAATGTACAAGTACCTCTCCGCTCAATGTACAAGTACATCTCCGCTCCATGTACAAGTACGTCTCCGCTCAATGTATAAGTACCTCTCCGCTCCATGTACAAGTACCTCTCCGCTCCATGTACAAGTACATCTCCGCTCCATGTACAAGTACATCTCCGCTCCATGTACAAGTACCTCTCCGCTCCATGTACAAGTACCTCTCCGCTCCATGTACAAGTACATCTCCGCTCCATGTACAAGTACCTCTCCGCTCAATGTACAAGTACATCTCCGCTCCATGTACAAGTACATCTCCACTCCATGTACAAGTACCTCTCCGCTCAATGTACAAGTACATCTCCGCTCCATGTACAAGTACATCTCCACTCCATGTACAAGTACCTCTCCGCTCAATGTACAAGTACCTCTCCGCTCCATGTACAAGTACCTCTCCGCTCCATGTACAAGTACCTCTCCGCTCAATGTCAAGTATCGACAGTACCTCTCCGCTCCATGTACAAGTACCTCTCCGCTGAATGTACAAGTGTCGACAGTACCTCTCCGCTCAATGTACAAGTACCTCTCCGCTCCATGTACAAGTACCTCTCCGCTCTCATGTACAAGTACCTCTCCGCTCCATGTACAAGTACCTCTCCGCTCAATGTACAAGTACCTCTGCGCTCCATGTACAAGTACCTCTCCGCTCAATGTACAAGTACCTCTCCGCTCAATGTACAAGTGTCGACAGTACCTCTCCGCTCCATGTACAAGTACCTCTCCGCTCAATGTACAAGTGTCGACAGTACCTCTACGCTCAATGTACAAGTGTCGACAGTACCTCTCCGCTCTCATGTACAAGTACCTCTCCGATCCATGTACAAGTACATCTCCGCTCCATGTACAAGTACATCTCCGCTCAATGTACAAGTACCTCTCCGCTCCATGTACAAGTACCTCTCCGCTCCATGTACAAGTACCTCTCCGCTCCATGTACAAGTACCTCTCCGCTCCATGTACAAGTACCTCTCCGCTCAATGTACAAGTACCTCTCCGCTCCATGTACAAGTACCTCTCCGCTCCATGTACAAGTACCTCTCCGCTCCATGTACAAGTACCTCTCCGCTCAATGTACAAGTACCTCTCCGCTCCATGTACAAGTACCTCTCCGCTCCATGTACAAGTACCTCTCCGCTCCATGTACAAGTACCTCTCCGCTCAATGTACAAGTACCTCTCCGCTCCCTGTACAAGTACATCTCCGCTCCATGTACAAGTACCTCTCCGCTCCATGTACAAGTACCTCTCCGCTCAATGTACAAGTGTCGACAGTACCTCTCCGCTCCATGTACAAGTACCTCTCCGCTCCATGTACAAGTACCTCTCCGCTCAATGTACAAGTGTCGACAGTACCTCTCCGCTCCATCTACAAGTACCTCTCCGCTCAATGTACAAGTACCTCTCCGCTGAATGTACAAGTACCTCTCCGCTCCATGTACAAGTACCTCTCCGCTCTCATGTACAAGTACCTCTCCGCTCCATGTACAAGTAGCTCTCCGCTCAATGTACAAGTGTCGACAGTACCTTTCCGCTCCATGTACAAATACCTCTCCGCTCTCATGTACAAGTACCTCTCCGCTCCATGTACAAGTACCTCTCCGCTCAATGTACAAATACCTCTCCGCTCCATGTATAAGTACCTCTCCGCTCTATGTACAAGTACCTCTCCGCTCCATGTACAAGTACCTCACCGCTCAATGTACAAATACCTCTCCGCTCCATGTACAAGTAGCTCTCCGCTGAATGTACAAGTGTCGACAGTACCTCTCCGCTCAATGTACAAGTACCTCTCCGCTCAATGTACAAATACCTCTCCGCTCCATGTACAAGTACCTCTCCGCTCAATGTCAAGTATCGACAGTACCTCTCCGCTCCATGTACAAGTACCTCTCCGCTGAATGTACAAGTGTCGACAGTACCTCTCCGCTCAATGTACAAGTACCTCTCCGCTCCATGTACAAGTACCTCTCCGCTCTCATGTACAAGTACCTCTCCGCTCCATGTACAAGTACCTCTCCGCTCAATGTACAAGTACCTCTGCGCTCCATGTACAAGTACCTCTCCGCTCAATGTACAAGTACCTCTCCGCTCAATGTACAAGTGTCGACAGTACCTCTCCGCTCCATGTACAAGTACCTCTCCGCTCAATGTACAAGTGTCGACAGTACCTCTACGCTCAATGTACAAGTGTCGACAGTACCTCTCCGCTCTCATGTACAAGTACCTCTCCGATCCATGTACAAGTACATCTCCGCTCCATGTACAAGTACATCTCCGCTCAATGTACAAGTACCTCTCCGCTCCATGTACAAGTACCTCTCCGCTCCATGTACAAGTACCTCTCCGCTCCATGTACAAGTACCTCTCCGCTCCATGTACAAGTACCTCTCCGCTCAATGTACAAGTACCTCTCCGCTCCATGTACAAGTACCTCTCCGCTCAATGTACAAGTACCTCTCCGCTCCATGTACAAGTACCTCTCCGCTCCATGTACAAGTACCTCTCCGCTCCATGTACAAGTACCTCTCCGCTCAATGTCAAGTATCGACAGTACCTCTCCGCTCCATGTACAAGTACCTCTCCGCTGAATGTACAAGTGTCGACAGTACCTCTCCGCTCAATGTACAAGTACCTCTCCGCTCCATGTACAAGTACCTCTCCGCTCTCATGTACAAGTACCTCTCCGCTCCATGTACAAGTACCTCTCCGCTCAATGTACAAGTACCTCTGCGCTCCATGTACAAGTACCTCTCCGCTCAATGTACAAGTACCTCTCCGCTCAATGTACAAGTGTCGACAGTACCTCTCCGCTCCATGTACAAGTACCTCTCCGCTCAATGTACAAGTGTCGACAGTACCTCTACGCTCAATGTACAAGTGTCGACAGTACCTCTCCGCTCTCATGTACAAGTACCTCTCCGATCCATGTACAAGTACATCTCCGCTCCATGTACAAGTACATCTCCGCTCAATGTACAAGTACCTCTCCGCTCCATGTACAAGTACCTCTCCGCTCCATGTACAAGTACCTCTCCGCTCCATGTACAAGTACCTCTCCGCTCCATGTACAAGTACCTCTCCGCTCAATGTACAAGTACCTCTCCGCTCCATGTACAAGTACCTCTCCGCTCCATGTACAAGTACCTCTCCGCTCCATGTACAAGTACCTCTCCGCTCAATGTACAAGTACCTCTCCGCTCCATGTACAAGTACCTCTCCGCTCCATGTACAAGTACCTCTCCGCTCCATGTACAAGTACCTCTCCGCTCAATGTACAAGTACCTCTCCGCTCCCTGTACAAGTACATCTCCGCTCCATGTACAAGTACCTCTCCGCTCCATGTACAAGTACCTCTCCGCTCAATGTACAAGTGTCGACAGTACCTCTCCGCTCCATGTACAAGTACCTCTCCGCTCCATGTACAAGTACCTCTCCGCTCAATGTACAAGTGTCGACAGTACCTCTCCGCTCCATCTACAAGTACCTCTCCGCTCAATGTACAAGTACCTCTCCGCTGAATGTACAAGTACCTCTCCGCTCCATGTACAAGTACCTCTCCGCTCCATGTACAAATACCTCTCCGCTCCATGTACAAGTACCTCTCCGCTCCATGTACAAGCACCTCTCCGCTACATGTACAAGTACCTCTCCGCTCCATGTACAAGTACCTCTCCGCTCCATGTACAAGTACCTCTCCGCTCAATGTACAAGTACCTCTCCGCTCCATGTACAAATACCTCTCCGCTCCATGTACAAATACCTCTCCGCTCCATGTACAAGTACCTCTCCGCTCCATGTACCAGTACCTCTCCGCTCAATGTACAAGTACATCTCCGCTCAATGTACAAGTACATCTCCGCTCAATGTACAAGTACGTCTCCGCTCAATGTACAAGTACCTCTCCGCTCAATGTACAAGTACCTCTCCGCTCCATGTACAAGTACCTCTCCGCTCAATGTACAAGTACATCTCCGCTCCATGTACCAGTACCTCTCCGCTCAATGTACAAGTACCTCTCCGCTCAATGTACAAGTACATCTCCGCTCCATGTACAAGTACGTCTCCGCTCAATGTATAAGTACCTCTCCGCTCCATGTACAAGTACCTCTCCGCTCCATGTACAAGTACATCTCCGCTCCATGTACAAGTACATCTCCGCTCCATGTACAAGTACCTCTCCGCTCCATGTACAAGTACCTCTCCGCTCCATGTACAAGTACATCTCCGCTCCATGTACAAGTACCTCTCCGCTCAATGTACAAGTACATCTCCGCTCCATGTACAAGTACATCTCCACTCCATGTACAAGTACCTCTCCGCTCAATGTACAAGTACATCTCCGCTCCATGTACCAGTACCTCTCCGCTCAATGTACAAGTACATCTCCACTCCATGTACAAGTACCTCTCCGCTCAATGTACAAGTACATCTCCGCTCCATGTACCAGTACCTCTCCGCTCAATGTACAAGTACATCTCCACTCCATGTACAAGTACCTCTCCGCTCAATGTACAAGTACATCTCCGCTCCATGTACCAGTACCTCTCCGCTCAATGTACAAGTACATCTCCGCTCCATGTACAAGTACCTCTCCGCTCAATGTACAAGTACCTCTCCGCTCAATGTACAAGTACATCTCCGCTCCATGTACCAGTACCTCTCCGCTCAATGTACAAGTACATCTGCGCTCCATGTAGGGCTGGGTATCGTTCAAAATTTTTCGATATCGATACCGTTTCGATACTTGGATTTCGATACCGGTTCCTGAATGATACTTTTTTCGATACCAATTTTTAGAAAAATCCATTTTAACAAAAATAAAACTGCATTACACATTGAAATTATTTTACAAATCTTTAGTTTCCCCCCATCTTAAGTTTTACAGCAGAAAAAAATAAAACCTACTGTATTTAACATAACTTTAAGTTCTCTAAACGTATTGCCGTCCCTACAAAAAATATTGGAGTACTACAAAGGAAAGAAATGTAGCTAAAACAAATAAATCAGTGGAATAGTTTTCAGTGCAAAACAGAGAGTTGCAAATCAGGGTTTAATGCTCACTGATGCAACAGAACTCTATTCTTGTACAAACTGATGAGATGGCTCCACTTCATGCATGGAAGACTAGTTGAGCATTGACTAGCCTATCAATATAGCCTTATATGCCACAAAGTGAATCGCATTTATATTCAACAAACTATCATGACATCAGCGTTTGTTAACGAGTTGCTAAAAATACATGGGCGATAACTGCCCGCTTGCACATAACGCTAATTAATTAAACATTAACGCTAGCGTTGCAGATCAGTGTGCTCACTGCTGCAACAGAACGTCATTCTTGTCAAATCTGACGAGACAGCTCAACTTCACTGACTAGCCAATCAATATAAATGAATCGCATTTACATTCAACAAACTATCATGACATCAGCGTTTGTTAACGAGTTGCTAAAAATACACAATGCCCGCTTGCGCATAACGTTACGGCGGCAATTAATTAAACGATCTAATGCTACAACTCACAGCCAGATGCATGGATTTGTCAGACTGAGGGATCTGATAACCGCTAACTTGCGGTAAGCTGAGCTGACCCACCTCTCAATTATTTATCTTGTCTGTGGAAACCAGTCCGTGTTGTTTCTGTTTCTTTTCCTGCTTTTCATCATCTTCGCCATATGGTAATCCAGCATAGGAGTAGCTTGAGTGGCTAACTTCTTGTATACTATCCGCACCGCACGCCTGGCTCACAGTCACAACAAACACACCGGCTAAAGTGGGCGTAACGTTTCCTGCATGCCTCTACATGACAGCCAATCACCAGCCGTATTAGAGCGCGGCGTGCAAGCATGTCGCATGCTTATAGGCTCAATGACGCTGTTTTGTTTTGGTATCGAAAATTGGTATCGATTGACAAGGGAGGCTTCGATACCCCTTAGTATCGATGTTTCCATTTCGGTGCCAAGTAAGTATCGAAACTCGATACCCAGCCCTAGCTCCATGTACAAGTACCTCTCCGCTCAATGTACAAGTACCTCTCCGCTCAATGTACAAGTACCTCTCCGCTCCATGTACAAGTACCTCTCCGCTCCATGTACAAGTACCTCTCCGCTCCATGTACAAGTACCTCTCCGCTCCATGTACAAGTACATCTCTGCTCCATGTACAAGTACCTCTCCGCTCAATGTACAAGTACATCTCCGCTCCATGTACAAGTACCTCTCCGCTCCATGTACAAGTACATCTCCGCTCCATGTACAAGTACCTCTCCGCTCCATGTACAAGTACCTCTCCGCTCAATGTACAAGTACATCTCCGCTCCATGTACAAGTACATCTCTGCTCCATGTACAAGTACCTCTCCGCTCAATGTACAAGTACATCTCCGCTCCATGTACAAGTACCTCTCCGCTCCATGTACAAGTACCTCTCCGGTCCATGTACAAGTACCTCTCCGCTCCATGTACAAGTACCTCTCCGCTCCATGTACAAGTACCTCTCCGCTCAATGTCAAGTGTCGACAGTACCTCTCCGCTCCATGTACAAATACCTCTCCGCTCTCATGTACAAGTACCTCTCCGCTCCATGTACAAGTACCTCTCCGCTCAATGTCAAGTGTCGACAGTACCTCTCCGCTCCATGTACAAATACCTCTCCGCTCCATGTACAAGTACCTCTCCGCTCTCATGTACAAGTACCTCTCCGCTCCATGTACAAGTAGCTCTCCGCTCAATGTACAAGTGTCGACAGTACCTTTCCGCTCCATGTACAAATACCTCTCCGCTCTCATGTACAAGTACCTCTCCGCTCCATGTACAAGTACCTCTCCGCTCAATGTACAAATACCTCTCCGCTCCATGTATAAGTACCTCTCCGCTCTATGTACAAGTACCTCTCCGCTCCATGTACAAGTACCTCTCCGCTCAATGTACAAATACCTCTCCGCTCCATGTACAAGTACCTCTCCGCTCAATGTACAAGTACATCTGCGCTCCATGTAGGGCTGGGTATCGTTCAAAATTTTTCGATATCGATACCGTTTCGATACTTGGATTTCGATACCGGTTCCTGAACGATACTTTTTTCGATACCAATTTTTAGAAAAATCCATTTTAACAAAAATAAAACTGCATTACACATTGAAATTATTTTACAAATCTTTAGTTTCCCCCCATCTTAAGTTTTACAGCAGAAAAAAATAAAACCTACTGTATTTAACATAACTTTAAGTTCTCTAAACGTATTGCCGTCCCTACAAAAAATATTGGAGTACTACAAAGGAAAGAAATGTAGCTAAAACAAATAAATCAGTGGAATAGTTTTCAGTGCAAAACAGAGAGTTGCAAATCAGGGTTTAATGCTCACTGATGCAACAGAACTCTATTCTTGTACAAACTGATGAGATGGCTCCACTTCATGCATGGAAGACTAGTTGAGCATTGACTAGCCTATCAATATAGCCTTATATGCCACAAAGTGAATCGCATTTATATTCAACAAACTATCATGACATCAGCGTTTGTTAACGAGTTGCTAAAAATACATGGGCGATAACTGCCCGCTTGCACATAACGCTAATTAATTAAACATTAACGCTAGCGTTGCAGATCAGTGTGCTCACTGCTGCAACAGAACGTCATTCTTGTCAAATCTGACGAGACAGCTCAACTTCACTGACTAGCCAATCAATATAAATGAATCGCATTTACATTCAACAAACTATCATGACATCAGCGTTTGTTAACGAGTTGCTAAAAATACACAATGCCCGCTTGCGCATAACGTTACGGCGGCAATTAATTAAACGATCTAATGCTACAACTCACAGCCAGATGCATGGATTTGTCAGACTGAGGGATCTGATAACCGCTAACTTGCGGTAAGCTGAGCTGACCCACCTCTCAATTATTTCTCTTGTCTGTGGAAACCAGTCCGTGTTGTTTCTGTTTCTTTTCCTGCTTTTCATCATCTTCGCCATATGGTAATCCAGCATAGGAGTAGCTTGAGTGGCTAACTTCTTGTATACTATCCGCACCGCACGCCTGGCTCACAGTCACAACAAACACACCGGCTAAAGTGGGCGTAACGTTTCCTGCATGCCTCTACATGACAGCCAATCACCAGCCGTATTAGAGCGCGGCGTGCAAGCATGTCGCATGCTTATAGGCTCAATGACGCTGTTTTGTTTTGGTATCGAAAATTGGTATCGATTGACAAGGGAGGCTTCGATACCCCTTAGTATCGATGTTTCCATTTCGGTGCCAAGTAAGTATCGAAACTCGATACCCAGCCCTAGCTCCATGTACAAGTACCTCTCCGCTCAATGTACAAGTACCTCTCCGCTCAATGTACAAGTACCTCTCCGCTCCATGTACAAGTACCTCTCCGCTCCATGTACAAGTACCTCTCCGCTCCATGTACAAGTACCTCTCCGCTCCATGTACAAGTACATCTCTGCTCCATGTACAAGTACCTCTCCGCTCAATGTACAAGTACATCTCCGCTCCATGTACAAGTACCTCTCCGCTCCATGTACAAGTACATCTCCGCTCCATGTACAAGTACCTCTCCGCTCCATGTACAAGTACCTCTCCGCTCAATGTACAAGTACATCTCCGCTCCATGTACAAGTACATCTCTGCTCCATGTACAAGTACCTCTCCGCTCAATGTACAAGTACATCTCCGCTCCATGTACAAGTACCTCTCCGCTCCATGTACAAGTACCTCTCCGGTCCATGTACAAGTACCTCTCCGCTCCATGTACAAGTACCTCTCCGCTCCATGTACAAGTACCTCTCCGCTCAATGTCAAGTGTCGACAGTACCTCTCCGCTCCATGTACAAATACCTCTCCGCTCTCATGTACAAGTACCTCTCCGCTCCATGTACAAGTACCTCTCCGCTCAATGTCAAGTGTCGACAGTACCTCTCCGCTCCATGTACAAATACCTCTCCGCTCCATGTACAAGTACCTCTCCGCTCTCATGTACAAGTACCTCTCCGCTCCATGTACAAGTAGCTCTCCGCTCAATGTACAAGTGTCGACAGTACCTTTCCGCTCCATGTACAAATACCTCTCCGCTCTCATGTACAAGTACCTCTCCGCTCCATGTACAAGTACCTCTCCGCTCAATGTACAAATACCTCTCCGCTCCATGTATAAGTACCTCTCCGCTCTATGTACAAGTACCTCTCCGCTCCATGTACAAGTACCTCTCCGCTCAATGTACAAATACCTCTCCGCTCCATGTACAAGTACCTCTCCGCTCAATGTACAAGTACATCTGCGCTCCATGTAGGGCTGGGTATCGTTCAAAATTTTTCGATATCGATACCGTTTCGATACTTGGATTTCGATACCGGTTCCTGAACGATACTTTTTTCGATACCAATTTTTAGAAAAATCCATTTTAACAAAAATAAAACTGCATTACACATTGAAATTATTTTACAAATCTTTAGTTTCCCCCCATCTTAAGTTTTACAGCAGAAAAAAATAAAACCTACTGTATTTAACATAACTTTAAGTTCTCTAAACGTATTGCCGTCCCTACAAAAAATATTGGAGTACTACAAAGGAAAGAAATGTAGCTAAAACAAATAAATCAGTGGAATAGTTTTCAGTGCAAAACAGAGAGTTGCAAATCAGGGTTTAATGCTCACTGATGCAACAGAACTCTATTCTTGTACAAACTGATGAGATGGCTCCACTTCATGCATGGAAGACTAGTTGAGCATTGACTAGCCTATCAATATAGCCTTATATGCCACAAAGTGAATCGCATTTATATTCAACAAACTATCATGACATCAGCGTTTGTTAACGAGTTGCTAAAAATACATGGGCGATAACTGCCCGCTTGCACATAACGCTAATTAATTAAACATTAACGCTAGCGTTGCAGATCAGTGTGCTCACTGCTGCAACAGAACGTCATTCTTGTCAAATCTGACGAGACAGCTCAACTTCACTGACTAGCCAATCAATATAAATGAATCGCATTTACATTCAACAAACTATCATGACATCAGCGTTTGTTAACGAGTTGCTAAAAATACACAATGCCCGCTTGCGCATAACGTTACGGCGGCAATTAATTAAACGATCTAATGCTACAACTCACAGCCAGATGCATGGATTTGTCAGACTGAGGGATCTGATAACCGCTAACTTGCGGTAAGCTGAGCTGACCCACCTCTCAATTATTTCTCTTGTCTGTGGAAACCAGTCCGTGTTGTTTCTGTTTCTTTTCCTGCTTTTCATCATCTTCGCCATATGGTAATCCAGCATAGGAGTAGCTTGAGTGGCTAACTTCTTGTATACTATCCGCACCGCACGCCTGGCTCACAGTCACAACAAACACACCGGCTAAAGTGGGCGTAACGTTTCCTGCATGCCTCTACATGACAGCCAATCACCAGCCGTATTAGAGCGCGGCGTGCAAGCATGTTGCATGCTTATAGGCTCAATGACGCTGTTTTGTTTTGGTATCGAAAATTGGTATCGATTGACAAGGGAGGCTTCGATACCCCTTAGTATCGATGTTTCCATTTCGGTGCCAAGTAAGTATCGAAACTCGATACCCAGCCCTAGCTCCATGTACAAGTACCTCTCCGCTCAATGTACAAGTACCTCTCCGCTCAATGTACAAGTACCTCTCCGCTCCATGTACAAGTACCTCTCCGCTCCATGTACAAGTACCTCTCCGCTCCATGTACAAGTACCTCTCCGCTCCATGTACAAGTACATCTCTGCTCCATGTACAAGTACCTCTCCGCTCAATGTACAAGTACATCTCCGCTCCATGTACAAGTACCTCTCCGCTCCATGTACAAGTACATCTCCGCTCCATGTACAAGTACCTCTCCGCTCCATGTACAAGTACCTCTCCGCTCAATGTACAAGTACATCTCCGCTCCATGTACAAGTACATCTCTGCTCCATGTACAAGTACCTCTCCGCTCAATGTACAAGTACATCTCCGCTCCATGTACAAGTACCTCTCCGCTCCATGTACAAGTACCTCTCCGGTCCATGTACAAGTACCTCTCCGCTCCATGTACAAGTACCTCTCCGCTCCATGTACAAGTACCTCTCCGCTCAATGTCAAGTGTCGACAGTACCTCTCCGCTCCATGTACAAATACCTCTCCGCTCTCATGTACAAGTACCTCTCCGCTCCATGTACAAGTACCTCTCCGCTCAATGTCAAGTGTCGACAGTACCTCTCCGCTCCATGTACAAATACCTCTCCGCTCCATGTACAAGTACCTCTCCGCTCTCATGTACAAGTACCTCTCCGCTCCATGTACAAGTAGCTCTCCGCTCAATGTACAAGTGTCGACAGTACCTTTCCGCTCCATGTACAAATACCTCTCCGCTCTCATGTACAAGTACCTCTCCGCTCCATGTACAAGTACCTCTCCGCTCAATGTACAAATACCTCTCCGCTCCATGTATAAGTACCTCTCCGCTCTATGTACAAGTACCTCTCCGCTCCATGTACAAGTACCTCTCCGCTCAATGTACAAATACCTCTCCGCTCCATGTACAAGTACCTCTCCGCTCAATGTACAAGTACATCTGCGCTCCATGTAGGGCTGGGTATCGTTCAAAATTTTTCGATATCGATACTGTTTCGATACTTGGATTTCGATACCGGTTCCTGAACGATACTTTTTTCGATACCAATTTTTAGAAAAATCCATTTTAACAAAAATAAAACTGCATTACACATTGAAATTATTTTACAAATCTTTAGTTTCCCCCCATCTTAAGTTTTACAGCAGAAAAAAATAAAACCTACTGTATTTAACATAACTTTAAGTTCTCTAAACGTATTGCCGTCCCTACAAAAAATATTGGAGTACTACAAAGGAAAGAAATGTAGCTAAAACAAATAAATCAGTGGAATAGTTTTCAGTGCAAAACAGAGAGTTGCAAATCAGGGTTTAATGCTCACTGATGCAACAGAACTCTATTCTTGTACAAACTGATGAGATGGCTCCACTTCATGCATGGAAGACTAGTTGAGCATTGACTAGCCTATCAATATAGCCTTATATGCCACAAAGTGAATCGCATTTATATTCAACAAACTATCATGACATCAGCGTTTGTTAACGAGTTGCTAAAAATACATGGGCGATAACTGCCCGCTTGCACATAACGCTAATTAATTAAACATTAACGCTAGCGTTGCAGATCAGTGTGCTCACTGCTGCAACAGAACGTCATTCTTGTCAAATCTGACGAGACAGCTCAACTTCACTGACTAGCCAATCAATATAAATGAATCGCATTTACATTCAACAAACTATCATGACATCAGCGTTTGTTAACGAGTTGCTAAAAATACACAATGCCCGCTTGCGCATAACGTTACGGCGGCAATTAATTAAACGATCTAATGCTACAACTCACAGCCAGATGCATGGATTTGTCAGACTGAGGGATCTGATAACCGCTAACTTGCGGTAAGCTGAGCTGACCCACCTCTCAATTATTTCTCTTGTCTGTGGAAACCAGTCCGTGTTGTTTCTGTTTCTTTTCCTGCTTTTCATCATCTTCGCCATATGGTAATCCAGCATAGGAGTAGCTTGAGTGGCTAACTTCTTGTATACTATCCGCACCGCACGCCTGGCTCACAGTCACAACAAACACACCGGCTAAAGTGGGCGTAACGTTTCCTGCATGCCTCTACATGACAGCCAATCACCAGCCGTATTAGAGCGCGGCGTGCAAGCATGTCGCATGCTTATAGGCTCAATGACGCTGTTTTGTTTTGGTATCGAAAATTGGTATCGATTGACAAGGGAGGCTTCGATACCCCTTAGTATCGATGTTTCCATTTCGGTGCCAAGTAAGTATCGAAACTCGATACCCAGCCCTAGCTCCATGTACAAGTACCTCTCCGCTCAATGTACAAGTACCTCTCCGCTCAATGTACAAGTACCTCTCCGCTCCATGTACAAGTACCTCTCCGCTCCATGTACAAGTACCTCTCCGCTCCATGTACAAGTACCTCTCCGCTCCATGTACAAGTACATCTCTGCTCCATGTACAAGTACCTCTCCGCTCAATGTACAAGTACATCTCCGCTCCATGTACAAGTACCTCTCCGCTCCATGTACAAGTACATCTCCGCTCCATGTACAAGTACCTCTCCGCTCCATGTACAAGTACCTCTCCGCTCAATGTACAAGTACATCTCCGCTCCATGTACAAGTACATCTCTGCTCCATGTACAAGTACCTCTCCGCTCAATGTACAAGTACATCTCCGCTCCATGTACAAGTACCTCTCCGCTCCATGTACAAGTACCTCTCCGGTCCATGTACAAGTACCTCTCCGCTCCATGTACAAGTACCTCTCCGCTCCATGTACAAGTACCTCTCCGCTCAATGTCAAGTGTCGACAGTACCTCTCCGCTCCATGTACAAATACCTCTCCGCTCTCATGTACAAGTACCTCTCCGCTCCATGTACAAGTACCTCTCCGCTCAATGTCAAGTGTCGACAGTACCTCTCCGCTCCATGTACAAATACCTCTCCGCTCCATGTACAAGTACCTCTCCGCTCTCATGTACAAGTACCTCTCCGCTCCATGTACAAGTAGCTCTCCGCTCAATGTACAAGTGTCGACAGTACCTTTCCGCTCCATGTACAAATACCTCTCCGCTCTCATGTACAAGTACCTCTCCGCTCCATGTACAAGTACCTCTCCGCTCAATGTACAAATACCTCTCCGCTCCATGTATAAGTACCTCTCCGCTCTATGTACAAGTACCTCTCCGCTCCATGTACAAGTACCTCTCCGCTCAATGTACAAATACCTCTCCGCTCCATGTACAAGTAGCTCTCCGCTGAATGTACAAGTGTCGACAGTACCTCTCCGCTCAATGTACAAGTACCTCTCCGCTCAATGTACAAATACCTCTCCGCTCCATGTACAAGTACCTCTCCGCTCAATGTCAAGTATCGACAGTACCTCTCCGCTCCATGTACAAGTACCTCTCCGCTGAATGTACAAGTGTCGACAGTACCTCTCCGCTCAATGTACAAGTACCTCTCCGCTCCATGTACAAGTACCTCTCCGCTCTCATGTACAAGTACCTCTCCGCTCCATGTACAAGTACCTCTCCGCTCAATGTACAAGTACCTCTGCGCTCCATGTACAAGTACCTCTCCGCTCAATGTACAAGTACCTCTCCGCTCAATGTACAAGTGTCGACAGTACCTCTCCGCTCCATGTACAAGTACCTCTCCGCTCAATGTACAAGTGTCGACAGTACCTCTACGCTCAATGTACAAGTGTCGACAGTACCTCTCCGCTCTCATGTACAAGTACCTCTCCGATCCATGTACAAGTACATCTCCGCTCCATGTACAAGTACATCTCCGCTCAATGTACAAGTACCTCTCCGCTCCATGTACAAGTACCTCTCCGCTCCATGTACAAGTACCTCTCCGCTCCATGTACAAGTACCTCTCCGCTCCATGTACAAGTACCTCTCCGCTCAATGTACAAGTACCTCTCCGCTCCATGTACAAGTACCTCTCCGCTCAATGTACAAGTACCTCTCCGCTCCATGTACAAGTACCTCTCCGCTCCATGTACAAGTACCTCTCCGCTCAATGTCAAGTATCGACAGTACCTCTCCGCTCCATGTACAAGTACCTCTCCGCTGAATGTACAAGTGTCGACAGTACCTCTCCGCTCAATGTACAAGTACCTCTCCGCTCCATGTACAAGTACCTCTCCGCTCTCATGTACAAGTACCTCTCCGCTCCATGTACAAGTACCTCTCCGCTCAATGTACAAGTACCTCTGCGCTCCATGTACAAGTACCTCTCCGCTCAATGTACAAGTACCTCTCCGCTCAATGTACAAGTGTCGACAGTACCTCTCCGCTCCATGTACAAGTACCTCTCCGCTCAATGTACAAGTGTCGACAGTACCTCTACGCTCAATGTACAAGTGTCGACAGTACCTCTCCGCTCTCATGTACAAGTACCTCTCCGATCCATGTACAAGTACATCTCCGCTCCATGTACAAGTACATCTCCGCTCAATGTACAAGTACCTCTCCGCTCCATGTACAAGTACCTCTCCGCTCCATGTACAAGTACCTCTCCGCTCCATGTACAAGTACCTCTCCGCTCCATGTACAAGTACCTCTCCGCTCAATGTACAAGTACCTCTCCGCTCCATGTACAAGTACCTCTCCGCTCCATGTACAAGTACCTCTCCGCTCCATGTACAAGTACCTCTCCGCTCAATGTACAAGTACCTCTCCGCTCCATGTACAAGTACCTCTCCGCTCCATGTACAAGTACCTCTCCGCTCCATGTACAAGTACCTCTCCGCTCAATGTACAAGTACCTCTCCGCTCCCTGTACAAGTACATCTCCGCTCCATGTACAAGTACCTCTCCGCTCCATGTACAAGTACCTCTCCGCTCAATGTACAAGTGTCGACAGTACCTCTCCGCTCCATGTACAAGTACCTCTCCGCTCCATGTACAAGTACCTCTCCGCTCAATGTACAAGTGTCGACAGTACCTCTCCGCTCCATCTACAAGTACCTCTCCGCTCAATGTACAAGTACCTCTCCGCTGAATGTACAAGTACCTCTCCGCTCCATGTACAAGTACCTCTCCGCTCCATGTACAAATACCTCTCCGCTCCATGTACAAGTACCTCTCCGCTCCATGTACAAGCACCTCTCCGCTACATGTACAAGTACCTCTCCGCTCCATGTACAAGTACCTCTCCGCTCCATGTACAAGTACCTCTCCGCTCAATGTACAAGTACCTCTCCGCTCCATGTACAAATACCTCTCCGCTCCATGTACAAATACCTCTCCGCTCCATGTACAAGTACCTCTCCGCTCCATGTACCAGTACCTCTCCGCTCAATGTACAAGTACATCTCCGCTCAATGTACAAGTACATCTCCGCTCAATGTACAAGTACCTCTCCGCTCAATGTACAAGTACCTCTCCGCTCAATGTACAAGTACCTCTCCGCTCCATGTACAAGTACCTCTCCGCTCAATGTACAAGTACATCTCCGCTCCATGTACCAGTACCTCTCCGCTCAATGTACAAGTACCTCTCCGCTCAATGTACAAGTACATCTCCGCTCCATGTACAAGTACGTCTCCGCTCAATGTATAAGTACCTCTCCGCTCCATGTACAAGTACCTCTCCGCTCCATGTACAAGTACATCTCCGCTCCATGTACAAGTACATCTCCGCTCCATGAACAAGTACCTCTCCGCTCCATGTACAAGTACCTCTCCGCTCCATGTACAAGTACATCTCCGCTCCATGTACAAGTACCTCTCCGCTCAATGTACAAGTACATCTCCGCTCCATGTACAAGTACATCTCCACTCCATGTACAAGTACCTCTCCGCTCAATGTACAAGTACATCTCCGCTCCATGTACCAGTACCTCTCCGCTCAATGTACAAGTACATCTCCACTCCATGTACAAGTACCTCTCCGCTCAATGTACAAGTACATCTCCGCTCCATGTACCAGTACCTCTCCGCTCAATGTACAAGTACATCTCCACTCCATGTACAAGTACCTCTCCGCTCAATGTACAAGTACATCTCCGCTCCATGTACCAGTACCTCTCCGCTCAATGTACAAGTACATCTCCGCTCCATGTACAAGTACCTCTCCGCTCAATGTACAAGTACCTCTCCGCTCAATGTACAAGTACATCTCCGCTCCATGTACCAGTACCTCTCCGCTCAATGTACAAGTACATCTGCGCTCCATGTAGGGCTGGGTATCGTTCAAAATTTTTCGATATCGATACCGTTTCGATACTTGGATTTCGATACCGGTTCCTGAACGATACTTTTTTCGATACCAATTTTTAGAAAAATCCATTTTAACAAAAATAAAACTGCATTACACATTGAAATTATTTTACAAATCTTTAGTTTCCCCCCATCTTAAGTTTTACAGCAGAAAAAAATAAAACCTACTGTATTTAACATAACTTTAAGTTCTCTAAACGTATTGCCGTCCCTACAAAAAATATTGGAGTACTACAAAGGAAAGAAATGTAGCTAAAACAAATAAATCAGTGGAATAGTTTTCAGTGCAAAACAGAGAGTTGCAAATCAGGGTTTAATGCTCACTGATGCAACAGAACTCTATTCTTGTACAAACTGATGAGATGGCTCCACTTCATGCATGGAAGACTAGTTGAGCATTGACTAGCCTATCAATATAGCCTTATATGCCACAAAGTGAATCGCATTTATATTCAACAAACTATCATGACATCAGCGTTTGTTAACGAGTTGCTAAAAATACATGGGCGATAACTGCCCGCTTGCACATAACGCTAATTAATTAAACATTAACGCTAGCGTTGCAGATCAGTGTGCTCACTGCTGCAACAGAACGTCATTCTTGTCAAATCTGACGAGACAGCTCAACTTCACTGACTAGCCAATCAATATAAATGAATCGCATTTACATTCAACAAACTATCATGACATCAGCGTTTGTTAACGAGTTGCTAAAAATACACAATGCCCGCTTGCGCATAACGTTACGGCGGCAATTAATTAAACGATCTAATGCTACAACTCACAGCCAGATGCATGGATTTGTCAGACTGAGGGATCTGATAACCGCTAACTTGCGGTAAGCTGAGCTGACCCACCTCTCAATTATTTCTCTTGTCTGTGGAAACCAGTCCGTGTTGTTTCTGTTTCTTTTCCTGCTTTTCATCATCTTCGCCATATGGTAATCCAGCATAGGAGTAGCTTGAGTGGCTAACTTCTTGTATACTATCCGCACCGCACGCCTGGCTCACAGTCACAACAAACACACCGGCTAAAGTGGGCGTAACGTTTCCTGCATGCCTCTACATGACAGCCAATCACCAGCCGTATTAGAGCGCGGCGTGCAAGCATGTCGCATGCTTATAGGCTCAATGACGCTGTTTTGTTTTGGTATCGAAAATTGGTATCGATTGACAAGGGAGGCTTCGGTACCCCTTAGTATCGATGTTTCCATTTCGGTGCCAAGTAAGTATCGAAACTCGATACCCAGCCCTAGCTCCATGTACAAGTACCTCTCCGCTCAATGTACAAGTACCTCTCCGCTCAATGTACAAGTACCTCTCCGCTCCATGTACAAGTACCTCTCCGCTCCATGTACAAGTACCTCTCCGCTCCATGTACAAGTACCTCTCCGCTCCATGTACAAGTACATCTCTGCTCCATGTACAAGTACCTCTCCGCTCAATGTACAAGTACATCTCCGCTCCATGTACAAGTACCTCTCCGCTCCATGTACAAGTACATCTCCGCTCCATGTACAAGTACCTCTCCGCTCAATGTACAAGTACATCTCCGCTCCATGTACAAGTACCTCTCCGCTCCATGTACAAGTACATCTCCGCTCCATGTACAAGTACCTCTCCGCTCAATGTACAAGTACATCTCCGCTCCATGTACAAGTACATCTCCACTCCATGTACAAGTACCTCTCCGCTCAATGTACAAGTACATCTCCGCTCCATGTACCAGTACCTCTCCGCTCAATGTACAAGTACATCTCCACTCCATGTACAAGTACCTCTCCGCTCAATGTACAAGTACATCTCCGCTCCATGTACCAGTACCTCTCCGCTCAATGTACAAGTACATCTCCACTCCATGTACAAGTACCTCTCCGCTCAATGTACAAGTGTCGACAGTACCTCTACGCTCAATGTACAAGTGTCGACAGTACCTCTCCGCTCTCATGTACAAGTACCTCTCCGATCCATGTACAAGTACATCTCCGCTCCATGTACAAGTACATCTCCGCTCAATGTACAAGTACCTCTCCGCTCCATGTACAAGTACCTCTCCGCTCCATGTACAAGTACCTCTCCGCTCCATGTACAAGTACCTCTCCGCTCCATGTACAAGTTCCTCTCCGCTCAATGTACAAGTACCTCTCCGCTCCATGTACAAGTACCTCTCCGCTCAATGTACAAGTACCTCTCCGCTCCATGTACAAGTACCTCTCCGCTCCATGTACAAGTACCTCTCCGCTCCATGTACAAGTACCTCTCCGCTCAATGTCAAGTATCGACAGTACCTCTCCGCTCCATGTACAAGTACCTCTCCGCTGAATGTACAAGTGTCGACAGTACCTCTCCGCTCAATGTACAAGTACCTCTCCGCTCCATGTACAAGTACCTCTCCGCTCTCATGTACAAGTACCTCTCCGCTCCATGTACAAGTACCTCTCCGCTCAATGTACAAGTACCTCTGCGCTCCATGTACAAGTACCTCTCCGCTCAATGTACAAGTACCTCTCCGCTCAATGTACAAGTGTCGACAGTACCTCTCCGCTCCATGTACAAGTGTCGACAGTACCTCTCCGCTCTCATGTACAAGTACCTCTCCGCTCCATGTATAAGTACCTCTCCGCTCTATGTACAAGTACCTCTCCGCTCCATGTACAAGTACCTCTCCGCTCAATGTACAAATACCTCTCCGCTCCATGTACAAGTACCTCTCCGCTCAATGTACAAGTACATCTGCGCTCCATGTAGGGCTGGGTATCGTTCAAAATTTTTCGATATCGATACTGTTTCGATACTTGGATTTCGATACCGGTTCCTGAACGATACTTTTTTCGATACCAATTTTTAGAAAAATCCATTTTAACAAAAATAAAACTGCATTACACATTGAAATTATTTTACAAATCTTTAGTTTCCCCCCATCTTAAGTTTTACAGCAGAAAAAAATAAAACCTACTGTATTTAACATAACTTTAAGTTCTCTAAACGTATTGCCGTCCCTACAAAAAATATTGGAGTACTACAAAGGAAAGAAATGTAGCTAAAACAAATAAATCAGTGGAATAGTTTTCAGTGCAAAACAGAGAGTTGCAAATCAGGGTTTAATGCTCACTGATGCAACAGAACTCTATTCTTGTACAAACTGATGAGATGGCTCCACTTCATGCATGGAAGACTAGTTGAGCATTGACTAGCCTATCAATATAGCCTTATATGCCACAAAGTGAATCGCATTTATATTCAACAAACTATCATGACATCAGCGTTTGTTAACGAGTTGCTAAAAATACATGGGCGATAACTGCCCGCTTGCACATAACGCTAATTAATTAAACATTAACGCTAGCGTTGCAGATCAGTGTGCTCACTGCTGCAACAGAACGTCATTCTTGTCAAATCTGACGAGACAGCTCAACTTCACTGACTAGCCAATCAATATAAATGAATCGCATTTACATTCAACAAACTATCATGACATCAGCGTTTGTTAACGAGTTGCTAAAAATACACAATGCCCGCTTGCGCATAACGTTACGGCGGCAATTAATTAAACGATCTAATGCTACAACTCACAGCCAGATGCATGGATTTGTCAGACTGAGGGATCTGATAACCGCTAACTTGCGGTAAGCTGAGCTGACCCACCTCTCAATTATTTCTCTTGTCTGTGGAAACCAGTCCGTGTTGTTTCTGTTTCTTTTCCTGCTTTTCATCATCTTCGCCATATGGTAATCCAGCATAGGAGTAGCTTGAGTGGCTAACTTCTTGTATACTATCCGCACCGCACGCCTGGCTCACAGTCACAACAAACACACCGGCTAAAGTGGGCGTAACGTTTCCTGCATGCCTCTACATGACAGCCAATCACCAGCCGTATTAGAGCGCGGCGTGCAAGCATGTCGCATGCTTATAGGCTCAATGACGCTGTTTTGTTTTGGTATCGAAAATTGGTATCGATTGACAAGGGAGGCTTCGATACCCCTTAGTATCGATGTTTCCATTTCGGTGCCAAGTAAGTATCGAAACTCGATACCCAGCCCTAGCTCCATGTACAAGTACCTCTCCGCTCAATGTACAAGTACCTCTCCGCTCAATGTACAAGTACCTCTCCGCTCCATGTACAAGTACCTCTCCGCTCCATGTACAAGTACCTCTCCGCTCCATGTACAAGTACCTCTCCGCTCCATGTACAAGTACATCTCTGCTCCATGTACAAGTACCTCTCCGCTCAATGTACAAGTACATCTCCGCTCCATGTACAAGTACCTCTCCGCTCCATGTACAAGTACATCTCCGCTCCATGTACAAGTACCTCTCCGCTCCATGTACAAGTACCTCTCCGCTCAATGTACAAGTACATCTCCGCTCCATGTACAAGTACATCTCTGCTCCATGTACAAGTACCTCTCCGCTCAATGTACAAGTACATCTCCGCTCCATGTACAAGTACCTCTCCGCTCCATGTACAAGTACCTCTCCGGTCCATGTACAAGTACCTCTCCGCTCCATGTACAAGTACCTCTCCGCTCCATGTACAAGTACCTCTCCGCTCCATGTACAAGTACCTCTCCGCTCAATGTCAAGTGTCGACAGTACCTCTCCGCTCCATGTACAAATACCTCTCCGCTCTCATGTACAAGTACCTCTCCGCTCCATGTACAAGTACCTCTCCGCTCAATGTCAAGTGTCGACAGTACCTCTCCGCTCCATGTACAAATACCTCTCCGCTCCATGTACAAGTACCTCTCCGCTCTCATGTACAAGTACCTCTCCGCTCCATGTACAAGTAGCTCTCCGCTCAATGTACAAGTGTCGACAGTACCTTTCCGCTCCATGTACAAATACCTCTCCGCTCTCATGTACAAGTACCTCTCCGCTCCATGTACAAGTACCTCTCCGCTCAATGTACAAATACCTCTCCGCTCCATGTATAAGTACCTCTCCGCTCTATGTACAAGTACCTCTCCGCTCCATGTACAAGTACCTCTCCGCTCAATGTACAAATACCTCTCCGCTCCATGTACAAGTAGCTCTCCGCTGAATGTACAAGTGTCGACAGTACCTCTCCGCTCAATGTACAAGTACCTCTCCGCTCAATGTACAAATACCTCTCCGCTCCATGTACAAGTACCTCTCCGCTCAATGTCAAGTATCGACAGTACCTCTCCGCTCCATGTACAAGTACCTCTCCGCTGAATGTACAAGTGTCGACAGTACCTCTCCGCTCAATGTACAAGTACCTCTCCGCTCCATGTACAAGTACCTCTCCGCTCTCATGTACAAGTACCTCTCCGCTCCATGTACAAGTACCTCTCCGCTCAATGTACAAGTACCTCTGCGCTCCATGTACAAGTACCTCTCCGCTCAATGTACAAGTACCTCTCCGCTCAATGTACAAGTGTCGACAGTACCTCTCCGCTCCATGTACAAGTACCTCTCCGCTCAATGTACAAGTGTCGACAGTACCTCTACGCTCAATGTACAAGTGTCGACAGTACCTCTCCGCTCTCATGTACAAGTACCTCTCCGATCCATGTACAAGTACATCTCCGCTCCATGTACAAGTACATCTCCGCTCAATGTACAAGTACCTCTCCGCTCCATGTACAAGTACCTCTCCGCTCCATGTACAAGTACCTCTCCGCTCAATGTACAAGTACCTCTCCGCTCCATGTACAAGTACCTCTCCGCTCAATGTACAAGTACCTCTCCGCTCCATGTACAAGTACCTCTCCGCTCCATGTACAAGTACCTCTCCGCTCAATGTCAAGTATCGACAGTACCTCTCCGCTCCATGTACAAGTACCTCTCCGCTGAATGTACAAGTGTCGACAGTACCTCTCCGCTCAATGTACAAGTACCTCTCCGCTCCATGTACAAGTACCTCTCCGCTCTCATGTACAAGTACCTCTCCGCTCCATGTACAAGTACCTCTCCGCTCAATGTACAAGTACCTCTGCGCTCCATGTACAAGTACCTCTCCGCTCAATGTACAAGTACCTCTCCGCTCAATGTACAAGTGTCGACAGTACCTCTCCGCTCCATGTACAAGTACCTCTCCGCTCAATGTACAAGTGTCGACAGTACCTCTACGCTCAATGTACAAGTGTCGACAGTACCTCTCCGCTCTCATGTACAAGTACCTCTCCGATCCATGTACAAGTACATCTCCGCTCCATGTACAAGTACATCTCCGCTCAATGTACAAGTACCTCTCCGCTCCATGTACAAGTACCTCTCCGCTCCATGTACAAGTACCTCTCCGCTCCATGTACAAGTACCTCTCCGCTCCATGTACAAGTACCTCTCCGCTCAATGTACAAGTACCTCTCCGCTCCATGTACAAGTACCTCTCCGCTCCATGTACAAGTACCTCTCCGCTCCATGTACAAGTACCTCTCCGCTCAATGTACAAGTACCTCTCCGCTCCATGTACAAGTACCTCTCCGCTCCATGTACAAGTACCTCTCCGCTCCATGTACAAGTACCTCTCCGCTCAATGTACAAGTACCTCTCCGCTCCCTGTACAAGTACATCTCCGCTCCATGTACAAGTACCTCTCCGCTCCATGTACAAGTACCTCTCCGCTCAATGTACAAGTGTCGACAGTACCTCTCCGCTCCATGTACAAGTACCTCTCCGCTCCATGTACAAGTACCTCTCCGCTCAATGTACAAGTGTCGACAGTACCTCTCCGCTCCATCTACAAGTACCTCTCCGCTCAATGTACAAGTACCTCTCCGCTGAATGTACAAGTACCTCTCCGCTCCATGTACAAGTACCTCTCCGCTCCATGTACAAATACCTCTCCGCTCCATGTACAAGTACCTCTCCGCTCCATGTACAAGCACCTCTCCGCTACATGTACAAGTACCTCTCCGCTCCATGTACAAGTACCTCTCCGCTCCATGTACAAGTACCTCTCCGCTCAATGTACAAGTACCTCTCCGCTCCATGTACAAATACCTCTCCGCTCCATGTACAAATACCTCTCCGCTCCATGTACAAGTACCTCTCCGCTCCATGTACCAGTACCTCTCCGCTCAATGTACAAGTACATCTCCGCTCAATGTAAAAGTACATCTCCGCTCAATGTACAAGTACGTCTCCGCTCAATGTACAAGTACCTCTCCGCTCAATGTACAAGTACCTCTCCGCTCCATGTACAAGTACCTCTCCGCTCAATGTACAAGTACATCTCCGCTCCATGTACCAGTACCTCTCCGCTCAATGTACAAGTACCTCTCCGCTCAATGTACAAGTACATCTCCGCTCCATGTACAAGTACGTCTCCGCTCAATGTATAAGTACCTCTCCGCTCCATGTACAAGTACCTCTCCGCTCCATGTACAAGTACATCTCCGCTCCATGTACAAGTACATCTCCGCTCCATGAACAAGTACCTCTCCGCTCCATGTACAAGTACCTCTCCGCTCCATGTACAAGTACATCTCCGCTCCATGTACAAGTACCTCTCCGCTCAATGTACAAGTACATCTCCGCTCCATGTACAAGTACATCTCCACTCCATGTACAAGTACCTCTCCGCTCAATGTACAAGTACATCTCCGCTCCATGTACCAGTACCTCTCCGCTCAATGTACAAGTACATCTCCACTCCATGTACAAGTACCTCTCCGCTCAATGTACAAGTACATCTCCGCTCCATGTACCAGTACCTCTCCGCTCAATGTACAAGTACATCTCCACTCCATGTACAAGTACCTCTCCGCTCAATGTACAAGTACATCTCCGCTCCATGTACCAGTACCTCTCCGCTCAATGTACAAGTACATCTCCGCTCCATGTACAAGTACCTCTCCGCTCAATGTACAAGTACCTCTCCGCTCAATGTACAAGTACATCTCCGCTCCATGTACCAGTACCTCTCCGCTCAATGTACAAGTACATCTGCGCTCCATGTAGGGCTGGGTATCGTTCAAAATTTTTCGATATCGATACCGTTTCGATACTTGGATTTCGATACCGGTTCCTGAACGATACTTTTTTCGATACCAATTTTTAGAAAAATCCATTTTAACAAAAATAAAACTGCATTACACATTGAAATTATTTTACAAATCTTTAGTTTCCCCCCATCTTAAGTTTTACAGCAGAAAAAAATAAAACCTACTGTATTTAACATAACTTTAAGTTCTCTAAACGTATTGCCGTCCCTACAAAAAATATTGGAGTACTACAAAGGAAAGAAATGTAGCTAAAACAAATAAATCAGTGGAATAGTTTTCAGTGCAAAACAGAGAGTTGCAAATCAGGGTTTAATGCTCACTGATGCAACAGAACTCTATTCTTGTACAAACTGATGAGATGGCTCCACTTCATGCATGGAAGACTAGTTGAGCATTGACTAGCCTATCAATATAGCCTTATATGCCACAAAGTGAATCGCATTTATATTCAACAAACTATCATGACATCAGCGTTTGTTAACGAGTTGCTAAAAATACATGGGCGATAACTGCCCGCTTGCACATAACGCTAATTAATTAAACATTAACGCTAGCGTTGCAGATCAGTGTGCTCACTGCTGCAACAGAACGTCATTCTTGTCAAATCTGACGAGACAGCTCAACTTCACTGACTAGCCAATCAATATAAATGAATCGCATTTACATTCAACAAACTATCATGACATCAGCGTTTGTTAACGAGTTGCTAAAAATACACAATGCCCGCTTGCGCATAACGTTACGGCGGCAATTAATTAAACGATCTAATGCTACAACTCACAGCCAGATGCATGGATTTGTCAGACTGAGGGATCTGATAACCGCTAACTTGCGGTAAGCTGAGCTGACCCACCTCTCAATTATTTCTCTTGTCTGTGGAAACCAGTCCGTGTTGTTTCTGTTTCTTTTCCTGCTTTTCATCATCTTCGCCATATGGTAATCCAGCATAGGAGTAGCTTGAGTGGCTAACTTCTTGTATACTATCCGCACCGCACGCCTGGCTCACAGTCACAACAAACACACCGGCTAAAGTGGGCGTAACGTTTCCTGCATGCCTCTACATGACAGCCAATCACCAGCCGTATTAGAGCGCGGCGTGCAAGCATGTCGCATGCTTATAGGCTCAATGACGCTGTTTTGTTTTGGTATCGAAAATTGGTATCGATTGACAAGGGAGGCTTCGATACCCCTTAGTATCGATGTTTCCATTTCGGTGCCAAGTAAGTATCGAAACTCGATACCCAGCCCTAGCTCCATGTACAAGTACCTCTCCGCTCAATGTACAAGTACCTCTCCGCTCAATGTACAAGTACCTCTCCGCTCCATGTACAAGTACCTCTCCGCTCCATGTACAAGTACCTCTCCGCTCCATGTACAAGTACCTCTCCGCTCCATGTACAAGTACATCTCTGCTCCATGTACAAGTACCTCTCCGCTCAATGTACAAGTACATCTCCGCTCCATGTACAAGTACCTCTCCGCTCCATGTACAAGTACATCTCCGCTCCATGTACAAGTACCTCTCCGCTCAATGTACAAGTACATCTCCGCTCCATGTACAAGTACCTCTCCGCTCCATGTACAAGTACATCTCCGCTCCATGTACAAGTACCTCTCCGCTCAATGTACAAGTACATCTCCGCTCCATGTACAAGTACATCTCCACTCCATGTACAAGTACCTCTCCGCTCAATGTACAAGTACATCTCCGCTCCATGTACCAGTACCTCTCCGCTCAATGTACAAGTACATCTCCACTCCATGTACAAGTACCTCTCCGCTCAATGTACAAGTACATCTCCGCTCCATGTACCAGTACCTCTCCGCTCAATGTACAAGTACATCTCCACTCCATGTACAAGTACCTCTCCGCTCAATGTACAAGTGTCGACAGTACCTCTACGCTCAATGTACAAGTGTCGACAGTACCTCTCCGCTCTCATGTACAAGTACCTCTCCGATCCATGTACAAGTACATCTCCGCTCCATGTACAAGTACATCTCCGCTCAATGTACAAGTACCTCTCCGCTCCATGTACAAGTACCTCTCCGCTCCATGTACAAGTACCTCTCCGCTCCATGTACAAGTACCTCTCCGCTCCATGTACAAGTTCCTCTCCGCTCAATGTACAAGTACCTCTCCGCTCCATGTACAAGTACCTCTCCGCTCAATGTACAAGTACCTCTCCGCTCCATGTACAAGTACCTCTCCGCTCCATGTACAAGTACCTCTCCGCTCCATGTACAAGTACCTCTCCGCTCAATGTCAAGTATCGACAGTACCTCTCCGCTCCATGTACAAGTACCTCTCCGCTGAATGTACAAGTGTCGACAGTACCTCTCCGCTCAATGTACAAGTACCTCTCCGCTCCATGTACAAGTACCTCTCCGCTCTCATGTACAAGTACCTCTCCGCTCCATGTACAAGTACCTCTCCGCTCAATGTACAAGTACCTCTGCGCTCCATGTACAAGTACCTCTCCGCTCAATGTACAAGTACCTCTCCGCTCAATGTACAAGTGTCGACAGTACCTCTCCGCTCCATGTACAAGTACCTCTCCGCTCAATGTACAAGTGTCGACAGTACCTCTACGCTCAATGTACAAGTGTCGACAGTACCTCTCCGCTCTCATGTACAAGTACCTCTCCGATCCATGTACAAGTACATCTCCGCTCCATGTACAAGTACATCTCCGCTCAATGTACAAGTACCTCTCCGCTCCATGTACAAGTACCTCTCCGCTCCATGTACAAGTACCTCTCCGCTCCATGTACAAGTACCTCTCCGCTCAATGTACAAGTACCTCTCCGCTCCATGTACAAGTACCTCTCCGCTCCATGTACAAGTACCTCTCCGCTCCATGTACAAGTACCTCTCCGCTCAATGTACAAGTACCTCTCCGCTCCATGTACAAGTACCTCTCCGCTCCATGTACAAGTACCTCTCCGCTCCATGTACAAGTACCTCTCCGCTCAATGTACAAGTACCTCTCCGCTCCCTGTACAAGTACATCTCCGCTCCATGTACAAGTACCTCTCCGCTCCATGTACAAGTACCTCTCCGCTCAATGTACAAGTGTCGACAGTACCTCTCCGCTCCATGTACAAGTACCTCTCCGCTCCATGTACAAGTACCTCTCCGCTCAATGTACAAGTGTCGACAGTACCTCTCCGCTCCATCTACAAGTACCTCTCCGCTCAATGTACAAGTACCTCTCCGCTGAATGTACAAGTACCTCTCCGCTCCATGTACAAGTACCTCTCCGCTCCATGTACAAATACCTCTCCGCTCCATGTACAAGTACCTCTCCGCTCCATGTACAAGCACCTCTCCGCTACATGTACAAGTACCTCTCCGCTCCATGTACAAGTACCTCTCCGCTCCATGTACAAGTACCTCTCCGCTCAATGTACAAGTACCTCTCCGCTCCATGTACAAATACCTCTCCGCTCCATGTACAAATACCTCTCCGCTCCATGTACAAGTACCTCTCCGCTCCATGTACCAGTACCTCTCCGCTCAATGTACAAGTACATCTCCGCTCAATGTACAAGTACATCTCCGCTCAATGTACAAGTACGTCTCCGCTCAATGTACAAGTACCTCTCCGCTCAATGTACAAGTACCTCTCCGCTCCATGTACAAGTACCTCTCCGCTCAATGTACAAGTACATCTCCGCTCCATGTACCAGTACCTCTCCGCTCAATGTACAAGTACCTCTCCGCTCAATGTACAAGTACATCTCCGCTCCATGTACAAGTACGTCTCCGCTCAATGTATAAGTACCTCTCCGCTCCATGTACAAGTACCTCTCCGCTCCATGTACAAGTACATCTCCGCTCCATGTACAAGTACATCTCCGCTCCATGTACAAGTACCTCTCCGCTCCATGTACAAGTACCTCTCCGCTCCATGTACAAGTACATCTCCGCTCCATGTACAAGTACCTCTCCGCTCAATGTACAAGTACATCTCCGCTCCATGTACAAGTACATCTCCACTCCATGTACAAGTACCTCTCCGCTCAATGTACAAGTACATCTCCGCTCCATGTACCAGTACCTCTCCGCTCAATGTACAAGTACATCTCCACTCCATGTACAAGTACCTCTCCGCTCAATGTACAAGTACATCTCCGCTCCATGTACCAGTACCTCTCCGCTCAATGTACAAGTACATCTCCACTCCATGTACAAGTACCTCTCCGCTCAATGTACAAGTACATCTCCGCTCCATGTACCAGTACCTCTCCGCTCAATGTACAAGTACATCTCCGCTCCATGTACAAGTACCTCTCCGCTCAATGTACAAGTACCTCTCCGCTCAATGTACAAGTACATCTCCGCTCCATGTACCAGTACCTCTCCGCTCAATGTACAAGTACCTCTCCGCTCAATGTACAAGTACATCTCCGCTCCATGTACAAGTACGTCTCCGCTCAATGTATAAGTACCTCTCCGCTCCATGTACAAGTACCTCTCCGCTCAATGTACAAGTACATCTCCGCTCCATGTACAAGTACATCTCCGCTCCATGTACAAGTACCTCTCCGCTCCATGTACAAGTACCTCTCCGCTCCATGTACAAGTACATCTCCGCTCCATGTACAAGTACCTCTCCGCTCAATGTACAAGTACATCTCCGCTCCATGTACAAGTACATCTCCACTCCATGTACAAGTACCTCTCCGCTCAATGTACAAGTACATCTCCGCTCCATGTACCAGTACCTCTCCGCTCAATGTACAAGTACATCTCCACTCCATGTACAAGTACCTCTCCGCTCAATGTACAAGTACATCTCCGCTCCATGTACCAGTACCTCTCCGCTCAATGTACAAGTACATCTCCACTCCATGTACAAGTACCTCTCCGCTCAATGTACAAGTACATCTCCGCTCCATGTACCAGTACCTCTCCGCTCAATGTACAAGTACATCTCCGCTCCATGTACAAGTACCTCTCCGCTCAATGTACAAGTACCTCTCCGCTCAATGTACAAGTACATCTCCGCTCCATGTACCAGTACCTCTCCGCTCAATGTACAAGTACATCTGCGCTCCATGTAGGGCTGGGTATCGTTCAAAATTTTTCGATATCGATACCGTTTCGATACTTGGATTTCGATACCGGTTCCTGAACGATACTTTTTTCGATACCAATTTTTAGAAAAATCCATTTTAACAAAAATAAAACTGCATTACACATTGAAATTATTTTACAAATCTTTAGTTTCCCCCCATCTTAAGTTTTACAGCAGAAAAAAATAAAACCTACTGTATTTAACATAACTTTAAGTTCTCTAAACGTATTGCCGTCCCTACAAAAAATATTGGAGTACTACAAAGGAAAGAAATGTAGCTAAAACAAATAAATCAGTGGAATAGTTTTCAGTGCAAAACAGAGAGTTGCAAATCAGGGTTTAATGCTCACTGATGCAACAGAACTCTATTCTTGTACAAACTGATGAGATGGCTCCACTTCATGCATGGAAGACTAGTTGAGCATTGACTAGCCTATCAATATAGCCTTATATGCCACAAAGTGAATCGCATTTATATTCAACAAACTATCATGACATCAGCGTTTGTTAACGAGTTGCTAAAAATACATGGGCGATAACTGCCCGCTTGCACATAACGCTAATTAATTAAACATTAACGCTAGCGTTGCAGATCAGTGTGCTCACTGCTGCAACAGAACGTCATTCTTGTCAAATCTGACGAGACAGCTCAACTTCACTGACTAGCCAATCAATATAAATGAATCGCATTTACATTCAACAAACTATCATGACATCAGCGTTTGTTAACGAGTTGCTAAAAATACACAATGCCCGCTTGCGCATAACGTTACGGCGGCAATTAATTAAACGATCTAATGCTACAACTCACAGCCAGATGCATGGATTTGTCAGACTGAGGGATCTGATAACCGCTAACTTGCGGTAAGCTGAGCTGACCCACCTCTCAATTATTTATCTTGTCTGTGGAAACCAGTCCGTGTTGTTTCTGTTTCTTTTCCTGCTTTTCATCATCTTCGCCATATGGTAATCCAGCATAGGAGTAGCTTGAGTGGCTAACTTCTTGTATACTATCCGCACCGCACGCCTGGCTCACAGTCACAACAAACACACCGGCTAAAGTGGGCGTAACGTTTCCTGCATGCCTCTACATGACAGCCAATCACCAGCCGTATTAGAGCGCGGCGTGCAAGCATGTCGCATGCTTATAGGCTCAATGACGCTGTTTTGTTTTGGTATCGAAAATTGGTATCGATTGACAAGGGAGGCTTCGATACCCCTTAGTATCGATGTTTCCATTTCGGTGCCAAGTAAGTATCGAAACTCGATACCCAGCCCTAGCTCCATGTACAAGTACCTCTCCGCTCAATGTACAAGTACCTCTCCGCTCAATGTACAAGTACCTCTCCGCTCCATGTACAAGTACCTCTCCGCTCCATGTACAAGTACCTCTCCGCTCCATGTACAAGTACCTCTCCGCTCCATGTACAAGTACATCTCTGCTCCATGTACAAGTACCTCTCCGCTCAATGTACAAGTACATCTCCGCTCCATGTACAAGTACCTCTCCGCTCCATGTACAAGTACATCTCCGCTCCATGTACAAGTACCTCTCCGCTCAATGTACAAGTACATCTCCGCTCCATGTACAAGTACCTCTCCGCTCCATGTACAAGTACATCTCCGCTCCATGTACAAGTACCTCTCCGCTCAATGTACAAGTACATCTCCGCTCCATGTACAAGTACATCTCCACTCCATGTACAAGTACCTCTCCGCTCAATGTACAAGTACATCTCCGCTCCATGTACCAGTACCTCTCCGCTCAATGTACAAGTACATCTCCACTCCATGTACAAGTACCTCTCCGCTCAATGTACAAGTACATCTCCGCTCCATGTACCAGTACCTCTCCGCTCAATGTACAAGTACATCTCCACTCCATGTACAAGTACCTCTCCGCTCAATGTACAAGTGTCGACAGTACCTCTACGCTCAATGTACAAGTGTCGACAGTACCTCTCCGCTCTCATGTACAAGTACCTCTCCGATCCATGTACAAGTACATCTCCGCTCCATGTACAAGTACATCTCCGCTCAATGTACAAGTACCTCTCCGCTCCATGTACAAGTACCTCTCCGCTCCATGTACAAGTACCTCTCCGCTCCATGTACAAGTTCATCTCCGCTCAATGTACAAGTACCTCTCCGCTCCATGTACAAGTACCTCTCCGCTCAATGTACAAGTACCTCTCCGCTCCATGTACAAGTACCTCTCCGCTCCATGTACAAGTACCTCTCCGCTCCATGTACAAGTACCTCTCCGCTCAATGTCAAGTATCGACAGTACCTCTCCGCTCCATGTACAAGTACCTCTCCGCTGAATGTACAAGTGTCGACAGTACCTCTCCGCTCAATGTACAAGTACCTCTCCGCTCCATGTACAAGTACCTCTCCGCTCTCATGTACAAGTACCTCTCCGCTCCATGTACAAGTACCTCTCCGCTCAATGTACAAGTACCTCTGCGCTCCATGTACAAGTACCTCTCCGCTCAATGTACAAGTACCTCTCCGCTCAATGTACAAGTGTCGACAGTACCTCTCCGCTCCATGTACAAGTACCTCTCCGCTCAATGTACAAGTGTCGACAGTACCTCTACGCTCAATGTACAAGTGTCGACAGTACCTCTCCGCTCTCATGTACAAGTACCTCTCCGATCCATGTACAAGTACATCTCCGCTCCATGTACAAGTACATCTCCGCTCAATGTACAAGTACCTCTCCGCTCCATGTACAAGTACCTCTCCGCTCCATGTACAAGTACCTCTCCGCTCCATGTACAAGTACCTCTCCGCTCAATGTACAAGTACCTCTCCGCTCCATGTACAAGTACCTCTCCGCTCCATGTACAAGTACCTCTCCGCTCCATGTACAAGTACCTCTCCGCTCAATGTACAAGTACCTCTCCGCTCCATGTACAAGTACCTCTCCGCTCCATGTACAAGTACCTCTCCGCTCCATGTACAAGTACCTCTCCGCTCAATGTACAAGTACCTCTCCGCTCCCTGTACAAGTACATCTCCGCTCCATGTACAAGTACCTCTCCGCTCCATGTACAAGTACCTCTCCGCTCAATGTACAAGTGTCGACAGTACCTCTCCGCTCCATGTACAAGTACCTCTCCGCTCCATGTACAAGTACCTCTCCGCTCAATGTACAAGTGTCGACAGTACCTCTCCGCTCCATCTACAAGTACCTCTCCGCTCAATGTACAAGTACCTCTCCGCTGAATGTACAAGTACCTCTCCGCTCCATGTACAAGTACCTCTCCGCTCCATGTACAAATACCTCTCCGCTCCATGTACAAGTACCTCTCCGCTCCATGTACAAGCACCTCTCCGCTACATGTACAAGTACCTCTCCGCTCCATGTACAAGTACCTCTCCGCTCCATGTACAAGTACCTCTCCGCTCAATGTACAAGTACCTCTCCGCTCCATGTACAAATACCTCTCCGCTCCATGTACAAATACCTCTCCGCTCCATGTACAAGTACCTCTCCGCTCCATGTACCAGTACCTCTCCGCTCAATGTACAAGTACATCTCCGCTCAATGTACAAGTACATCTCCGCTCAATGTACAAGTACGTCTCCGCTCAATGTACAAGTACCTCTCCGCTCAATGTACAAGTACCTCTCCGCTCCATGTACAAGTACCTCTCCGCTCAATGTACAAGTACATCTCCGCTCCATGTACCAGTACCTCTCCGCTCAATGTACAAGTACCTCTCCGCTCAATGTACAAGTACATCTCCGCTCCATGTACAAGTACGTCTCCGCTCAATGTATAAGTACCTCTCCGCTCCATGTACAAGTACCTCTCCGCTCCATGTACAAGTACATCTCCGCTCCATGTACAAGTACATCTCCGCTCCATGTACAAGTACCTCTCCGCTCCATGTACAAGTACCTCTCCGCTCCATGTACAAGTACATCTCCGCTCCATGTACAAGTACCTCTCCGCTCAATGTACAAGTACATCTCCGCTCCATGTACAAGTACATCTCCACTCCATGTACAAGTACCTCTCCGCTCAATGTACAAGTACATCTCCGCTCCATGTACCAGTACCTCTCCGCTCAATGTACAAGTACATCTCCACTCCATGTACAAGTACCTCTCCGCTCAATGTACAAGTACATCTCCGCTCCATGTACCAGTACCTCTCCGCTCAATGTACAAGTACATCTCCACTCCATGTACAAGTACCTCTCCGCTCAATGTACAAGTACATCTCCGCTCCATGTACCAGTACCTCTCCGCTCAATGTACAAGTACATCTCCGCTCCATGTACAAGTACCTCTCCGCTCAATGTACAAGTACCTCTCCGCTCAATGTACAAGTACATCTCCGCTCCATGTACCAGTACCTCTCCGCTCAATGTACAAGTACCTCTCCGCTCAATGTACAAGTACATCTCCGCTCCATGTACAAGTACGTCTCCGCTCAATGTATAAGTACCTCTCCGCTCCATGTACAAGTACCTCTCCGCTCAATGTACAAGTACATCTCCGCTCCATGTACAAGTACATCTCCGCTCCATGTACAAGTACCTCTCCGCTCCATGTACAAGTACCTCTCCGCTCCATGTACAAGTACATCTCCGCTCCATGTACAAGTACCTCTCCGCTCAATGTACAAGTACATCTCCGCTCCATGTACAAGTACATCTCCACTCCATGTACAAGTACCTCTCCGCTCAATGTACAAGTACATCTCCGCTCCATGTACCAGTACCTCTCCGCTCAATGTACAAGTACATCTCCACTCCATGTACAAGTACCTCTCCGCTCAATGTACAAGTACATCTCCGCTCCATGTACCAGTACCTCTCCGCTCAATGTACAAGTACATCTCCACTCCATGTACAAGTACCTCTCCGCTCAATGTACAAGTACATCTCCGCTCCATGTACCAGTACCTCTCCGCTCAATGTACAAGTACATCTCCGCTCCATGTACAAGTACCTCTCCGCTCAATGTACAAGTACCTCTCCGCTCAATGTACAAGTACATCTCCGCTCCATGTACCAGTACCTCTCCGCTCAATGTACAAGTACATCTGCGCTCCATGTAGGGCTGGGTATCGTTCAAAATTTTTCGATATCGATACCGTTTCGATACTTGGATTTCGATACCGGTTCCTGAACGATACTTTTTTCGATACCAATTTTTAGAAAAATCCATTTTAACAAAAATAAAACTGCATTACACATTGAAATTATTTTACAAATCTTTAGTTTCCCCCCATCTTAAGTTTTACAGCAGAAAAAAATAAAACCTACTGTATTTAACATAACTTTAAGTTCTCTAAACGTATTGCCGTCCCTACAAAAAATATTGGAGTACTACAAAGGAAAGAAATGTAGCTAAAACAAATAAATCAGTGGAATAGTTTTCAGTGCAAAACAGAGAGTTGCAAATCAGGGTTTAATGCTCACTGATGCAACAGAACTCTATTCTTGTACAAACTGATGAGATGGCTCCACTTCATGCATGGAAGACTAGTTGAGCATTGACTAGCCTATCAATATAGCCTTATATGCCACAAAGTGAATCGCATTTATATTCAACAAACTATCATGACATCAGCGTTTGTTAACGAGTTGCTAAAAATACATGGGCGATAACTGCCCGCTTGCACATAACGCTAATTAATTAAACATTAACGCTAGCGTTGCAGATCAGTGTGCTCACTGCTGCAACAGAACGTCATTCTTGTCAAATCTGACGAGACAGCTCAACTTCACTGACTAGCCAATCAATATAAATGAATCGCATTTACATTCAACAAACTATCATGACATCAGCGTTTGTTAACGAGTTGCTAAAAATACACAATGCCCGCTTGCGCATAACGTTACGGCGGCAATTAATTAAACGATCTAATGCTACAACTCACAGCCAGATGCATGGATTTGTCAGACTGAGGGATCTGATAACCGCTAACTTGCGGTAAGCTGAGCTGACCCACCTCTCAATTATTTCTCTTGTCTGTGGAAACCAGTCCGTGTTGTTTCTGTTTCTTTTCCTGCTTTTCATCATCTTCGCCATATGGTAATCCAGCATAGGAGTAGCTTGAGTGGCTAACTTCTTGTATACTATCCGCACCGCACGCCTGGCTCACAGTCACAACAAACACACCGGCTAAAGTGGGCGTAACGTTTCCTGCATGCCTCTACATGACAGCCAATCACCAGCCGTATTAGAGCGCGGCGTGCAAGCATGTCGCATGCTTATAGGCTCAATGACGCTGTTTTGTTTTGGTATCGAAAATTGGTATCGATTGACAAGGGAGGCTTCGATACCCCTTAGTATCGATGTTTCCATTTCGGTGCCAAGTAAGTATCGAAACTCGATACCCAGCCCTAGCTCCATGTACAAGTACCTCTCCGCTCAATGTACAAGTACCTCTCCGCTCCATGTACAAGTACCTCTCCGCTCCATGTACAAGTACATCTCTGCTCCATGTACAAGTACCTCTCCGCTCAATGTACAAGTACATCGCCGCTCCATGTACAAGTACCTCTCCGCTCCATGTACAAGTACATCTCCGCTCCATGTACAAGTACCTCTCCGCTCCATGTACTAGTACCTCTCCGCTCAATGTACAAGTACATCTCCGCTCCATGTACAAGTACCTCTCCGCTCCATGTACAAGTACATCTCCGCTCCATGTACAAGTAACTCTCCGCTCAATGTACAAGTACATCTCCGCTCCATGTACAAGTACATCTCCACTCCATGTACAAGTACCTCTCCGCTCAATGTACAAGTACATCTCCGCTCCATGTACCAGTACCTCTCCGCTCAATGTACAAGTACATCTCCACTCCATGTACAAGTACCTCTCCGCTCAATGTACAAGTACATCTCCGCTCCATGTACCAGTACCTCTCCGCTCAATGTACAAGTACATCTCCACTCCATGTACAAGTACCTCTCCGCTCAATGTACAAGTACATCTCCGCTCCATGTACCAGTACCTCTCCGCTCAATGTACAAGTACATCTCCGCTCCATGTACAAGTACCTCTCCGCTCAATGTACAAGTACCTCTCCGCTCAATGTACAAGTACATCTCCGCTCCATGTACCAGTACCTCTCCGCTCAATGTACAAGTACATCTGCGCTCCATGTAGGGCTGGGTATCGTTCAAAATTTTTCGATATCGATACCGTTTCGATACTTGGATTTCGATACCGGTTCCTGAACGATACTTTTTTCGATACCAATTTTTAGAAAAATCCATTTTAACAAAAATAAAACTGCATTACACATTGAAATTATTTTACAAATCTTTAGTTTCCCCCCATCTTAAGTTTTACAGCAGAAAAAAATAAAACCTACTGTATTTAACATAACTTTAAGTTCTCTAAACGTATTGCCGTCCCTACAAAAAATATTGGAGTACTACAAAGGAAAGAAATGTAGCTAAAACAAATAAATCAGTGGAATAATTTTCAGTGCAAAACAGAGAGTTGCAAATCAGGGTTTAATGCTCACTGATGCAACAGAACTCTATTCTTGTACAAACTGATGAGATGGCTCCACTTCATGCATGGAAGACTAGTTGAGCATTGACTAGCCTATCAATATAGCCTTATATGCCACAAAGTGAATCGCATTTATATTCAACAAACTATCATGACATCAGCGTTTGTTAACGAGTTGCTAAAAATACATGGGCGATAACTGCCCGCTTGCACATAACGCTAATTAATTAAACATTAACGCTAGCGTTGCAGATCAGTGTGCTCACTGCTGCAACAGAACGTCATTCTTGTCAAATCTGACGAGACAGCTCAACTTCACTGACTAGCCAATCAATATAAATGAATCGCATTTACATTCAACAAACTATCATGACATCAGCGTTTGTTAACGAGTTGCTAAAAATACACAATGCCCGCTTGCGCATAACGTTACGGCGGCAATTAATTAAACGATCTAATGCTACAACTCACAGCCAGATGCATGGATTTGTCAGACTGAGGGATCTGATAACCGCTAACTTGCGGTAAGCTGAGCTGACCCACCTCTCAATTATTTCTCGTGTCTGTGGAAACCAGTCCGTGTTGTTTCTGTTTCTTTTCCTGCTTTTCATCATCTTCGCCATATGGTAATCCAGCATAGGAGTAGCTTGAGTGGCTAACTTCTTGTATACTATCCGCACCGCACGCCTGGCTCACAGTCACAACAAACACACCGGCTAAAGTGGGCGTAACGTTTCCTGCATGCCTCTACATGACAGCCAATCACCAGCCGTATTAGAGCGCGGCGTGCAAGCATGTCGCATGCTTATAGGCTCAATGACGCTGTTTTGTTTTGGTATCGAAAATTGGTATCGATTGACAAGGGAGGCTTCGATACCCCTTAGTATCGATGTTTCCATTTCGGTGCCAAGTAAGTATCGAAACTCGATACCCAGCCCTAGCTCCATGTACAAGTACCTCTCCGCTCAATGTACAAGTACCTCTCCGCTCAATGTACAAGTACCTCTCCGCTCCATGTACAAGTACCTCTCCGCTCCATGTACAAGTACCTCTCCGCTCCATGTACAAGTACCTCTCCGCTCCATGTACAAGTACATCTCTGCTCCATGTACAAGTACCTCTCCGCTCAATGTACAAGTACATCTCCGCTCCATGTACAAGTACCTCTCCGCTCCATGTACAAGTACATCTCCGCTCCATGTACAAGTACCTCTCCGCTCCATGTACAAGTACCTCTCCGCTCAATGTACAAGTACATCTCCGCTCCATGTACAAGTACCTCTCCGCTCCATGTACAAGTACATCTCCGCTCCATGTACAAGTACCTCTCCGCTCAATGTACAAGTACATCTCCGCTCCATGTACAAGTACATCTCCACTCCATGTACAAGTACCTCTCCGCTCAATGTACAAGTACATCTCCGCTCCATGTACCAGTACCTCTCCGCTCAATGTACAAGTACATCTCCACTCCATGTACAAGTACCTCTCCGCTCAATGTACAAGTACATCTCCGCTCCATGTACCAGTACCTCTCCGCTCAATGTACAAGTACATCTCCACTCCATGTACAAGTACCTCTCCGCTCAATGTACAAGTACATCTCCGCTCCATGTACCAGTACCTCTCCGCTCAATGTACAAGTACATCTCCGCTCCATGTACAAGTACCTCTCCGCTCAATGTACAAGTACCTCTCCGCTCAATGTACAAGTACATCTCCGCTCCATGTACCAGTACCTCTCCGCTCAATGTACAAGTACATCTGCGCTCCATGTAGGGCTGGGTATCGTTCAAAATTTTTCGATATCGATACCGTTTCGATACTTGGATTTCGATACCGGTTCCTGAACGATACTTTTTTCGATACCAATTTTTAGAAAAATCCATTTTAACAAAAATAAAACTGCATTACACATTGAAATTATTTTACAAATCTTTAGTTTCCCCCCATCTTAAGTTTTACAGCAGAAAAAAATAAAACCTACTGTATTTAACATAACTTTAAGTTCTCTAAACGTATTGCCGTCCCTACAAAAAATATTGGAGTACTACAAAGGAAAGAAATGTAGCTAAAACAAATAAATCAGTGGAATAATTTTCAGTGCAAAACAGAGAGTTGCAAATCAGGGTTTAATGCTCACTGATGCAACAGAACTCTATTCTTGTACAAACTGATGAGATGGCTCCACTTCATGCATGGAAGACTAGTTGAGCATTGACTAGCCTATCAATATAGCCTTATATGCCACAAAGTGAATCGCATTTATATTCAACAAACTATCATGACATCAGCGTTTGTTAACGAGTTGCTAAAAATACATGGGCGATAACTGCCCGCTTGCACATAACGCTAATTAATTAAACATTAACGCTAGCGTTGCAGATCAGTGTGCTCACTGCTGCAACAGAACGTCATTCTTGTCAAATCTGACGAGACAGCTCAACTTCACTGACTAGCCAATCGATATAAATGAATCGCATTTACATTCAACAAACTATCATGACATCAGCGTTTGTTAACGAGTTGCTAAAAATACACAATGCCCGCTTGCGCATAACGTTACGGCGGCAATTAATTAAACGATCTAATGCTACAACTCACAGCCAGATGCATGGATTTGTCAGACTGAGGGATCTGATAACCGCTAACTTGCGGTAAGCTGAGCTGACCCACCTCTCAATTATTTCTCGTGTCTGTGGAAACCAGTCCGTGTTGTTTCTGTTTCTTTTCCTGCTTTTCATCATCTTCGCCATATGGTAATCCAGCATAGGAGTAGCTTGAGTGGCTAACTTCTTGTATACTATCCGCACCGCACGCCTGGCTCACAGTCACAACAAACACACCGGCTAAAGTGGGCGTAACGTTTCCTGCATGCCTCTACATGACAGCCAATCACCAGCCGTATTAGAGCGCGGCGTGCAAGCATGTCGCATGCTTATAGGCTCAATGACGCTGTTTTGTTTTGGTATCGAAAATTGGTATCGATTGACAAGGGAGGCTTCGATACCCCTTAGTATCGATGTTTCCATTTCGGTGCCAAGTAAGTATCGAAACTCGATACCCAGCCCTAGCTCCATGTACAAGTACCTCTCCGCTCAATGTACAAGTACCTCTCCGCTCAATGTACAAGTACCTCTCCGCTCCATGTACAAGTACCTCTCCGCTCCATGTACAAGTACCTCTCCGCTCCATGTACAAGTACCTCTCCGCTCCATGTACAAGTACATCTCTGCTCCATGTACAAGTACCTCTCCGCTCAATGTACAAGTACATCTCCGCTCCATGTACAAGTACCTCTCCGCTCCATGTACAAGTACATCTCCGCTCCATGTACAAGTACCTCTCCGCTCCATGTACAAGTACCTCTCCGCTCAATGTACAAGTACATCTCCGCTCCATGTACAAGTACCTCTCCGCTCCATGTACAAGTACATCTCCGCTCCATGTACAAGTACCTCTCCGCTCAATGTACAAGTACATCTCCGCTCCATGTACAAGTACATCTCCACTCCATGTACAAGTACCTCTCCGCTCAATGTACAAGTACATCTCCGCTCCATGTACCAGTACCTCTCCGCTCAATGTACAAGTACATCTCCACTCCATGTACAAGTACCTCTCCGCTCAATGTACAAGTACATCTCCGCTCCATGTACCAGTACCTCTCCGCTCAATGTACAAGTACATCTCCACTCCATGTACAAGTACCTCTCCGCTCAATGTACAAGTACATCTCCGCTCCATGTACCAGTACCTCTCCGCTCAATGTACAAGTACATCTCCGCTCCATGTACAAGTACCTCTCCGCTCAATGTACAAGTACCTCTCCGCTCAATGTACAAGTACATCTCCGCTCCATGTACCAGTACCTCTCCGCTCAATGTACAAGTACATCTGCGCTCCATGTAGGGCTGGGTATCGTTCAAAATTTTTCGATATCGATACCGTTTCGATACTTGGATTTCGATACCGGTTCCTGAACGATACTTTTTTCGATACCAATTTTTAGAAAAATCCATTTTAACAAAAATAAAACTGCATTACACATTGAAATTATTTTACAAATCTTTAGTTTCCCCCCATCTTAAGTTTTACAGCAGAAAAAAATAAAACCTACTGTATTTAACATAACTTTAAGTTCTCTAAACGTATTGCCGTCCCTACAAAAAATATTGGAGTACTACAAAGGAAAGAAATGTAGCTAAAACAAATAAATCAGTGGAATAATTTTCAGTGCAAAACAGAGAGTTGCAAATCAGGGTTTAATGCTCACTGATGCAACAGAACTCTATTCTTGTACAAACTGATGAGATGGCTCCACTTCATGCATGGAAGACTAGTTGAGCATTGACTAGCCTATCAATATAGCCTTATATGCCACAAAGTGAATCGCATTTATATTCAACAAACTATCATGACATCAGCGTTTGTTAACGAGTTGCTAAAAATACATGGGCGATAACTGCCCGCTTGCACATAACGCTAATTAATTAAACATTAACGCTAGCGTTGCAGATCAGTGTGCTCACTGCTGCAACAGAACGTCATTCTTGTCAAATCTGACGAGACAGCTCAACTTCACTGACTAGCCAATCAATATAAATGAATCGCATTTACATTCAACAAACTATCATGACATCAGCGTTTGTTAACGAGTTGCTAAAAATACACAATGCCCGCTTGCGCATAACGTTACGGCGGCAATTAATTAAACGATCTAATGCTACAACTCACAGCCAGATGCATGGATTTGTCAGACTGAGGGATCTGATAACCGCTAACTTGCGGTAAGCTGAGCTGACCCACCTCTCAATTATTTCTCGTGTCTGTGGAAACCAGTCCGTGTTGTTTCTGTTTCTTTTCCTGCTTTTCATCATCTTCGCCATATGGTAATCCAGCATAGGAGTAGCTTGAGTGGCTAACTTCTTGTATACTATCCGCACCGCACGCCTGGCTCACAGTCACAACAAACACACCGGCTAAAGTGGGCGTAACGTTTCCTGCATGCCTCTACATGACAGCCAATCACCAGCCGTATTAGAGCGCGGCGTGCAAGCATGTCGCATGCTTATAGGCTCAATGACGCTGTTTTGTTTTGGTATCGAAAATTGGTATCGATTGACAAGGGAGGCTTCGATACCCCTTAGTATCGATGTTTCCATTTCGGTGCCAAGTAAGTATCGAAACTCGATACCCAGCCCTAGCTCCATGTACAAGTACCTCTCCGCTCAATGTACAAGTACCTCTCCGCTCAATGTACAAGTACCTCTCCGCTCCATGTACAAGTACCTCTCCGCTCCATGTACAAGTACCTCTCCGCTCCATGTACAAGTACCTCTCCGCTCCATGTACAAGTACATCTCTGCTCCATGTACAAGTACCTCTCCGCTCAATGTACAAGTACATCTCCGCTCCATGTACAAGTACCTCTCCGCTCCATGTACAAGTACATCTCTGCTCCATGTACAAGTACCTCTCCGCTCCATGTACAAGTACCTCTCCGCTCAATGTACAAGTACATCTCCGCTCCATGTACAAGTACCTCTCCGCTCCATGTACAAGTACATCTCCGCTCCATGTACAAGTACCTCTCCGCTCAATGTACAAGTACATCTCCGCTCCATGTACAAGTACATCTCCACTCCATGTACAAGTACCTCTCCGCTCAATGTACAAGTACATCTCCGCTCCATGTACCAGTACCTCTCCGCTCAATGTACAAGTACATCTCCACTCCATGTACAAGTACCTCTCCGCTCAATGTACAAGTACATCTCCGCTCCATGTACCAGTACCTCTCCGCTCAATGTACAAGTACATCTCCACTCCATGTACAAGTACCTCTCCGCTCAATGTACAAGTACATCTCCGCTCCATGTACCAGTACCTCTCCGCTCAATGTACAAGTACATCTCCGCTCCATGTACAAGTACCTCTCCGCTCAATGTACAAGTACCTCTCCGCTCAATGTACAAGTACATCTCCGCTCCATGTACCAGTACCTCTCCGCTCAATGTACAAGTACATCTGCGCTCCATGTAGGGCTGGGTATCGTTCAAAATTTTTCGATATCGATACCGTTTCGATACTTGGATTTCGATACCGGTTCCTGAACGATACTTTTTTCGATACCAATTTTTAGAAAAATCCATTTTAACAAAAATAAAACTGCATTACACATTGAAATTATTTTACAAATCTTTAGTTTGCCCCCATCTTAAGTTTTACAGCAGAAAAAAATAAAACCTACTGTATTTAACATAACTTTAAGTTCTCTAAACGTATTGCCGTCCCTACAAAAAATATTGGAGTACTACAAAGGAAAGAAATGTAGCTAAAACAAATAAATCAGTGGAATAGTTTTCAGTGCAAAACAGAGAGTTGCAAATCAGGGTTTAATGCTCACTGATGCAACAGAACTCTATTCTTGTACAAACTGATGAGATGGCTCCACTTCATGCATGGAAGACTAGTTGAGCATTGACTAGCCTATCAATATAGCCTTATATGCCACAAAGTGAATCGCATTTATATTCAACAAACTATCATGACATCAGCGTTTGTTAACGAGTTGCTAAAAATACATGGGCGATAACTGCCCGCTTGCACATAACGCTAATTAATTAAACATTAACGCTAGCGTTGCAGATCAGTGTGCTCACTGCTGCAACAGAACGTCATTCTTGTCAAATCTGACGAGACAGCTCAACTTCACTGACTAGCCAATCAATATAAATGAATCGCATTTACATTCAACAAACTATCATGACATCAGCGTTTGTTAACGAGTTGCTAAAAATACACAATGCCCGCTTGCGCATAACGTTACGGCGGCAATTAATTAAACGATCTAATGCTACAACTCACAGCCAGATGCATGGATTTGTCAGACTGAGGGATCTGATAACCGCTAACTTGCGGTAAGCTGAGCTGACCCACCTCTCAATTATTTCTCTTGTCTGTGGAAACCAGTCCGTGTTGTTTCTGTTTCTTTTCCTGCTTTTCATCATCTTCGCCATATGGTAATCCAGCATAGGAGTAGCTTGAGTGGCTAACTTCTTGTATACTATCCGCACCGCACGCCTGGCTCACAGTCACAACAAACACACCGGCTAAAGTGGGCGTAACGTTTCCTGCATGCCTCTACATGACAGCCAATCACCAGCCGTATTAGAGCGCGGCGTGCAAGCATGTCGCATGCTTATAGGCTCAATGACGCTGTTTTGTTTTGGTATCGAAAATTGGTATCGATTGACAAGGGAGGCTTCGATACCCCTTAGTATCGATGTTTCCATTTCGGTGCCAAGTAAGTATCGAAACTCGATACCCAGCCCTAGCTCCATGTACAAGTACCTCTCCGCTCAATGTACAAGTACCTCTCCGCTCAATGTACAAGTACCTCTCCGCTCCATGTACAAGTACCTCTCCGCTCCATGTACAAGTACCTCTCCGCTCCATGTACAAGTACCTCTCCGCTCCATGTACAAGTACATCTCCGCTCCATGTACAAGTACCTCTCCGCTCAATGTACAAGTACATCTCCGCTCCATGTACAAGTACCTCTCCGCTCCATGTACAAGTACATCTCCGCTCCATGTACAAGTACCTCTCCGCTCCATGTACAAGTACCTCTCCGCTCAATGTACAAGTACATCTCCGCTCCATGTACAAGTACCTCTCCGCTCCATGTACAAGTACCTCTCCGCTCAATGTACAAGTACCTCTCCGCTCCATGTACAAATACCTCTCCGCTCCATGTACAAATACCTCTCCGCTCCATGTACAAGTACCTCTCCGCTCCATGTACCAGTACCTCTCCGCTCAATGTACAAGTACATCTCCGCTCAATGTACAAGTACATCTCCGCTCAATGTACAAGTACGTCTCCGCTCAATGTACAAGTACCTCTCCGCTCAATGTACAAGTACCTCTCCGCTCCATGTACAAGTACCTCTCCGCTCAATGTACAAGTACCTCTCCGCTCCATGTACAAGTACCTCTCCGCTCAATGTACAAGTACATCTCTGCTCCATGTACAAGTACCTCTCCGCTCAATGTACAAGTACATCTCCGCTCCATGTACAAGTACCTCTCCGCTCCATGTACAAGTACATCTCCGCTCCATGTACAAGTACCTCTCCGCTCCATGTACAAGTACCTCTCCGCTCAATGTACAAGTACATCTCCGCTCCATGTACAAGTACCTCTCCGCTCCATGTACAAGTACATCTCCGCTCCATGTACAAGTACCTCTCCGCTCAATGTACAAGTACATCTCCGCTCCATGTACAAGTACATCTCCACTCCATGTACAAGTACCTCTCCGCTCAATGTACAAGTACATCTCCGCTCCATGTACCAGTACCTCTCCGCTCAATGTACAAGTACATCTCCACTCCATGTACAAGTACCTCTCCGCTCAATGTACAAGTACATCTCCGCTCCATGTACCAGTACCTCTCCGCTCAATGTACAAGTACATCTCCACTCCATGTACAAGTACCTCTCCGCTCAATGTACAAGTACATCTCCGCTCCATGTACCAGTACCTCTCCGCTCAATGTACAAGTACATCTCCGCTCCATGTACAAGTACCTCTCCGCTCAATGTACAAGTACCTCTCCGCTCAATGTACAAGTACATCTCCGCTCCATGTACCAGTACCTCTCCGCTCAATGTACAAGTACATCTGCGCTCCATGTAGGGCTGGGTATCGTTCAAAATTTTTCGATATCGATACCGTTTCGATACTTGGATTTCGATACCGGTTCCTGAACGATACTTTTTTCGATACCAATTTTTAGAAAAATCCATTTTAACAAAAATAAAACTGCATTACACATTGAAATTATTTTACAAATCTTTAGTTTGCCCCCATCTTAAGTTTTACAGCAGAAAAAAATAAAACCTACTGTATTTAACATAACTTTAAGTTCTCTAAACGTATTGCCGTCCCTACAAAAAATATTGGAGTACTACAAAGGAAAGAAATGTAGCTAAAACAAATAAATCAGTGGAATAGTTTTCAGTGCAAAACAGAGAGTTGCAAATCAGGGTTTAATGCTCACTGATGCAACAGAACTCTATTCTTGTACAAACTGATGAGATGGCTCCACTTCATGCATGGAAGACTAGTTGAGCATTGACTAGCCTATCAATATAGCCTTATATGCCACAAAGTGAATCGCATTTATATTCAACAAACTATCATGACATCAGCGTTTGTTAACGAGTTGCTAAAAATACATGGGCGATAACTGCCCGCTTGCACATAACGCTAATTAATTAAACATTAACGCTAGCGTTGCAGATCAGTGTGCTCACTGCTGCAACAGAACGTCATTCTTGTCAAATCTGACGAGACAGCTCAACTTCACTGACTAGCCAATCAATATAAATGAATCGCATTTACATTCAACAAACTATCATGACATCAGCGTTTGTTAACGAGTTGCTAAAAATACACAATGCCCGCTTGCGCATAACGTTACGGCGGCAATTAATTAAACGATCTAATGCTACAACTCACAGCCAGATGCATGGATTTGTCAGACTGAGGGATCTGATAACCGCTAACTTGCGGTAAGCTGAGCTGACCCACCTCTCAATTATTTCTCGTGTCTGTGGAAACCAGTCCGTGTTGTTTCTGTTTCTTTTCCTGCTTTTCATCATCTTCGCCATATGGTAATCCAGCATAGGAGTAGCTTGAGTGGCTAACTTCTTGTATACTATCCGCACCGCACGCCTGGCTCACAGTCACAACAAACACACCGGCTAAAGTGGGCGTAACGTTTCCTGCATGCCTCTACATGACAGCCAATCACCAGCCGTATTAGAGCGCGGCGTGCAAGCATGTCGCATGCTTATAGGCTCAATGACGCTGTTTTGTTTTGGTATCGAAAATTGGTATCGATTGACAAGGGAGGCTTCGATACCCCTTAGTATCGATGTTTCCATTTCGGTGCCAAGTATCGAAACTCGATACCCAGCCCTAGCTCCATGTACAAGTACCTCTCCGCTCAATGTACAAGTACCTCTCCGCTCAATGTACAAGTACCTCTCCGCTCCATGTACAAGTACCTCTCCGCTCCATGTACAAGTACCTCTCCGCTCCATGTACAAGTACCTCTCCGCTCCATGTACAAGTACATCTCTGCTCCATGTACAAGTACCTCTCCGCTCAATGTACAAGTACATCTCCGCTCCATGTACAAGTACCTCTCCGCTCCATGTACAAGTACATCTCCGCTCCATGTACAAGTACCTCTCCGCTCCATGTACAAGTACCTCTCCGCTCAATGTACAAGTACATCTCCGCTCCATGTACAAGTACCTCTCCGCTCCATGTACAAGTACATCTCCGCTCCATGTACAAGTACCTCTCCGCTCAATGTACAAGTACATCTCCGCTCCATGTACAAGTACATCTCCACTCCATGTACAAGTACCTCTCCGCTCAATGTACAAGTACATCTCCGCTCCATGTACCAGTACCTCTCCGCTCAATGTACAAGTACATCTCCACTCCATGTACAAGTACCTCTCCGCTCAATGTACAAGTACATCTCCGCTCCATGTACCAGTACCTCTCCGCTCAATGTACAAGTACATCTCCACTCCATGTACAAGTACCTCTCCGCTCAATGTACAAGTACATCTCCGCTCCATGTACCAGTACCTCTCCGCTCAATGTACAAGTACATCTCCGCTCCATGTACAAGTACCTCTCCGCTCAATGTACAAGTACCTCTCCGCTCAATGTACAAGTACATCTCCGCTCCATGTACCAGTACCTCTCCGCTCAATGTACAAGTACATCTGCGCTCCATGTAGGGCTGGGTATCGTTCAAAATTTTTCGATATCGATACCGTTTCGATACTTGGATTTCGATACCGGTTCCTGAACGATACTTTTTTCGATACCAATTTTTAGAAAAATCCATTTTAACAAAAATAAAACTGCATTACACATTGAAATTATTTTACAAATCTTTAGTTTCCCCCCATCTTAAGTTTTACAGCAGAAAAAAATAAAACCTACTGTATTTAACATAACTTTAAGTTCTCTAAACGTATTGCCGTCCCTACAAAAAATATTGGAGTACTACAAAGGAAAGAAATGTAGCTAAAACAAATAAATCAGTGGAATAATTTTCAGTGCAAAACAGAGAGTTGCAAATCAGGGTTTAATGCTCACTGATGCAACAGAACTCTATTCTTGTACAAACTGATGAGATGGCTCCACTTCATGCATGGAAGACTAGTTGAGCATTGACTAGCCTATCAATATAGCCTTATATGCCACAAAGTGAATCGCATTTATATTCAACAAACTATCATGACATCAGCGTTTGTTAACGAGTTGCTAAAAATACATGGGCGATAACTGCCCGCTTGCACATAACGCTAATTAATTAAACATTAACGCTAGCGTTGCAGATCAGTGTGCTCACTGCTGCAACAGAACGTCATTCTTGTCAAATCTGACGAGACAGCTCAACTTCACTGACTAGCCAATCAATATAAATGAATCGCATTTACATTCAACAAACTATCATGACATCAGCGTTTGTTAACGAGTTGCTAAAAATACACAATGCCCGCTTGCGCATAACGTTACGGCGGCAATTAATTAAACGATCTAATGCTACAACTCACAGCCAGATGCATGGATTTGTCAGACTGAGGGATCTGATAACCGCTAACTTGCGGTAAGCTGAGCTGACCCACCTCTCAATTATTTCTCGTGTCTGTGGAAACCAGTCCGTGTTGTTTCTGTTTCTTTTCCTGCTTTTCATCATCTTCGCCATATGGTAATCCAGCATAGGAGTAGCTTGAGTGGCTAACTTCTTGTATACTATCCGCACCGCACGCCTGGCTCACAGTCACAACAAACACACCGGCTAAAGTGGGCGTAACGTTTCCTGCATGCCTCTACATGACAGCCAATCACCAGCCGTATTAGAGCGCGGCGTGCAAGCATGTCGCATGCTTATAGGCTCAATGACGCTGTTTTGTTTTGGTATCGAAAATTGGTATCGATTGACAAGGGAGGCTTCGATACCCCTTAGTATCGATGTTTCCATTTCGGTGCCAAGTAAGTATCGAAACTCGATACCCAGCCCTAGCTCCATGTACAAGTACCTCTCCGCTCAATGTACAAGTACCTCTCCGCTCAATGTACAAGTACCTCTCCGCTCCATGTACAAGTACCTCTCCGCTCCATGTACAAGTACCTCTCCGCTCCATGTACAAGTACCTCTCCGCTCCATGTACAAGTACATCTCTGCTCCATGTACAAGTACCTCTCCGCTCAATGTACAAGTACATCTCCGCTCCATGTACAAGTACCTCTCCGCTCCATGTACAAGTACATCTCCGCTCCATGTACAAGTACCTCTCCGCTCCATGTACAAGTACCTCTCCGCTCAATGTACAAGTACATCTCCGCTCCATGTACAAGTACCTCTCCGCTCCATGTACAAGTACATCTCCGCTCCATGTACAAGTACCTCTCCGCTCAATGTACAAGTACATCTCCGCTCCATGTACAAGTACATCTCCACTCCATGTACAAGTACCTCTCCGCTCAATGTACAAGTACATCTCCGCTCCATGTACCAGTACCTCTCCGCTCAATGTACAAGTACATCTCCACTCCATGTACAAGTACCTCTCCGCTCAATGTACAAGTACATCTCCGCTCCATGTACCAGTACCTCTCCGCTCAATGTACAAGTACATCTCCACTCCATGTACAAGTACCTCTCCGCTCAATGTACAAGTACATCTCCGCTCCATGTACCAGTACCTCTCCGCTCAATGTACAAGTACATCTCCGCTCCATGTACAAGTACCTCTCCGCTCAATGTACAAGTACCTCTCCGCTCAATGTACAAGTACATCTCCGCTCCATGTACCAGTACCTCTCCGCTCAATGTACAAGTACATCTGCGCTCCATGTAGGGCTGGGTATCGTTCAAAATTTTTCGATATCGATACCGTTTCGATACTTGGATTTCGATACCGGTTCCTGAACGATACTTTTTTCGATACCAATTTTTAGAAAAATCCATTTTAACAAAAATAAAACTGCATTACACATTGAAATTATTTTACAAATCTTTAGTTTGCCCCCATCTTAAGTTTTACAGCAGAAAAAAATAAAACCTACTGTATTTAACATAACTTTAAGTTCTCTAAACGTATTGCCGTCCCTACAAAAAATATTGGAGTACTACAAAGGAAAGAAATGTAGCTAAAACAAATAAATCAGTGGAATAGTTTTCAGTGCAAAACAGAGAGTTGCAAATCAGGGTTTAATGCTCACTGATGCAACAGAACTCTATTCTTGTACAAACTGATGAGATGGCTCCACTTCATGCATGGAAGACTAGTTGAGCATTGACTAGCCTATCAATATAGCCTTATATGCCACAAAGTGAATCGCATTTATATTCAACAAACTATCATGACATCAGCGTTTGTTAACGAGTTGCTAAAAATACATGGGCGATAACTGCCCGCTTGCACATAACGCTAATTAATTAAACATTAACGCTAGCGTTGCAGATCAGTGTGCTCACTGCTGCAACAGAACGTCATTCTTGTCAAATCTGACGAGACAGCTCAACTTCACTGACTAGCCAATCAATATAAATGAATCGCATTTACATTCAACAAACTATCATGACATCAGCGTTTGTTAACGAGTTGCTAAAAATACACAATGCCCGCTTGCGCATAACGTTACGGCGGCAATTAATTAAACGATCTAATGCTACAACTCACAGCCAGATGCATGGATTTGTCAGACTGAGGGATCTGATAACCGCTAACTTGCGGTAAGCTGAGCTGACCCACCTCTCAATTATTTCTCTTGTCTGTGGAAACCAGTCCGTGTTGTTTCTGTTTCTTTTCCTGCTTTTCATCATCTTCGCCATATGGTAATCCAGCATAGGAGTAGCTTGAGTGGCTAACTTCTTGTATACTATCCGCACCGCACGCCTGGCTCACAGTCACAACAAACACACCGGCTAAAGTGGGCGTAACGTTTCCTGCATGCCTCTACATGACAGCCAATCACCAGCCGTATTAGAGCGCGGCGTGCAAGCATGTCGCATGCTTATAGGCTCAATGACGCTGTTTTGTTTTGGTATCGAAAATTGGTATCGATTGACAAGGGAGGCTTCGATACCCCTTAGTATCGATGTTTCCATTTCGGTGCCAAGTAAGTATCGAAACTCGATACCCAGCCCTAGCTCCATGTACAAGTACCTCTCCGCTCAATGTACAAGTACCTCTCCGCTCAATGTACAAGTACCTCTCCGCTCCATGTACAAGTACCTCTCCGCTCCATGTACAAGTACCTCTCCGCTCCATGTACAAGTACCTCTCCGCTCCATGTACAAGTACATCTCTGCTCCATGTACAAGTACCTCTCCGCTCAATGTACAAGTACATCTCCGCTCCATGTACAAGTACCTCTCCGCTCCATGTACAAGTACATCTCCGCTCCATGTACAAGTACCTCTCCGCTCCATGTACAAGTACCTCTCCGCTCAATGTACAAGTACATCTCCGCTCCATGTACAAGTACCTCTCCGCTCCATGTACAAGTACCTCTCCGCTCAATGTACAAGTACCTCTCCGCTCCATGTACAAATACCTCTCCGCTCCATGTACAAATACCTCTCCGCTCCATGTACAAGTACCTCTCCGCTCCATGTACCAGTACCTCTCCGCTCAATGTACAAGTACATCTCCGCTCAATGTACAAGTACATCTCCGCTCAATGTACAAGTACGTCTCCGCTCAATGTACAAGTACCTCTCCGCTCAATGTACAAGTACCTCTCCGCTCCATGTACAAGTACCTCTCCGCTCAATGTACAAGTACCTCTCCGCTCCATGTACAAGTACCTCTCCGCTCAATGTACAAGTACATCTCTGCTCCATGTACAAGTACCTCTCCGCTCAATGTACAAGTACATCTCCGCTCCATGTACAAGTACCTCTCCGCTCCATGTACAAGTACATCTCCGCTCCATGTACAAGTACCTCTCCGCTCCATGTACAAGTACCTCTCCGCTCAATGTACAAGTACATCTCCGCTCCATGTACAAGTACCTCTCCGCTCCATGTACAAGTACATCTCCGCTCCATGTACAAGTACCTCTCCGCTCAATGTACAAGTACATCTCCGCTCCATGTACAAGTACATCTCCACTCCATGTACAAGTACCTCTCCGCTCAATGTACAAGTACATCTCCGCTCCATGTACCAGTACCTCTCCGCTCAATGTACAAGTACATCTCCACTCCATGTACAAGTACCTCTCCGCTCAATGTACAAGTACATCTCCGCTCCATGTACCAGTACCTCTCCGCTCAATGTACAAGTACATCTCCACTCCATGTACAAGTACCTCTCCGCTCAATGTACAAGTACATCTCCGCTCCATGTACCAGTACCTCTCCGCTCAATGTACAAGTACATCTCCGCTCCATGTACAAGTACCTCTCCGCTCAATGTACAAGTACCTCTCCGCTCAATGTACAAGTACATCTCCGCTCCATGTACCAGTACCTCTCCGCTCAATGTACAAGTACATCTGCGCTCCATGTAGGGCTGGGTATCGTTCAAAATTTTTCGATATCGATACCGTTTCGATACTTGGATTTCGATACCGGTTCCTGAACGATACTTTTTTCGATACCAATTTTTAGAAAAATCCATTTTAACAAAAATAAAACTGCATTACACATTGAAATTATTTTACAAATCTTTAGTTTGCCCCCATCTTAAGTTTTACAGCAGAAAAAAATAAAACCTACTGTATTTAACATAACTTTAAGTTCTCTAAACGTATTGCCGTCCCTACAAAAAATATTGGAGTACTACAAAGGAAAGAAATGTAGCTAAAACAAATAAATCAGTGGAATAGTTTTCAGTGCAAAACAGAGAGTTGCAAATCAGGGTTTAATGCTCACTGATGCAACAGAACTCTATTCTTGTACAAACTGATGAGATGGCTCCACTTCATGCATGGAAGACTAGTTGAGCATTGACTAGCCTATCAATATAGCCTTATATGCCACAAAGTGAATCGCATTTATATTCAACAAACTATCATGACATCAGCGTTTGTTAACGAGTTGCTAAAAATACATGGGCGATAACTGCCCGCTTGCACATAACGCTAATTAATTAAACATTAACGCTAGCGTTGCAGATCAGTGTGCTCACTGCTGCAACAGAACGTCATTCTTGTCAAATCTGACGAGACAGCTCAACTTCACTGACTAGCCAATCAATATAAATGAATCGCATTTACATTCAACAAACTATCATGACATCAGCGTTTGTTAACGAGTTGCTAAAAATACACAATGCCCGCTTGCGCATAACGTTACGGCGGCAATTAATTAAACGATCTAATGCTACAACTCACAGCCAGATGCATGGATTTGTCAGACTGAGGGATCTGATAACCGCTAACTTGCGGTAAGCTGAGCTGACCCACCTCTCAATTATTTCTCTTGTCTGTGGAAACCAGTCCGTGTTGTTTCTGTTTCTTTTCCTGCTTTTCATCATCTTCGCCATATGGTAATCCAGCATAGGAGTAGCTTGAGTGGCTAACTTCTTGTATACTATCCGCACCGCACGCCTGGCTCACAGTCACAACAAACACACCGGCTAAAGTGGGCGTAACGTTTCCTGCATGCCTCTACATGACAGCCAATCACCAGCCGTATTAGAGCGCGGCGTGCAAGCATGTCGCATGCTTATAGGCTCAATGACGCTGTTTTGTTTTGGTATCGAAAATTGGTATCGATTGACAAGGGAGGCTTCGATACCCCTTAGTATCGATGTTTCCATTTCGGTGCCAAGTAAGTATCGAAACTCGATACCCAGCCCTAGCTCCATGTACAAGTACCTCTCCGCTCAATGTACAAGTACCTCTCCGCTCAATGTACAAGTACCTCTCCGCTCCATGTACAAGTACCTCTCCGCTCCATGTACAAGTACCTCTCCGCTCCATGTACAAGTACCTCTCCGCTCCATGTACAAGTACATCTCTGCTCCATGTACAAGTACCTCTCCGCTCAATGTACAAGTACATCTCCGCTCCATGTACAAGTACCTCTCCGCTCCATGTACAAGTACATCTCCGCTCCATGTACAAGTACCTCTCCGCTCCATGTACAAGTACCTCTCCGCTCAATGTACAAGTACATCTCCGCTCCATGTACAAGTACCTCTCCGCTCCATGTACAAGTACCTCTCCGCTCAATGTACAAGTACCTCTCCGCTCCATGTACAAATACCTCTCCGCTCCATGTACAAATACCTCTCCGCTCCATGTACAAGTACCTCTCCGCTCCATGTACCAGTACCTCTCCGCTCAATGTACAAGTACCTCTCCGCTCCATGTACAAGTACCTCTCCGCTCCATGTACAAGTACCTCTCCGCTCCATGTACAAGTACCTCTCCGCTCCATGTACAAGTACATCTCTGCTCCATGTACAAGTACCTCTCTGCTCAATGTACAAGTACATCTCCGCTCCATGTACAAGTACCTCTCCGCTCCATGTACAAGTACATCTCCGCTCCATGTACAAGTACCTCTCCGCTCCATGTACAAGTACCTCTCCGCTCAATGTACAAGTACATCTCCGCTCCATGTACAAGTACCTCTCCGCTCCATGTACAAGTACCTCTCCGCTCAATGTACAAGTACCTCTCCGCTCCATGTACAAATACCTCTCCGCTCCATGTACAAATACCTCTCCGCTCCATGTACAAGTACCTCTCCGCTCCATGTACCAGTACCTCTCCGCTCAATGTACAAGTACATCTCCGCTCAATGTACAAGTACATCTCCGCTCAATGTACAAGTACGTCTCCGCTCAATGTACAAGTACCTCTCCGCTCAATGTACAAGTACCTATCCGCTCCATGTACAAGTACCTCTCCGCTCAATGTACAAGTACCTCTCCGCTCCATGTACAAGTACCTCTCCGCTCAATGTACAAGTACATCTCTGCTCCATGTACAAGTACCTCTCCGCTCAATGTACAAGTACATCTCTGCTCCATGTACAAGTACCTCTCCGCTCCATGTACAAGTACATCTCCGCTCCATGTACAAGTACCTCTCCGCTCCATGTACAAGTACCTCTCCGCTCAATGTACAAGTACATCTCCGCTCCATGTACAAGTACCTCTCCGCTCCATGTACAAGTACATCTCCGCTCCATGTACAAGTACCTCTCCGCTCAATGTACAAGTACATCTCCGCTCCATGTACAAGTACATCTCCACTCCATGTACAAGTACCTCTCCGCTCAATGTACAAGTACATCTCCGCTCCATGTACCAGTACCTCTCCGCTCAATGTACAAGTACATCTCCACTCCATGTACAAGTACCTCTCCGCTCAATGTACAAGTACATCTCCGCTCCATGTACCAGTACCTCTCCGCTCAATGTACAAGTACATCTCCACTCCATGTACAAGTACCTCTCCGCTCAATGTACAAGTACATCTCCGCTCCATGTACCAGTACCTCTCCGCTCAATGTACAAGTACATCTCCGCTCCATGTACAAGTACCTCTCCGCTCAATGTACAAGTACCTCTCCGCTCAATGTACAAGTACATCTCCGCTCCATGTACCAGTACCTCTCCGCTCAATGTACAAGTACATCTGCGCTCCATGTAGGGCTGGGTATCGTTCAAAATTTTTCGATATCGATACCGTTTCGATACTTGGATTTCGATACCGGTTCCTGAACGATACTTTTTTCGATACCAATTTTTAGAAAAATCCATTTTAACAAAAATAAAACTGCATTACACATTGAAATTATTTTACAAATCTTTAGTTTCCCCCCATCTTAAGTTTTACAGCAGAAAAAAATAAAACCTACTGTATTTAACATAACTTTAAGTTCTCTAAACGTATTGCCGTCCCTACAAAAAATATTGGAGTACTACAAAGGAAAGAAATGTAGCTAAAACAAATAAATCAGTGGAATAGTTTTCAGTGCAAAACAGAGAGTTGCAAATCAGGGTTTAATGCTCACTGATGCAACAGAACTCTTTTCTTGTACAAACTGATGAGATGGCTCCACTTCATGCATGGAAGACTAGTTGAGCATTGACTAGCCTATCAATATAGCCTTATATGCCACAAAGTGAATCGCATTTATATTCAACAAACTATCATGACATCAGCGTTTGTTAACGAGTTGCTAAAAATACATGGGCGATAACTGCCCGCTTGCACATAACGCTAATTAATTAAACATTAACGCTAGCGTTGCAGATCAGTGTGCTCACTGCTGCAACAGAACGTCATTCTTGTCAAATCTGACGAGACAGCTCAACTTCACTGACTAGCCAATCAATATAAATGAATCGCATTTACATTCAACAAACTATCATGACATCAGCGTTTGTTAACGAGTTGCTAAAAATACACAATGCCCGCTTGCGCATAACGTTACGGCGGCAATTAATTAAACGATCTAATGCTACAACTCACAGCCAGATGCATGGATTTGTCAGACTGAGGGATCTGATAACCGCTAACTTGCGGTAAGCTGAGCTGACCCACCTCTCAATTATTTCTCTTGTCTGTGGAAACCAGTCCGTGTTGTTTCTGTTTCTTTTCCTGCTTTTCATCATCTTCGCCATATGGTAATCCAGCATAGGAGTAGCTTGAGTGGCTAACTTCTTGTATACTATCCGCACCGCACGCCTGGCTCACAGTCACAACAAACACACCGGCTAAAGTGGGCGTAACGTTTCCTGCATGCCTCTACATGACAGCCAATCACCAGCCGTATTAGAGCGCGGCGTGCAAGCATGTCGCATGCTTATAGGCTCAATGACGCTGTTTTGTTTTGGTATCGAAAATTGGTATCGATTGACAAGGGAGGCTTCGATACCCCTTAGTATCGATGTTTCCATTTCGGTGCCAAGTAAGTATCGAAACTCGATACCCAGCCCTAGCTCCATGTACAAGTACCTCTCCGCTCAATGTACAAGTACCTCTCCGCTCAATGTACAAGTACCTCTCCGCTCCATGTACAAGTACCTCTCCGCTCCATGTACAAGTACCTCTCCGCTCCATGTACAAGTACCTCTCCGCTCCATGTACAAGTACATCTCTGCTCCATGTACAAGTACCTCTCCGCTCAATGTACAAGTACATCTCCGCTCCATGTACAAGTACCTCTCCGCTCCATGTACAAGTACATCTCCGCTCCATGTACAAGTACCTCTCCGCTCCATGTACAAGTACCTCTCCGCTCAATGTACAAGTACATCTCCGCTCCATGTACAAGTACCTCTCCGCTCCATGTACAAGTACCTCTCCGCTCAATGTACAAGTACCTCTCCGCTCCATGTACAAATACCTCTCCGCTCCATGTACAAATACCTCTCCGCTCCATGTACAAGTACCTCTCCGCTCCATGTACCAGTACCTCTCCGCTCAATGTACAAGTACATCTCCGCTCAATGTACAAGTACATCTCCGCTCAATGTACAAGTACGTCTCCGCTCAATGTACAAGTACCTCTCCGCTCAATGTACAAGTACCTCTCCGCTCCATGTACAAGTACCTCTCCGCTCAATGTACAAGTACCTCTCCGCTCCATGTACAAGTACCTCTCCGCTCAATGTACAAGTACATCTCTGCTCCATGTACAAGTACCTCTCCGCTCAATGTACAAGTACATCTCCGCTCCATGTACAAGTACCTCTCCGCTCCATGTACAAGTACATCTCCGCTCCATGTACAAGTACCTCTCCGCTCCATGTACAAGTACCTCTCCGCTCAATGTACAAGTACATCTCCGCTCCATGTACAAGTACCTCTCCGCTCCATGTACAAGTACATCTCCGCTCCATGTACAAGTACCTCTCCGCTCAATGTACAAGTACATCTCCGCTCCATGTACAAGTACATCTCCACTCCATGTACAAGTACCTCTCCGCTCAATGTACAAGTACATCTCCGCTCCATGTACCAGTACCTCTCCGCTCAATGTACAAGTACATCTCCACTCCATGTACAAGTACCTCTCCGCTCAATGTACAAGTACATCTCCGCTCCATGTACCAGTACCTCTCCGCTCAATGTACAAGTACATCTCCACTCCATGTACAAGTACCTCTCCGCTCAATGTACAAGTACATCTCCGCTCCATGTACCAGTACCTCTCCGCTCAATGTACAAGTACATCTCCGCTCCATGTACAAGTACCTCTCCGCTCAATGTACAAGTACCTCTCCGCTCAATGTACAAGTACATCTCCGCTCCATGTACCAGTACCTCTCCGCTCAATGTACAAGTACATCTGCGCTCCATGTAGGGCTGGGTATCGTTCAAAATTTTTCGATATCGATACCGTTTCGATACTTGGATTTCGATACCGGTTCCTGAACGATACTTTTTTCGATACCAATTTTTAGAAAAATCCATTTTAACAAAAATAAAACTGCATTACACATTGAAATTATTTTACAAATCTTTAGTTTCCCCCCATCTTAAGTTTTACAGCAGAAAAAAATAAAACCTACTGTATTTAACATAACTTTAAGTTCTCTAAACGTATTGCCGTCCCTACAAAAAATATTGGAGTACTACAAAGGAAAGAAATGTAGCTAAAACAAATAAATCAGTGGAATAGTTTTCAGTGCAAAACAGAGAGTTGCAAATCAGGGTTTAATGCTCACTGATGCAACAGAACTCTTTTCTTGTACAAACTGATGAGATGGCTCCACTTCATGCATGGAAGACTAGTTGAGCATTGACTAGCCTATCAATATAGCCTTATATGCCACAAAGTGAATCGCATTTATATTCAACAAACTATCATGACATCAGCGTTTGTTAACGAGTTGCTAAAAATACATGGGCGATAACTGCCCGCTTGCACATAACGCTAATTAATTAAACATTAACGCTAGCGTTGCAGATCAGTGTGCTCACTGCTGCAACAGAACGTAATTCTTGTCAAATCTGACGAGACAGCTCAACTTCACTGACTAGCCAATCAATATAAATGAATCGCATTTACATTCAACAAACTATCATGACATCAGCGTTTGTTAACGAGTTGCTAAAAATACACAATGCCCGCTTGCGCATAACGTTACGGCGGCAATTAATTAAACGATCTAATGCTACAACTCACAGCCAGATGCATGGATTTGTCAGACTGAGGGATCTGATAACCGCTAACTTGCGGTAAGCTGAGCTGACCCACCTCTCAATTATTTCTCTTGTCTGTGGAAACCAGTCCGTGTTGTTTCTGTTTCTTTTCCTGCTTTTCATCATCTTCGCCATATGGTAATCCAGCATAGGAGTAGCTTGAGTGGCTAACTTCTTGTATACTATCCGCACCGCACGCCTGGCTCACAGTCACAACAAACACACCGGCTAAAGTGGGCGTAACGTTTCCTGCATGCCTCTACATGACAGCCAATCACCAGCCGTATTAGAGCGCGGCGTGCAAGCATGTCGCATGCTTATAGGCTCAATGACGCTGTTTTGTTTTGGTATCGAAAATTGGTATCGATTGACAAGGGAGGCTTCGATACCCCTTAGTATCGATGTTTCCATTTCGGTGCCAAGTAAGTATCGAAACTCGATACCCAGCCCTAGCTCCATGTACAAGTACCTCTCCGCTCAATGTACAAGTACCTCTCCGCTCAATGTACAAGTACCTCTCCGCTCCATGTACAAGTACCTCTCCGCTCCATGTACAAGTACCTCTCCGCTCCATGTACAAGTACCTCTCCGCTCCATGTACAAGTACATCTCTGCTCCATGTACAAGTACCTCTCCGCTCAATGTACAAGTACATCTCCGCTCCATGTACAAGTACCTCTCCGCTCCATGTACAAGTACATCTCCGCTCCATGTACAAGTACCTCTCCGCTCCATGTACAAGTACCTCTCCGCTCAATGTACAAGTACATCTCCGCTCCATGTACAAGTACCTCTCCGCTCCATGTACAAGTACATCTCCGCTCCATGTACAAGTACCTCTCCGCTCAATGTACAAGTACATCTCCGCTCCATGTACAAGTACATCTCCACTCCATGTACAAGTACCTCTCCGCTCAATGTACAAGTACATCTCCGCTCCATGTACCAGTACCTCTCCGCTCAATGTACAAGTACATCTCCACTCCATGTACAAGTACCTCTCCGCTCAATGTACAAGTACATCTCCGCTCCATGTACCAGTACCTCTCCGCTCAATGTACAAGTACATCTCCACTCCATGTACAAGTACCTCTCCGCTCAATGTACAAGTACATCTCCGCTCCATGTACCAGTACCTCTCCGCTCAATGTACAAGTACATCTCCGCTCCATGTACAAGTACCTCTCCGCTCAATGTACAAGTACCTCTCCGCTCAATGTACAAGTACATCTCCGCTCCATGTACCAGTACCTCTCCGCTCAATGTACAAGTACATCTGCGCTCCATGTAGGGCTGGGTATCGTTCAAAATTTTTCGATATCGATACCGTTTCGATACTTGGATTTCGATACCGGTTCCTGAACGATACTTTTTTCGATACCAATTTTTAGAAAAATCCATTTTAACAAAAATAAAACTGCATTACACATTGAAATTATTTTACAAATCTTTAGTTTCCCCCCATCTTAAGTTTTACAGCAGAAAAAAATAAAACCTACTGTATTTAACATAACTTTAAGTTCTCTAAACGTATTGCCGTCCCTACAAAAAATATTGGAGTACTACAAAGGAAAGAAATGTAGCTAAAACAAATAAATCAGTGGAATAGTTTTCAGTGCAAAACAGAGAGTTGCAAATCAGGGTTTAATGCTCACTGATGCAACAGAACTCTATTCTTGTACAAACTGATGAGATGGCTCCACTTCATGCATGGAAGACTAGTTGAGCATTGACTAGCCTATCAATATAGCCTTATATGCCACAAAGTGAATCGCATTTATATTCAACAAACTATCATGACATCAGCGTTTGTTAACGAGTTGCTAAAAATACATGGGCGATAACTGCCCGCTTGCACATAACGCTAATTAATTAAACATTAACGCTAGCGTTGCAGATCAGTGTGCTCACTGCTGCAACAGAACGTCATTCTTGTCAAATCTGACGAGACAGCTCAACTTCACTGACTAGCCAATCAATATAAATGAATCGCATTTACATTCAACAAACTATCATGACATCAGCGTTTGTTAACGAGTTGCTAAAAATACACAATGCCCGCTTGCGCATAACGTTACGGCGGCAATTAATTAAACGATCTAATGCTACAACTCACAGCCAGATGCATGGATTTGTCAGACTGAGGGATCTGATAACCGCTAACTTGCGGTAAGCTGAGCTGACCCACCTCTCAATTATTTCTCTTGTCTGTGGAAACCAGTCCGTGTTGTTTCTGTTTCTTTTCCTGCTTTTCATCATCTTCGCCATATGGTAATCCAGCATAGGAGTAGCTTGAGTGGCTAACTTCTTGTATACTATGCGCACCGCACGCCTGGCTCACAGTCACAACAAACACACCGGCTAAAGTGGGCGTAACGTTTCCTGCATGCCTCTACATGACAGCCAATCACCAGCCGTATTAGAGCGCGGCGTGCAAGCATGTCGCATGCTTATAGGCTCAATGACGCTGTTTTGTTTTGGTATCGAAAATTGGTATCGATTGACAAGGGAGGCTTCGATACCCCTTAGTATCGATGTTTCCATTTCGGTACCAAGTAAGTATCGAAACTCGATACCCAGCCCTAGCTCCATGTACAAGTACCTCTCCGCTCAATGTACAAGTACCTCTCCGCTCAATGTACAAGTACCTCTCCGCTCCATGTACAAGTACCTCTCCGCTCCATGTACAAGTACCTCTCCGCTCCATGTACAAGTACCTCTCCGCTCCATGTACAAGTACATCTCTGCTCCATGTACAAGTACCTCTCCGCTCAATGTACAAGTACATCTCCGCTCCATGTACAAGTACCTCTCCGCTCCATGTACAAGTACATCTCCGCTCCATGTACAAGTACCTCTCCGCTCCATGTACAAGTACCTCTCCGCTCAATGTACAAGTACATCTCCGCTCCATGTACAAGTACCTCTCCGCTCCATGTACAAGTACATCTCCGCTCCATGTACAAGTACCTCTCCGCTCAATGTACAAGTACATCTCCGCTCCATGTACAAGTACATCTCCACTCCATGTACAAGTACCTCTCCGCTCAATGTACAAGTACATCTCCGCTCCATGTACCAGTACCTCTCCGCTCAATGTACAAGTACATCTCCACTCCATGTACAAGTACCTCTCCGCTCAATGTACAAGTACATCTCCGCTCCATGTACCAGTACCTCTCCGCTCAATGTACAAGTACATCTCCACTCCATGTACAAGTACCTCTCCGCTCAATGTACAAGTACATCTCCGCTCCATGTACCAGTACCTCTCCGCTCAATGTACAAGTACATCTCCGCTCCATGTACAAGTACCTCTCCGCTCAATGTACAAGTACCTCTCCGCTCAATGTACAAGTACATCTCCGCTCCATGTACCAGTACCTCTCCGCTCAATGTACAAGTACATCTGCGCTCCATGTAGGGCTGGGTATCGTTCAAAATTTTTCGATATCGATACCGTTTCGATACTTGGATTTCGATACCGGTTCCTGAACGATACTTTTTTCGATACCAATTTTTAGAAAAATCCATTTTAACAAAAATAAAACTGCATTACACATTGAAATTATTTTACAAATCTTTAGTTTCCCCCCATCTTAAGTTTTACAGCAGAAAAAAATAAAACCTACTGTATTTAACATAACTTTAAGTTCTCTAAACGTATTGCCGTCCCTACAAAAAATATTGGAGTACTACAAAGGAAAGAAATGTAGCTAAAACAAATAAATCAGTGGAATAGTTTTCAGTGCAAAACAGAGAGTTGCAAATCAGGGTTTAATGCTCACTGATGCAACAGAACTCTATTCTTGTACAAACTGATGAGATGGCTCCACTTCATGCATGGAAGACTAGTTGAGCATTGACTAGCCTATCAATATAGCCTTATATGCCACAAAGTGAATCGCATTTATATTCAACAAACTATCATGACATCAGCGTTTGTTAACGAGTTGCTAAAAATACATGGGCGATAACTGCCCGCTTGCACATAACGCTAATTAATTCAACATTAACGCTAGCGTTGCAGATCAGTGTGCTCACTGCTGCAACAGAACGTCATTCTTGTCAAATCTGACGAGACAGCTCAACTTCACTGACTAGCCAATCAATATAAATGAATCGCATTTACATTCAACAAACTATCATGACATCAGCGTTTGTTAACGAGTTGCTAAAAATACACAATGCCCGCTTGCGCATAACGTTACGGCGGCAATTAATTAAACGATCTAATGCTACAACTCACAGCCAGATGCATGGATTTGTCAGACTGAGGGATCTGATAACCGCTAACTTGCGGTAAGCTGAGCTGACCCACCTCTCAATTATTTCTCTTGTCTGTGGAAACCAGTCCGTGTTGTTTCTGTTTCTTTTCCTGCTTTTCATCATCTTCGCCATATGGTAATCCAGGATAGGAGTAGCTTGAGTGGCTAACTTCTTGTATACTATCCGCACCGCACGCCTGGCTCACAGTCACAACAAACACACCGGCTAAAGTGGGCGTAACGTTTCCTGCATGCCTCTACATGACAGCCAATCACCAGCCGTATTAGAGCGCGGCGTGCAAGCATGTCGCATGCTTATAGGCTCAATGACGCTGTTTTGTTTTGGTATCGAAAATTGGTATCAATTGACAAGGGAGGCTTCGATACCCCTTAGTATCGATGTTTCCATTTCGGTGCCAAGTAAGTATCGAAACTCGATACCCAGCCCTAGCTCCATGTACAAGTACCTCTCCGCTCAATGTACAAGTACCTCTCCGCTCAATGTACAAGTACCTCTCCGCTCCATGTACAAGTACCTCTCCGCTCCATGTACAAGTACCTCTCCGCTCCATGTACAAGTACCTCTCCGCTCCATGTACAAGTACATCTCTGCTCCATGTACAAGTACCTCTCCGCTCAATGTACAAGTACATCTCCGCTCCATGTACAAGTACCTCTCCGCTCCATGTACAAGTACATCTCCGCTCCATGTACAAGTACCTCTCCGCTCCATGTACAAGTACCTCTCCGCTCAATGTACAAGTACATCTCCGCTCCATGTACAAGTACCTCTCCGCTCCATGTACAAGTACATCTCCGCTCCATGTACAAGTACCTCTCCGCTCAATGTACAAGTACATCTCCGCTCCATGTACAAGTACATCTCCACTCCATGTACAAGTACCTCTCCGCTCAATGTACAAGTACATCTCCGCTCCATGTACCAGTACCTCTCCGCTCAATGTACAAGTACATCTCCACTCCATGTACAAGTACCTCTCCGCTCAATGTACAAGTACATCTCCGCTCCATGTACCAGTACCTCTCCGCTCAATGTACAAGTACATCTCCACTCCATGTACAAGTACCTCTCCGCTCAATGTACAAGTACATCTCCGCTCCATGTACCAGTACCTCTCCGCTCAATGTACAAGTACATCTCCGCTCCATGTACAAGTACCTCTCCGCTCAATGTACAAGTACCTCTCCGCTCAATGTACAAGTACATCTCCGCTCCATGTACCAGTACCTCTCCGCACAATGTACAAGTACATCTGCGCTCCATGTAGGGCTGGGTATCGTTCAAAATTTTTCGATATCGATACCGTTTCGATACTTGGATTTCGATACCGGTTCCTGAACGATACTTTTTTCGATACCAATTTTTAGAAAAATCCATTTTAACAAAAATAAAACTGCATTACACATTGAAATTATTTTACAAATCTTTAGTTTCCCCCCATCTTAAGTTTTACAGCAGAAAAAAATAAAACCTACTGTATTTAACATAACTTTAAGTTCTCTAAACGTATTGCCGTCCCTACAAAAAATATTGGAGTACTACAAAGGAAAGAAATGTAGCTAAAACAAATAAATCAGTGGAATAGTTTTCAGTGCAAAACAGAGAGTTGCAAATCAGGGTTTAATGCTCACTGATGCAACAGAACTCTATTCTTGTACAAACTGATGAGATGGCTCCACTTCATGCATGGAAGACTAGTTGAGCATTGACTAGCCTATCAATATAGCCTTATATGCCACAAAGTGAATCGCATTTATATTCAACAAACTATCATGACATCAGCGTTTGTTAACGAGTTGCTAAAAATACATGGGCGATAACTGCCCGCTTGCACATAACGCTAATTAATTAAACATTAACGCTAGCGTTGCAGATCAGTGTGCTCACTGCTGCAACAGAACGTCATTCTTGTCAAATCTGACGAGACAGCTCAACTTCACTGACTAGCCAATCAATATAAATGAATCGCATTTACATTCAACAAACTATCATGACATCAGCGTTTGTTAACGAGTTGCTAAAAATACACAATGCCCGCTTGCGCATAACGTTACGGCGGCAATTAATTAAACGATCTAATGCTACAACTCACAGCCAGATGCATGGATTTGTCAGACTGAGGGATCTGATAACCGCTAACTTGCGGTAAGCTGAGCTGACCCACCTCTCAATTATTTCTCTTGTCTGTGGAAACCAGTCCGTGTTGTTTCTGTTTCTTTTCCTGCTTTTCATCATCTTCGCCATATGGTAATCCAGGATAGGAGTAGCTTGAGTGGCTAACTTCTTGTATACTATCCGCACCGCACGCCTGGCTCACAGTCACAACAAACACACCGGCTAAAGTGGGCGTAACGTTTCCTGCATGCCTCTACATGACAGCCAATCACCAGCCGTATTAGAGCGCGGCGTGCAAGCATGTCGCATGCTTATAGGCTCAATGACGCTGTTTTGTTTTGGTATCGAAAATTGGTATCAATTGACAAGGGAGGCTTCGATACCCCTTAGTATCGATGTTTCCATTTCGGTGCCAAGTAAGTATCGAAACTCGATACCCAGCCCTAGCTCCATGTACAAGTACCTCTCCGCTCAATGTACAAGTACCTCTCCGCTCAATGTACAAGTACCTCTCCGCTCCATGTACAAGTACCTCTCCGCTCCATGTACAAGTACCTCTCCGCTCCATGTACAAGTACCTCTCCGCTCCATGTACAAGTACATCTCTGCTCCATGTACAAGTACCTCTCCGCTCAATGTACAAGTACATCTCCGCTCCATGTACAAGTACCTCTCCGCTCCATGTACAAGTACATCTCCGCTCCATGTACAAGTACCTCTCCGCTCCATGTACAAGTACCTCTCCGCTCAATGTACAAGTACATCTCCGCTCCATGTACAAGTACCTCTCCGCTCCATGTACAAGTACATCTCCGCTCCATGTACAAGTACCTCTCCGCTCAATGTACAAGTACATCTCCGCTCCATGTACAAGTACATCTCCACTCCATGTACAAGTACCTCTCCGCTCAATGTACAAGTACATCTCCGCTCCATGTACCAGTACCTCTCCGCTCAATGTACAAGTACATCTCCACTCCATGTACAAGTACCTCTCCGCTCAATGTACAAGTACATCTCCGCTCCATGTACCAGTACCTCTCCGCTCAATGTACAAGTACATCTCCACTCCATGTACAAGTACCTCTCCGCTCAATGTACAAGTACATCTCCGCTCCATGTACCAGTACCTCTCCGCTCAATGTACAAGTACATCTCCGCTCCATGTACAAGTACCTCTCCGCTCAATGTACAAGTACCTCTCCGCTCAATGTACAAGTACATCTCCGCTCCATGTACCAGTACCTCTCCGCACAATGTACAAGTACATCTGCGCTCCATGTAGGGCTGGGTATCGTTCAAAATTTTTCGATATCGATACCGTTTCGATACTTGGATTTCGATACCGGTTCCTGAACGATACTTTTTTCGATACCAATTTTTAGAAAAATCCATTTTAACAAAAATAAAACTGCATTACACATTGAAATTATTTTACAAATCTTTAGTTTCCCCCCATCTTAAGTTTTACAGCAGAAAAAAATAAAACCTACTGTATTTAACATAACTTTAAGTTCTCTAAACGTATTGCCGTCCCTACAAAAAATATTGGAGTACTACAAAGGAAAGAAATGTAGCTAAAACAAATAAATCAGTGGAATAGTTTTCAGTGCAAAACAGAGAGTTGCAAATCAGGGTTTAATGCTCACTGATGCAACAGAACTCTATTCTTGTACAAACTGATGAGATGGCTCCACTTCATGCATGGAAGACTAGTTGAGCATTGACTAGCCTATCAATATAGCCTTATATGCCACAAAGTGAATCGCATTTATATTCAACAAACTATCATGACATCAGCGTTTGTTAACGAGTTGCTAAAAATACATGGGCGATAACTGCCCGCTTGCACATAACGCTAATTAATTAAACATTAACGCTAGCGTTGCAGATCAGTGTGCTCACTGCTGCAACAGAACGTCATTCTTGTCAAATCTGACGAGACAGCTCAACTTCACTGACTAGCCAATCAATATAAATGAATCGCATTTACATTCAACAAACTATCATGACATCAGCGTTTGTTAACGAGTTGCTAAAAATACACAATGCCCGCTTGCGCATAACGTTACGGCGGCAATTAATTAAACGATCTAATGCTACAACTCACAGCCAGATGCATGGATTTGTCAGACTGAGGGATCTGATAACCGCTAACTTGCGGTAAGCTGAGCTGACCCACCTCTCAATTATTTCTCTTGTCTGTGGAAACCAGTCCGTGTTGTTTCTGTTTCTTTTCCTGCTTTTCATCATCTTCGCCATATGGTAATCCAGGATAGGAGTAGCTTGAGTGGCTAACTTCTTGTATACTATCCGCACCGCACGCCTGGCTCACAGTCACAACAAACACACCGGCTAAAGTGGGCGTAACGTTTCCTGCATGCCTCTACATGACAGCCAATCACCAGCCGTATTAGAGCGCGGCGTGCAAGCATGTCGCATGCTTATAGGCTCAATGACGCTGTTTTGTTTTGGTATCGAAAATTGGTATCAATTGACAAGGGAGGCTTCGATACCCCTTAGTATCGATGTTTCCATTTCGGTGCCAAGTAAGTATCGAAACTCGATACCCAGCCCTAGCTCCATGTACAAGTACCTCTCCGCTCAATGTACAAGTACCTCTCCGCTCAATGTACAAGTACCTCTCCGCTCCATGTACAAGTACCTCTCCGCTCCATGTACAAGTACCTCTCCGCTCCATGTACAAGTACCTCTCCGCTCCATGTACAAGTACATCTCTGCTCCATGTACAAGTACCTCTCCGCTCAATGTACAAGTACATCTCCGCTCCATGTACAAGTACCTCTCCGCTCCATGTACAAGTACATCTCCGCTCCATGTACAAGTACCTCTCCGCTCCATGTACAAGTACCTCTCCGCTCAATGTACAAGTACATCTCCGCTCCATGTACAAGTACCTCTCCGCTCCATGTACAAGTACATCTCCGCTCCATGTACAAGTACCTCTCCGCTCCATGTACAAGTACATCTCCGCTCAATGTACAAGTACCTCTCCGCTCAATGTACAAGTACCTCTCCGCTCCATGTACAAGTACCTCTCCGCTCCATGTACAAGTACCTCTCCGCTCCATGTACAAGTACCTGTCCGCTCCATGTACAAGTACATCTCTGCTCCATGTACAAGTACCTCTCCGCTCAATGTACAAGTACATCTCCGCTCCATGTACAAGTACCTCTCCGCTCCATGTACAAGTACATCTCCGCTCCATGTACAAGTACCTCTCCGCTCCATGTACAAGTACCTCTCCGCTCAATGTACAAGTACATCTCCGCTCCATGTACAAGTACCTCTCCGCTCAATGTACAAGTACATCTCCGCTCCATGTACCAGTACCTCTCCGCTCAATGTACAAGTACCTCTCCGCTCAATGTACAAGTACATCTCCGCTCCATGTACAAGTACGTCTCCGCTCAATGTATAAGTACCTCTCCGCTCCATGTACAAGTACCTCTCCGCTCAATGTACAAGTACATCTCCGCTCCATGTACAAGTACATCTCCGCTCCATGTACAAGTACCTCTCCGCTCCATGTACAAGTACCTCTCCGCTCCATGTACAAGTACATCTCCGCTCCATGTACAAGTACCTCTCCGCTCAATGTACAAGTACATCTCCGCTCCATGTACAAGTACATCTCCACTCCATGTACAAGTACCTCTCCGCTCAATGTACAAGTACATCTCCGCTCCATGTACCAGTACCTCTCCGCTCAATGTACAAGTACATCTCCACTCCATGTACAAGTACCTCTCCGCTCAATGTACAAGTACATCTCCGCTCCATGTACCAGTACCTCTCCGCTCAATGTACAAGTACATCTCCACTCCATGTACAAGTACCTCTCCGCTCAATGTACAAGTACATCTCCGCTCCATGTACCAGTACCTCTCCGCTCAATGTACAAGTACATCTCCGCTCCATGTACAAGTACCTCTCCGCTCAATGTACAAGTACCTCTCCGCTCAATGTACAAGTACATCTCCGCTCCATGTACCAGTACCTCTCCGCTCAATGTACAAGTACATCTGCGCTCCATGTAGGGCTGGGTATCGTTCAAAATTTTTCGATATCGATACCGTTTCGATACTTGGATTTCGATACCGGTTCCTGAACGATACTTTTTTCGATACCAATTTTTAGAAAAATCCATTTTAACAAAAATAAAACTGCATTACACATTGAAATTATTTTACAAATCTTTAGTTTCCCCCCATCTTAAGTTTTACAGCAGAAAAAAATAAAACCTACTGTATTTAACATAACTTTAAGTTCTCTAAACGTATTGCCGTCCCTACAAAAAATATTGGAGTACTACAAAGGAAAGAAATGTAGCTAAAACAAATAAATCAGTGGAATAGTTTTCAGTGCAAAACAGAGAGTTGCAAATCAGGGTTTAATGCTCACTGATGCAACAGAACTCTATTCTTGTACAAACTGATGAGATGGCTCCACTTCATGCATGGAAGACTAGTTGAGCATTGACTAGCCTATCAATATAGCCTTATATGCCACAAAGTGAATCGCATTTATATTCAACAAACTATCATGACATCAGCGTTTGTTAACGAGTTGCTAAAAATACATGGGCGATAACTGCCCGCTTGCACATAACGCTAATTAATTAAACATTAACGCTAGCGTTGCAGATCAGTGTGCTCACTGCTGCAACAGAACGTCATTCTTGTCAAATCTGACGAGACAGCTCAACTTCACTGACTAGCCAATCAATATAAATGAATCGCATTTACATTCAACAAACTATCATGACATCAGCGTTTGTTAACGAGTTGCTAAAAATACACAATGCCCGCTTGCGCATAACGTTACGGCGGCAATTAATTAAACGATCTAATGCTACAACTCACAGCCAGATGCATGGATTTGTCAGACTGAGGGATCTGATAACCGCTAACTTGCGGTAAGCTGAGCTGACCCACCTCTCAATTATTTCTCTTGTCTGTGGAAACCAGTCCGTGTTGTTTCTGTTTCTTTTCCTGCTTTTCATCATCTTCGCCATATGGTAATCCAGGATAGGAGTAGCTTGAGTGGCTAACTTCTTGTATACTATCCGCACCGCACGCCTGGCTCACAGTCACAACAAACACACCGGCTAAAGTGGGCGTAACGTTTCCTGCATGCCTCTACATGACAGCCAATCACCAGCCGTATTAGAGCGCGGCGTGCAAGCATGTCGCATGCTTATAGGCTCAATGACGCTGTTTTGTTTTGGTATCGAAAATTGGTATCGATTGACAAGGGAGGCTTCGATACCCCTTAGTATCGATGTTTCCATTCCGGTGCCAAGTAAGTATCGAAACTCGATACCCAGCCCTAGCTCCATGTACAAGTACCTCTCCGCTCAATGTACAAGTACCTCTCCGCTCAATGTACAAGTACCTCTCCGCTCCATGTACAAGTACCTCTCCGCTCCATGTACAAGTACCTCTCCGCTCCATGTACAAGTACCTCTCCGCTCCATGTACAAGTACATCTCTGCTCCATGTACAAGTACCTCTCCGCTCAATGTACAAGTACATCTCCGCTCCATGTACAAGTACCTCTCCGCTCCATGTACAAGTACATCTCCGCTCCATGTACAAGTACCTCTCCGCTCCATGTACAAGTACCTCTCCGCTCAATGTACAAGTACATCTCCGCTCCATGTACAAGTACCTCTCCGCTCAATGTACAAGTACATCTCCGCTCCATGTACCAGTACCTCTCCGCTCAATGTACAAGTACCTCTCCGCTCAATGTACAAGTACATCTCCGCTCCATGTACAAGTACGTCTCCGCTCAATGTATAAGTACCTCTCCGCTCCATGTACAAGTACCTCTCCGCTCAATGTACAAGTACATCTCCGCTCCATGTACAAGTACATCTCTGCTCCATGTACAAGTACCTCTCCGCTCCATGTACAAGTACCTCTCCGCTCCATGTACAAGTACATCTCCGCTCCATGTACAAGTACCTCTCCGCTCCATGTACAAGTACATCTCCGCTCAATGTACAAGTACCTCTCCGCTCAATGTACAAGTACCTCTCCGCTCCATGTACAAGTACCTCTCCGCTCCATGTACAAGTACCTCTCCGCTCCATGTACAAGTACCTGTCCGCTCCATGTACAAGTACATCTCTGCTCCATGTACAAGTACCTCTCCGCTCAATGTACAAGTACATCTCCGCTCCATGTACAAGTACCTCTCCGCTCCATGTACAAGTACATCTCCGCTCCATGTACAAGTACCTCTCCGCTCCATGTACAAGTACCTCTCCGCTCAATGTACAAGTACATCTCCGCTCCATGTACAAGTACCTCTCCGCTCAATGTACAAGTACATCTCCGCTCCATGTACCAGTACCTCTCCGCTCAATGTACAAGTACCTCTCCGCTCAATGTACAAGTACATCTCCGCTCCATGTACAAGTACGTCTCCGCTCAATGTATAAGTACCTCTCCGCTCCATGTACAAGTACCTCTCCGCTCAATGTACAAGTACATCTCCGCTCCATGTACAAGTACATCTCCGCTCCATGTACAAGTACCTCTCCGCTCCATGTACAAGTACCTCTCCGCTCCATGTACAAGTACATCTCCGCTCCATGTACAAGTACCTCTCCGCTCAATGTACAAGTACATCTCCGCTCCATGTACAAGTACATCTCCACTCCATGTACAAGTACCTCTCCGCTCAATGTACAAGTACATCTCCGCTCCATGTACCAGTACCTCTCCGCTCAATGTACAAGTACATCTCCACTCCATGTACAAGTACCTCTCCGCTCAATGTACAAGTACATCTCCGCTCCATGTACCAGTACCTCTCCGCTCAATGTACAAGTACATCTCCACTCCATGTACAAGTACCTCTCCGCTCAATGTACAAGTACATCTCCGCTCCATGTACCAGTACCTCTCCGCTCAATGTACAAGTACATCTCCGCTCCATGTACAAGTACCTCTCCGCTCAATGTACAAGTACCTCTCCGCTCAATGTACAAGTACATCTCCGCTCCATGTACCAGTACCTCTCCGCTCAATGTACAAGTACATCTGCGCTCCATGTAGGGCTGGGTATCGTTCAAAATTTTTCGATATCGATACCGTTTCGATACTTGGATTTCGATACCGGTTCCTGAACGATACTTTTTTCGATACCAATTTTTAGAAAAATCCATTTTAACAAAAATAAAACTGCATTACACATTGAAATTATTTTACAAATCTTTAGTTTCCCCCCATCTTAAGTTTTACAGCAGAAAAAAATAAAACCTACTGTATTTAACATAACTTTAAGTTCTCTAAACGTATTGCCGTCCCTACAAAAAATATTGGAGTACTACAAAGGAAAGAAATGTAGCTAAAACAAATAAATCAGTGGAATAGTTTTCAGTGCAAAACAGAGAGTTGCAAATCAGGGTTTAATGCTCACTGATGCAACAGAACTCTATTCTTGTACAAACTGATGAGATGGCTCCACTTCATGCATGGAAGACTAGTTGAGCATTGACTAGCCTATCAATATAGCCTTATATGCCACAAAGTGAATCGCATTTATATTCAACAAACTATCATGACATCAGCGTTTGTTAACGAGTTGCTAAAAATACATGGGCGATAACTGCCCGCTTGCACATAACGCTAATTAATTAAACATTAACGCTAGCGTTGCAGATCAGTGTGCTCACTGCTGCAACAGAACGTCATTCTTGTCAAATCTGACGAGACAGCTCAACTTCACTGACTAGCCAATCAATATAAATGAATCGCATTTACATTCAACAAACTATCATGACATCAGCGTTTGTTAACGAGTTGCTAAAAATACACAATGCCCGCTTGCGCATAACGTTACGGCGGCAATTAATTAAACGATCTAATGCTACAACTCACAGCCAGATGCATGGATTTGTCAGACTGAGGGATCTGATAACCGCTAACTTGCGGTAAGCTGAGCTGACCCACCTCTCAATTATTTCTCTTGTCTGTGGAAACCAGTCCGTGTTGTTTCTGTTTCTTTTCCTGCTTTTCATCATCTTCGCCATATGGTAATCCAGGATAGGAGTAGCTTGAGTGGCTAACTTCTTGTATACTATCCGCACCGCACGCCTGGCTCACAGTCACAACAAACACACCGGCTAAAGTGGGCGTAACGTTTCCTGCATGCCTCTACATGACAGCCAATCACCAGCCGTATTAGAGCGCGGCGTGCAAGCATGTCGCATGCTTATAGGCTCAATGACGCTGTTTTGTTTTGGTATCGAAAATTGGTATCGATTGACAAGGGAGGCTTCGATACCCCTTAGTATCGATGTTTCCATTCCGGTGCCAAGTAAGTATCGAAACTCGATACCCAGCCCTAGCTCCATGTACAAGTACCTCTCCGCTCAATGTACAAGTACCTCTCCGCTCAATGTACAAGTACCTCTCCGCTCCATGTACAAGTACCTCTCCGCTCCATGTACAAGTACCTCTCCGCTCCATGTACAAGTACCTCTCCGCTCCATGTACAAGTACATCTCTGCTCCATGTACAAGTACCTCTCCGCTCAATGTACAAGTACATCTCCGCTCCATGTACAAGTACCTCTCCGCTCCATGTACAAGTACATCTCCGCTCCATGTACAAGTACCTCTCCGCTCCATGTACAAGTACCTCTCCGCTCAATGTACAAGTACATCTCCGCTCCATGTACAAGTACCTCTCCGCTCAATGTACAAGTACATCTCCGCTCCATGTACCAGTACCTCTCCGCTCAATGTACAAGTACCTCTCCGCTCAATGTACAAGTACATCTCCGCTCCATGTACAAGTACGTCTCCGCTCAATGTATAAGTACCTCTCCGCTCCATGTACAAGTACCTCTCCGCTCAATGTACAAGTACATCTCCGCTCCATGTACAAGTACATCTCTGCTCCATGTACAAGTACCTCTCCGCTCCATGTACAAGTACCTCTCCGCTCCATGTACAAGTACATCTCCGCTCCATGTACAAGTACCTCTCCGCTCAATGTACAAGTACATCTCCGCTCCATGTACAAGTACATCTCCACTCCATGTACAAGTACCTCTCCGCTCAATGTACAAGTACATCTCCGCTCCATGTACCAGTACCTCTCCGCTCAATGTACAAGTACATCTCCACTCCATGTACAAGTACCTCTCCGCTCAATGTACAAGTACATCTCCGCTCCATGTACCAGTACCTCTCCGCTCAATGTACAAGTACATCTCCACTCCATGTACAAGTACCTCTCCGCTCAATGTACAAGTACATCTCCGCTCCATGTACCAGTACCTCTCCGCTCAATGTACAAGTACATCTCCGCTCCATGTACAAGTACCTCTCCGCTCAATGTACAAGTACCTCTCCGCTCAATGTACAAGTACATCTCCGCTCCATGTACCAGTACCTCTCCGCTCAATGTACAAGTACATCTGCGCTCCATGTAGGGCTGGGTATCGTTCAAAATTTTTCGATATCGATACCGTTTCGATACTTGGATTTCGATACCGGTTCCTGAACGATACTTTTTTCGATACCAATTTTTAGAAAAATCCATTTTAACAAAAATAAAACTGCATTACACATTGAAATTATTTTACAAATCTTTAGTTTCCCCCCATCTTAAGTTTTACAGCAGAAAAAAATAAAACCTACTGTATTTAACATAACTTTAAGTTCTCTAAACGTATTGCCGTCCCTACAAAAAATATTGGAGTACTACAAAGGAAAGAAATGTAGCTAAAACAAATAAATCAGTGGAATAGTTTTCAGTGCAAAACAGAGAGTTGCAAATCAGGGTTTAATGCTCACTGATGCAACAGAACTCTATTCTTGTACAAACTGATGAGATGGCTCCACTTCATGCATGGAAGACTAGTTGAGCATTGACTAGCCTATCAATATAGCCTTATATGCCACAAAGTGAATCGCATTTATATTCAACAAACTATCATGACATCAGCGTTTGTTAACGAGTTGCTAAAAATACATGGGCGATAACTGCCCGCTTGCACATAACGCTAATTAATTAAACATTAACGCTAGCGTTGCAGATCAGTGTGCTCACTGCTGCAACAGAACGTCATTCTTGTCAAATCTGACGAGACAGCTCAACTTCACTGACTAGCCAATCAATATAAATGAATCGCATTTACATTCAACAAACTATCATGACATCAGCGTTTGTTAACGAGTTGCTAAAAATACACAATGCCCGCTTGCGCATAACGTTACGGCAGCAATTAATTAAACGATCTAATGCTACAACTCACAGCCAGATGCATGGATTTGTCAGACTGAGGGATCTGATAACCGCTAACTTGCGGTAAGCTGAGCTGACCCACCTCTCAATTATTTCTCTTGTCTGTGGAAACCAGTCCGTGTTGTTTCTGTTTCTTTTCCTGCTTTTCATCATCTTCGCCATATGGTAATCCAGGATAGGAGTAGCTTGAGTGGCTAACTTCTTGTATACTATCCGCACCGCACGCCTGGCTCACAGTCACAACAAACACACCGGCTAAAGTGGGCGTAACGTTTCCTGCATGCCTCTACATGACAGCCAATCACCAGCCGTATTAGAGCGCGGCGTGCAAGCATGTCGCATGCTTATAGGCTCAATGACGCTGTTTTGTTTTGGTATCGAAAATTGGTATCGATTGACAAGGGAGGCTTCGATACCCCTTAGTATCGATGTTTCCATTTCGGTGCCAAGTAAGTATCGAAACTCGATACCCAGCCCTAGCTCCATGTACAAGTACCTCTCCGCTCAATGTACAAGTACCTCTCCGCTCAATGTACAAGTACCTCTCCGCTCCATGTACAAGTACCTCTCCGCTCCATGTACAAGTACCTCTCCGCTCCATGTACAAGTACCTCTCCGCTCCATGTACAAGTACATCTCTGCTCCATGTACAAGTACCTCTCCGCTCAATGTACAAGTACATCTCCGCTCCATGTACAAGTACCTCTCCGCTCCATGTACAAGTACATCTCCGCTCCATGTACAAGTACCTCTCCGCTCCATGTACAAGTACCTCTCCGCTCAATGTACAAGTACATCTCCGCTCCATGTACAAGTACCTCTCCGCTCCATGTACAAGTACATCTCCGCTCCATGTACAAGTACCTCTCCGCTCAATGTACAAGTACATCTCCGCTCCATGTACAAGTACATCTCCACTCCATGTACAAGTACCTCTCCGCTCAATGTACAAGTACATCTCCGCTCCATGTACCAGTACCTCTCCGCTCAATGTACAAGTACATCTCCACTCCATGTACAAGTACCTCTCCGCTCAATGTACAAGTACATCTCCGCTCCATGTACCAGTACCTCTCCGCTCAATGTACAAGTACATCTCCACTCCATGTACAAGTACCTCTCCGCTCAATGTACAAGTACATCTCCGCTCCATGTACCAGTACCTCTCCGCTCAATGTACAAGTACATCTCCGCTCCATGTACAAGTACCTCTCCGCTCAATGTACAAGTACCTCTCCGCTCAATGTACAAGTACATCTCCGCTCCATGTACCAGTACCTCTCCGCTCAATGTACAAGTACATCTGCGCTCCATGTAGGGCTGGGTATCGTTCAAAATTTTTCGATATCGATACCGTTTCGATACTTGGATTTCGATACCGGTTCCTGAACGATACTTTTTTCGATACCAATTTTTAGAAAAATCCATTTTAACAAAAATAAAACTGCATTACACATTGAAATTATTTTACAAATCTTTAGTTTCCCCCCATCTTAAGTTTTACAGCAGAAAAAAATAAAACCTACTGTATTTAACATAACTTTAAGTTCTCTAAACGTATTGCCGTCCCTACAAAAAATATTGGAGTACTACAAAGGAAAGAAATGTAGCTAAAACAAATAAATCAGTGGAATAGTTTTCAGTGCAAAACAGAGAGTTGCAAATCAGGGTTTAATGCTCACTGATGCAACAGAACTCTATTCTTGTACAAACTGATGAGATGGCTCCACTTCATGCATGGAAGACTAGTTGAGCATTGACTAGCCTATCAATATAGCCTTATATGCCACAAAGTGAATCGCATTTATATTCAACAAACTATCATGACATCAGCGTTTGTTAACGAGTTGCTAAAAATACATGGGCGATAACTGCCCGCTTGCACATAACGCTAATTAATTAAACATTAACGCTAGCGTTGCAGATCAGTGTGCTCACTGCTGCAACAGAACGTCATTCTTGTCAAATCTGATGAGACAGCTCAACTTCACTGACTAGCCAATCAATATAAATGAATCGCATTTACATTCAACAAACTATCATGACATCAGCGTTTGTTAACGAGTTGCTAAAAATACACAATGCCCGCTTGCGCATAACGTTACGGCGGCAATTAATTAAACGATCTAATGCTACAACTCACAGCCAGATGCATGGATTTGTCAGACTGAGGGATCTGATAACCGCTAACTTGCGGTAAGCTGAGCTGACCCACCTCTCAATTATTTCTCTTGTCTGTGGAAACCAGTCCGTGTTGTTTCTGTTTCTTTTCCTGCTTTTCATCATCTTCGCCATATGGTAATCCAGGATAGGAGTAGCTTGAGTGGCTAACTTCTTGTATACTATCCGCACCGCACGCCTGGCTCACAGTCACAACAAACACACCGGCTAAAGTGGGCGTAACGTTTCCTGCATGCCTCTACATGACAGCCAATCACCAGCCGTATTAGAGCGCGGCGTGCAAGCATGTCGCATGCTTATAGGCTCAATGACGCTGTTTTGTTTTGGTATCGAAAATTGGTATCGATTGACAAGGGAGGCTTCGATACCCCTTAGTATCGATGTTTCCATTTCGGTGCCAAGTAAGTATCGAAACTCGATACCCAGCCCTAGCTCCATGTACAAGTACCTCTCCGCTCAATGTACAAGTACCTCTCCGCTCAATGTACAAGTACCTCTCCGCTCCATGTACAAGTACCTCTCCGCTCCATGTACAAGTACCTCTCCGCTCCATGTACAAGTACATCTCTGCTCCATGTACAAGTACCTCTCCGCTCAATGTACAAGTACATCTCCGCTCCATGTACAAGTACCTCTCCGCTCCATGTACAAGTACATCTCCGCTCCATGTACAAGTACCTCTCCGCTCCATGTACAAGTACCTCTCCGCTCAATGTACAAGTACATCTCCGCTCCATGTACAAGTACCTCTCCGCTCCATGTACAAGTACCTCTCCGCTCCATGTACAAGTACATCTCCGCTCAATGTACAAGTACATCTCCGCTCCATGTACAAGTACCTCTCCGCTCAATGTACAAGTACATCTGCGCTCCATGTACAAGTACCTCTCCGCTCAATGTACAAGTACCTCTCCGCTCCATGTACAAGTACCTCTCCGCTCCATGTACAAGTACCTCTCCGCTCAATGTACAAGTACCTCTCCGCTCCATGTACAAGTACCTCTCCGCTCAATGTACAAGTACCTCTCCGCTCCATGTACAAGTACATCTCCGCTCAATGTACAAGTACCTCTCCGCTCCATGTACAAGTACCTCTCCGCTCAATGTACAAGTACATCTGCGCTCCATGTACAAGTACCTCTCCGCTCAATGTACAAGTACCTCTCTGCTCAATGTACAAGTACATCTCCGCTCCATGTACAAGTACCTCTCCGCTCAATGTACAAGTACCTCTCCGCTCCATGTACAAGTACCTCTCCGCTCAATGTACAAGTACATCTGCGCTCCATGTACAAGTACCTCTCCGCTCAATGTACAAGTACCTCTCCGCTCCATGTACAAGTACCTCTCCGCTCAATGTACAAGTACATCTGCGCTCCATGTACAAGTACCTCTCCGCTCAATGTACAAGTACCTCTCCGCTCAATGTACAAGTACCTCTCCGCTCAATGTACAAGTACCTCTCCGCTCCATGTACAAGTACCTCTCCGCTCCATGTACAAGTACATCTCTGCTCCATGTACAAGTACCTCTCCGCTCAATGTACAAGTACATCTCTGCTCCATGTACAAGTACCTCTCCGCTCCATGTACAAGTACCTCTCCGCTCCATGTACAAGTACCTCTCCGCTCAATGTACAAGTACATCTGCGCTCCATGTACAAGTACCTCTCCGCTCAATGTACAAGTACATCTCCGCTCCATGTACAAGTACCTCTCCGCTCCATGTACAAGTACATCTCCGCTCCATGTACAAGTACCTCTCCGCTCAATGTACAAGTACATCTCCGCTCCATGTACAAGTACATCTCCACTCCATGTACAAGTACCTCTCCGCTCAATGTACAAGTACATCTCCGCTCCATGTACCAGTACCTCTCCGCTCAATGTACAAGTACATCTCCACTCCATGTACAAGTACCTCTCCGCTCAATGTACAAGTACATCTCCGCTCCATGTACCAGTACCTCTCCGCTCAATGTACAAGTACATCTCCACTCCATGTACAAGTACCTCTCCGCTCAATGTACAAGTACATCTCCGCTCCATGTACAAGTACCTCTCCGCTCAATGTACAAGTACATCTCTGCTCCATGTACAAGTACCTCTCCGCTCCATGTACAAGTACCTCTCCGCTCCATGTACAAGTACCTCTCCGCTCAATGTACAAGTACATCTGCGCTCCATGTACAAGTACCTCTCCGCTCAATGTACAAGTACATCTCCGCTCCATGTACAAGTACCTCTCCGCTCCATGTACAAGTACATCTCCGCTCCATGTACAAGTACCTCTCCGCTCAATGTACAAGTACATCTCCGCTCCATGTACAAGTACATCTCCACTCCATGTACAAGTACCTCTCCGCTCAATGTACAAGTACATCTCCGCTCCATGTACCAGTACCTCTCCGCTCAATGTACAAGTACATCTCCACTCCATGTACAAGTACCTCTCCGCTCAATGTACAAGTACATCTCCGCTCCATGTACCAGTACCTCTCCGCTCAATGTACAAGTACATCTCCACTCCATGTACAAGTACCTCTCCGCTCAATGTACAAGTACATCTCCGCTCCATGTACAAGTACCTCTCCGCTCAATGTACAAGTACCTCTCCGCTCCATGTACAAGTACCTCTCCGCTCAATGTACAAGTACCTCTCCGCTCAATGTACAAGTACATCTCCGCTCCATGTACCAGTACCTCTCCGCTCAATGTACAAGTACATCTGCGCTCCATGTAGGGCTGGGTATCGTTCAAAATTTTTCGATATCGATACCGTTTCGATACTTGGATTTCGATACCGGTTCCTGAACGATACTTTTTTCGATACCAATTTTTAGAAAAATCCATTTTAACAAAAATAAAACTGCATTACACATTGAAATTATTTTACAAATCTTTAGTTTCCCCCCATCTTAAGTTTTACAGCAGAAAAAAATAAAACCTACTGTATTTAACATAACTTTAAGTTCTCTAAACATATTGCCGTCCCTACAAAAAATATTGGAGTACTACAAAGGAAAGAAATGTAGCTAAAACAAATAAATCAGTGGAATAGTTTTCAGTGCAAAACAGAGAGTTGCAAATCAGGGTTTAATGCTCACTGATGCAACAGAACTCTATTCTTGTACAAACTGATGAGATGGCTCCACTTCATGCATGGAAGACTAGTTGAGCATTGACTAGCCTATCAATATAGCCTTATATGCCACAAAGTGAATCGCATTTATATTCAACAAACTATCATGACATCAGCGTTTGTTAACGAGTTGCTAAAAATACATGGGCGATAACTGCCCGCTTGCACATAACGCTAATTAATTAAACATTAACGCTAGCGTTGCAGATCAGTGTGCTCACTGCTGCAACAGAACGTCATTCTTGTCAAATCTGATGAGACAGCTCAACTTCACTGACTAGCCAATCAATATAAATGAATCGCATTTACATTCAACAAACTATCATGACATCAGCGTTTGTTAACGAGTTGCTAAAAATACACAATGCCCGCTTGCGCATAACGTTACGGCGGCAATTAATTAAACGATCTAATGCTACAACTCACAGCCAGATGCATGGATTTGTCAGACTGAGGGATCTGATAACCGCTAACTTGCGGTAAGCTGAGCTGACCCACCTCTCAATTATTTCTCTTGTCTGTGGAAACCAGTCCGTGTTGTTTCTGTTTCTTTTCCTGCTTTTCATCATCTTCGCCATATGGTAATCCAGGATAGGAGTAGCTTGAGTGGCTAACTTCTTGTATACTATCCGCACCGCACGCCTGGCTCACAGTCACAACAAACACACCGGCTAAAGTGGGCGTAACGTTTCCTGCATGCCTCTACATGACAGCCAATCACCAGCCGTATTAGAGCGCGGCGTGCAAGCATGTCGCATGCTTATAGGCTCAATGACGCTGTTTTGTTTTGGTATCGAAAATTGGTATCGATTGACAAGGGAGGCTTCGATACCCCTTAGTATCGATGTTTCCATTTCGGTGCCAAGTAAGTATCGAAACTCGATACCCAGCCCTAGCTCCATGTACAAGTACCTCTCCGCTCAATGTACAAGTACCTCTCCGCTCAATGTACAAGTACCTCTCCGCTCCATGTACAAGTACCTCTCCGCTCCATGTACAAGTACCTCTCCGCTCCATGTACAAGTACCTCTCCGCTCCATGTACAAGTACATCTCTGCTCCATGTACAAGTACCTCTCCGCTCAATGTACAAGTACATCTCCGCTCCATGTACAAGTACCTCTCCGCTCCATGTACAAGTACATCTCCGCTCCATGTACAAGTACCTCTCCGCTCCATGTACAAGTACCTCTCCGCTCAATGTACAAGTACATCTCCGCTCCATGTACAAGTACCTCTCCGCTCCATGTACAAGTACCTCTCCGCTCCATGTACAAGTACATCTCCGCTCAATGTACAAGTACATCTCCGCTCCATGTACAAGTACCTCTCCGCTCAATGTACAAGTACATCTGCGCTCCATGTACAAGTACCTCTCCGCTCAATGTACAAGTACCTCTTCGCTCCATGTACAAGTACCTCTCCGCTCCATGTACAAGTACCTCTCCGCTCAATGTACAAGTACCTCTCCGCTCCATGTACAAGTACCTCTCCGCTCAATGTACAAGTACCTCTCCGCTCCATGTACAAGTACATCTCCGCTCAATGTACAAGTACCTCTCCGCTCCATGTACAAGTACCTCTCCGCTCAATGTACAAGTACATCTGCGCTCCATGTACAAGTACCTCTCCGCTCAATGTACAAGTACCTCTCCGCTCAATGTACAAGTACATCTCCGCTCCATGTACAAGTACCTCTCCGCTCAATGTACAAGTACCTCTCCGCTCCATGTACAAGTACCTCTCCGCTCAATGTACAAGTACATCTGCGCTCCATGTACAAGTACCTCTCCGCTCAATGTACAAGTACCTCTCCGCTCCATGTACAAGTACCTCTCCGCTCAATGTACAAGTACATCTGCGCTCCATGTACAAGTACCTCTCCGCTCAATGTACAAGTACCTCTCCGCTCAATGTACAAGTACCTCTCCGCTCAATGTACAAGTACCTCTCCGCTCCATGTACAAGTACCTCTCCGCTCCATGTACAAGTACATCTCTGCTCCATGTACAAGTACCTCTCCGCTCAATGTACAAGTACATCTCTGCTCCATGTACAAGTACCTCTCCGCTCCATGTACAAGTACCTCTCCGCTCCATGTACAAGTACCTCTCCGCTCAATGTACAAGTACATCTGCGCTCCATGTACAAGTACCTCTCCGCTCCATGTACAAGTACCTCTCCGCTCCATGTACAAGTACCTCTCCGCTCCATGTACAAGTACCTCTCCGCTCCATGTACAAGTACCTCTCCGCTCAATGTACAAGTACATCTCCGCTCCATGTACAAGTACCTCTCCGCTCCATGTACAAGTACATCTCCGCTCCATGTACAAGTACCTCTCCGCTCAATGTACAAGTACATCTCCGCTCCATGTACAAGTACATCTCCACTCCATGTACAAGTACCTCTCCGCTCAATGTACAAGTACATCTCCGCTCCATGTACCAGTACCTCTCCGCTCAATGTACAAGTACATCTCCACTCCATGTACAAGTACCTCTCCGCTCAATGTACAAGTACATCTCCGCTCCATGTACCAGTACCTCTCCGCTCAATGTACAAGTACATCTCCACTCCATGTACAAGTACCTCTCCGCTCAATGTACAAGTACATCTCCGCTCCATGTACCAGTACCTCTCCGCTCAATGTACAAGTACATCTCCGCTCCATGTACAAGTACCTCTCCGCTCAATGTACAAGTACCTCTCCGCTCAATGTACAAGTACATCTCCGCTCCATGTACCAGTACCTCTCCGCTCAATGTACAAGTACATCTGCGCTCCATGTAGGGCTGGGTATCGTTCAAAATTTTTCGATATCGATACCGTTTCGATACTTGGATTTCGATACCGGTTCCTGAACGATACTTTTTTCGATACCAATTTTTAGAAAAATCCATTTTAACAAAAATAAAACTGCATTACACATTGAAATTATTTTACAAATCTTTAGTTTCCCCCCATCTTAAGTTTTACAGCAGAAAAAAATAAAACCTACTGTATTTAACATAACTTTAAGTTCTCTAAACGTATTGCCGTCCCTACAAAAAATATTGGAGTACTACAAAGGAAAGAAATGTAGCTAAAACAAATAAATCAGTGGAATAGTTTTCAGTGCAAAACAGAGAGTTGCAAATCAGGGTTTAATGCTCACTGATGCAACAGAACTCTATTCTTGTACAAACTGATGAGATGGCTCCACTTCATGCATGGAAGACTAGTTGAGCATTGACTAGCCTATCAATATAGCCTTATATGCCACAAAGTGAATCGCATTTATATTCAACAAACTATCATGACATCAGCGTTTGTTAACGAGTTGCTAAAAATACATGGGCGATAACTGCCCGCTTGCACATAACGCTAATTAATTAAACATTAACGCTAGCGTTGCAGATCAGTGTGCTCACTGCTGCAACAGAACGTCATTCTTGTCAAATCTGATGAGACAGCTCAACTTCACTGACTAGCCAATCAATATAAATGAATCGCATTTACATTCAACAAACTATCATGACATCAGCGTTTGTTAACGAGTTGCTAAAAATACACAATGCCCGCTTGCGCATAACGTTACGGCGGCAATTAATTAAACGATCTAATGCTACAACTCACAGCCAGATGCATGGATTTGTCAGACTGAGGGATCTGATAACCGCTAACTTGCGGTAAGCTGAGCTGACCCACCTCTCAATTATTTCTCTTGTCTGTGGAAACCAGTCCGTGTTGTTTCTGTTTCTTTTCCTGCTTTTCATCATCTTCGCCATATGGTAATCCAGGATAGGAGTAGCTTGAGTGGCTAACTTCTTGTATACTATCCGCACCGCACGCCTGGCTCACAGTCACAACAAACACACCGGCTAAAGTGGGCGTAACGTTTCCTGCATGCCTCTACATGACAGCCAATCACCAGCCGTATTAGAGCGCGGCGTGCAAGCATGTCGCATGCTTATAGGCTCAATGACGCTGTTTTGTTTTGGTATCGAAAATTGGTATCGATTGACAAGGGAGGCTTCGATACCCCTTAGTATCGATGTTTCCATTTCGGTGCCAAGTAAGTATCGAAACTCGATACCCAGCCCTAGCTCCATGTACAAGTACCTCTCCGCTCAATGTACAAGTACCTCTCCGCTCAATGTACAAGTACCTCTCCGCTCCATGTACAAGTACCTCTCCGCTCCATGTACAAGTACCTCTCCGCTCCATGTACAAGTACCTCTCCGCTCCATGTACAAGTACATCTCTGCTCCATGTACAAGTACCTCTCCGCTCAATGTACAAGTACATCTCCGCTCCATGTACAAGTACCTCTCCGCTCCATGTACAAGTACATCTCCGCTCCATGTACAAGTACCTCTCCGCTCCATGTACAAGTACCTCTCCGCTCAATGTACAAGTACATCTCCGCTCCATGTACAAGTACCTCTCCGCTCCATGTACAAGTACCTCTCCGCTCCATGTACAAGTACATCTCCGCTCAATGTACAAGTACATCTCCGCTCCATGTACAAGTACCTCTCCGCTCAATGTACAAGTACATCTGCGCTCCATGTACAAGTACCTCTCCGCTCAATGTACAAGTACCTCTCCGCTCCATGTACAAGTACCTCTCCGCTCCATGTACAAGTACCTCTCCGCTCAATGTACAAGTACCTCTCCGCTCCATGTACAAGTACCTCTCCGCTCAATGTACAAGTACCTCTCCGCTCCATGTACAAGTACATCTCCGCTCAATGTACAAGTACCTCTCCGCTCCATGTACAAGTACCTCTCCGCTCAATGTACAAGTACATCTGCGCTCCATGTACAAGTACCTCTCCGCTCAATGTACAAGTACCTCTCCGCTCAATGTACAAGTACATCTCCGCTCCATGTACAAGTACCTCTCCGCTCAATGTACAAGTACCTCTCCGCTCCATGTACAAGTACCTCTCCGCTCAATGTACAAGTACATCTGCGCTCCATGTACAAGTACCTCTCCGCTCAATGTACAAGTACCTCTCCGCTCCATGTACAAGTACCTCTCCGCTCAATGTACAAGTACATCTGCGCTCCATGTACAAGTACCTCTCCGCTCAATGTACAAGTACCTCTCCGCTCAATGTACAAGTACCTCTCCGCTCAATGTACAAGTACCTCTCCGCTCCATGTACAAGTACCTCTCCGCTCCATGTACAAGTACATCTCTGCTCCATGTACAAGTACCTCTCCGCTCAATGTACAAGTACATCTCTGCTCCATGTACAAGTACCTCTCCGCTCCATGTACAAGTACCTCTCCGCTCCATGTACAAGTACCTCTCCGCTCAATGTACAAGTACATCTGCGCTCCATGTACAAGTACCTCTCCGCTCCATGTACAAGTACCTCTCCGCTCCATGTACAAGTACCTCTCCGCTCCATGTACAAGTACCTCTCCGCTCCATGTACAAGTACCTCTCCGCTCAATGTACAAGTACATCTCCGCTCCATGTACAAGTACCTCTCCGCTCCATGTACAAGTACATCTCCGCTCCATGTACAAGTACCTCTCCGCTCAATGTACAAGTACATCTCCGCTCCATGTACAAGTACATCTCCACTCCATGTACAAGTACCTCTCCGCTCAATGTACAAGTACATCTCCGCTCCATGTACCAGTACCTCTCCGCTCAATGTACAAGTACATCTCCACTCCATGTACAAGTACCTCTCCGCTCAATGTACAAGTACATCTCCGCTCCATGTACCAGTACCTCTCCGCTCAATGTACAAGTACATCTCCACTCCATGTACAAGTACCTCTCCGCTCAATGTACAAGTACATCTCCGCTCCATGTACCAGTACCTCTCCGCTCAATGTACAAGTACATCTCCGCTCCATGTACAAGTACCTCTCCGCTCAATGTACAAGTACCTCTCCGCTCAATGTACAAGTACATCTCCGCTCCATGTACCAGTACCTCTCCGCTCAATGTACAAGTACATCTGCGCTCCATGTAGGGCTGGGTATCGTTCAAAATTTTTCGATATCGATACCGTTTCGATACTTGGATTTCGATACCGGTTCCTGAACGATACTTTTTTCGATACCAATTTTTAGAAAAATCCATTTTAACAAAAATAAAACTGCATTACACATTGAAATTATTTTACAAATCTTTAGTTTCCCCCCATCTTAAGTTTTACAGCAGAAAAAAATAAAACCTACTGTATTTAACATAACTTTAAGTTCTCTAAACGTATTGCCGTCCCTACAAAAAATATTGGAGTACTACAAAGGAAAGAAATGTAGCTAAAACAAATAAATCAGTGGAATAGTTTTCAGTGCAAAACAGAGAGTTGCAAATCAGGGTTTAATGCTCACTGATGCAACAGAACTCTATTCTTGTACAAACTGATGAGATGGCTCCACTTCATGCATGGAAGACTAGTTGAGCATTGACTAGCCTATCAATATAGCCTTATATGCCACAAAGTGAATCGCATTTATATTCAACAAACTATCATGACATCAGCGTTTGTTAACGAGTTGCTAAAAATACATGGGCGATAACTGCCCGCTTGCACATAACGCTAATTAATTAAACATTAACGCTAGCGTTGCAGATCAGTGTGCTCACTGCTGCAACAGAACGTCATTCTTGTCAAATCTGATGAGACAGCTCAACTTCACTGACTAGCCAATCAATATAAATGAATCGCATTTACATTCAACAAACTATCATGACATCAGCGTTTGTTAACGAGTTGCTAAAAATACACAATGCCCGCTTGCGCATAACGTTACGGCGGCAATTAATTAAACGATCTAATGCTACAACTCACAGCCAGATGCATGGATTTGTCAGACTGAGGGATCTGATAACCGCTAACTTGCGGTAAGCTGAGCTGACCCACCTCTCAATTATTTCTCTTGTCTGTGGAAACCAGTCCGTGTTGTTTCTGTTTCTTTTCCTGCTTTTCATCATCTTCGCCATATGGTAATCCAGGATAGGAGTAGCTTGAGTGGCTAACTTCTTGTATACTATCCGCACCGCACGCCTGGCTCACAGTCACAACAAACACACCGGCTAAAGTGGGCGTAACGTTTCCTGCATGCCTCTACATGACAGCCAATCACCAGCCGTATTAGAGCGCGGCGTGCAAGCATGTCGCATGCTTATAGGCTCAATGACGCTGTTTTGTTTTGGTATCGAAAATTGGTATCGATTGACAAGGGAGGCTTCGATACCCCTTAGTATCGATGTTTCCATTTCGGTGCCAAGTAAGTATCGAAACTCGATACCCAGCCCTAGCTCCATGTACAAGTACCTCTCCGCTCCATGTACAAGTACCTCTCCGCTCCATGTACAAGTACATCTCCGCTCAATGTACAAGTACATCTGCGCTCCATGTACAAGTACCTCTCCGCTCAATGTACAAGTACCTCTCCGCTCCATGTACAAGTACCTCTCCGCTCCATGTACAAGTACCTCTCCGCTCAATGTACAAGTACCTCTCCGCTCCATGTACAAGTACCTCTCCGCTCAATGTACAAGTACCTCTCCGCTCCATGTACAAGTACATCTCCGCTCAATGTACAAGTACCTCTCCGCTCCATGTACAAGTACCTCTCCGCTCAATGTACAAGTACATCTGCGCTCCATGTACAAGTACCTCTCCGCTCAATGTACAAGTACCTCTCCGCTCAATGTACAAGTACATCTCCGCTCCATGTACAAGTACCTCTCCGCTCAATGTACAAGTACCTCTCCGCTCCATGTACAAGTACCTCTCCGCTCAATGTACAAGTACATCTGCGCTCCATGTACAAGTACCTCTCCGCTCAATGTACAAGTACCTCTCCGCTCCATGTACAAGTACCTCTCCGCTCAATGTACAAGTACATCTGCGCTCCATGTACAAGTACCTCTCCGCTCAATGTACAAGTACCTCTCCGCTCAATGTACAAGTACCTCTCCGCTCAATGTACAAGTACCTCTCCGCTCCATGTACAAGTACCTCTCCGCTCCATGTACAAGTACATCTCTGCTCCATGTACAAGTACCTCTCCGCTCAATGTACAAGTACATCTCTGCTCCATGTACAAGTACCTCTCCGCTCCATGTACAAGTACCTCTCCGCTCCATGTACAAGTACCTCTCCGCTCAATGTACAAGTACATCTGCGCTCCATGTACAAGTACTCCGCTCCATGTACAAGTACCTCTCCGCTCCATGTACAAGTACCTCTCCGCTCCATGCTCCTCTCGGAACCTGTGTGGGACATGGATTGCAAATTACAGTAGCTTTCTGATCATTCTGAAACTGAAAAACAGCAACACACTGGCAGCAGCCATGTTTGCTTCGCAGCTGTGATGTCACAAGTGTGCGACAACAAAAGCTCAGCTTCCGAGGCAAAAAATAAAGCATGATTATTATCGGATAATTTATCGGAAAAAGGCCATTATCGGAATAATAAATAATAACGCAAAATGGCCATATCGGCCGATAATTTATCGGCCCGATAATTATCGTGCATCCCTAATTTTGCACTTTGTTTTTTGCACTGCAACTGCAGTGTTTCTTTTTCAGTGTTTCAGAAATGTTCTTTTGAGAAGAAAATGTATCGGTTTGGCCGATTATTATGGCCGATATTCAACATTTTGCCGATTATCTGTATCGGCATTTTCATTGGCTGTTTGCCGATATAATAATTCAATAAAAAAATGCGCTAATTTGCAGCTGCTGCGGCTGGAAGGAGCCTCTCCTACAGTACTGTAGTTCCCTCTGTGTGATCTGGAGCAATGTCCCTCCCACAGCGCTATCTGATTGGTTACACATCGAGCAATAGCCTATCAGAGAGCTGCTCAGAGATGAAATCTGACACCTCAGTGCTCCAGCCTGCACAGAGGCAGGCCGTGGCCGTCTGAGCTGTGCTGCCTCTGTGGAGCGGACAGCGGACTTGACTAGTTGGCTGTTGCGACTGTGTGACAGTCACAGTGTTAAGGTAAAGCTGCAGATATTGCCATGCCGAAGTTGTACTAAAGTTAATATACATAATAATTACCTACGCTGACATTTCAAAAACACCACGATCTTATGAGCGATTCGTATGAAGCGCAGCCTCGCACAGTGCAAAGTGTGTGGAGATAGGTCTGTCTATAAGTGAGAGAGATGATTGTTGCAGTGATAACGATAAGATAACAGAGATTATTTGTGTACTGATAGCATATATATTTGAGTAACGTTGGTGCCTGCTGTGCAAGTGCAACTCAAACTTATCACCGTCCACCGCTGTTGAAGAGGGCAAAATAGCCTAGTAACCTCACAAAGCAGTGTATGGGGCACTAGTTTTTAATTCCATAGTAGCGTGCGTGTCCACGGTGTAGCGTCGCTCTTTTTGAATCAAATGGCCATGGTTGTCAGTAGCGAAGCTGTTTTATTGATCCAGCGCTGCGTGTCCGCGCTGCGTGTCCGAAAAATACATTGGCAGGCAGGCATGTCTGGGCAAGCTGCAGCGGACTTTTTTTCTGCTCTCTCTGACTCTCTCTCTGCTTGGAACAAGGAACCGAATAAACGAGGATGAGACATTACATCAGCGGATGCACGGATGAACGTGTTTGTTTCAGTATTCTCCTTTGAGAGCCTGGGGGTGAGGTTAGTGTCAGGTGTAAGCGGAGGGAAACCCTCTATTATTTTGTTACTGTAGTGAGTCGGTGTTAGTTTGTTAAAAGTATAAGTCCACAGCTTTATCTTGATAATGTGCCCAAGTCTCCACTAGATTGAACAAACACACACACACACACACACACACACACACATACACTTTGATTCATATCAATATTAATAGAGTGAATATTTTCAAATAATATTGTAGTTGGATAAACTGAAGAAAATGAATTTCAACAACGGGTCGTGTTATTCTAAATTTTGACACCAAGATTTAAATTTTTACTGCAAACATATATCGGTTCCAAAATATCGGTTATCAGTGTCTTTCATTGCCGATAATCGATATCGATATCGGCCCTGAAAAACCCATATCGGTCGACCCCTAGTTTTGACCCTGTGAGTCTGTTACCTTGCTAGCCATGTTTTGACCCTGTGAGTCTGTTACCTTGCTAGCCATGTTTTGACCCTGTGAGTCTGTTACCTTGCTAGCCATGTTTTGACCCTGTGAGTCTGTTACCTTGCTAGCCATGTTTTGACCCTGTGAGTCTGTTACCTTGCTAGCCATGTTTTGACCCTGTGAGTCTGTTACCTTGCTAGCCATGTTTTGACCCTGTGAGTCTGTTACCTTGCTAGCCATGTTTTGACCCTGTGAGTCTGTTACCTTGCTAGACATGTTTTGTTTGACCCTGTGAGTCTGTTACCTTGCTAGCCATGTTTTGACCCTGTGAGTCTGTTACCTTGCTAGCCATGTTTTGACCCTGTGAGTCTGTTACCTTGCTAGCCATGTTTTGACCCTGTGAGTCTGTTACCTTGCTAGCCATGTTTTGACCCTGTGAGTCTGTTACCTTGCTAGCCATGTTTTGACCCTGTGAGTCTGTTACATTGCTAGCCATGTTTTGACCCTGTGAGTCTGTTACCTTGCTAGCCATGTTTTGACCCTGTGAGTCTGTTACCTTGCTAGCCATGTGTTGACCCTGTGAGTCTGTTACCTTGCTAGCCATGTTTTGACCCTGTGAGTCTGTTACCTTGCTAGCCATGTGTTGACCCTGTGAGTCTGTTACCTTGCTAGCCATGTTTTGACCCTGTGAGTCTGTTACCTTGCTAGCCGTGTTTTGACCCTGTGAGTCTGTGTTACCTTGCTAGCCATGTGTTGACCCTGTGAGTCTGTTACCTTGCTAGCCATGTTTTGACCCTGTGAGTCTGTTACCTTGCTAGCCATGTTTTGACCCTGTGAGTCTGTTACCTTGCTAGCCATGTTTTGACCCTGTGAGTCTGTTACCTTGCTAGCCATGTTTTGACCCTGTGAGTCTGTGTTACCTTGCTAGCCATGTTTTGACCCTGTGAGTCTGTTACCTTGCTAGCCATGTTTTGACCCTGTGAGTCTGTGTTACCTTGCTAGCCATGTTTTGACCCTGTGAGTCTGTTACCTTGCTAGCCATGTTTTGACCCTGTGAGTCTGTGTTACCTTGCTAGCCATGTTTTGACCCTGTGAGTCTGTGTTACCTTGCTAGCCATGTTTTGACCCTGTGAGTCTGTTACCTTGCTAGCCATCTTTTGACCCTGTGAGTCTGTGTTACCTTGCTAGCCATGTTTTGACCCTGTGAGTCTGTTACCTTGCTAGCCATGTTTTGACCCTGTGAGTCTGTTACCTTGCTAGCCATGTTTTGACCCTGTGAGTCTGTTACCTTGCTAGCCATGTTTTGACCCTGTGAGTCTGTTACCTTGCTAGCCATGTTTTGACCCTGTGAGTCTGTTACCTTGCTAGCCGTGTTTTGACCCTGTGAGTCTGTTACCTTGCTAGCTGTGTTTTGACCCTGTGAGTCTGTTACCTTGCTAGCCGTGTTTTGACCCTGTGAGTCTGTTACCTTGCTAGCCGTGTTTTGACCCTGTGAGTCTGTTACCTTGCTAGCTGTGTTTTGACCCTGTGAGTCTGTTACCTTGCTAGCTGTGTTTTGACCCTGTGAGTCTGTTACCTTGCTAGCTGTGTTTTGACCCTGTGAGTCTGTTACCTTGCTAGCCGTGTTTTGACCCTGTGAGTCTGTTACCTTGCTAGCCATGTTTTGACCCTGTGAGTCTGTTACCTTGCTAGCCATGTTTTGACTCTGTGAGTCTGTTACCTTGCTAGCCATGTTTTGACCCTGTGAGTCTGTTACCTTGCTAGCCATGTTTTGACTCTGTGAGTCTGTTACCTTGCTAGCCATGTTTTGACTCTGTGAGTCTGTTACCTTGCTAGCCATGTTTTGACCCTGTGAGTCTGTTACCTTGCTAGCCATGTTTTGACCCTGTGAGTCTGTTACCTTGCTAGCCATGTTTTGACCCTGTGAGTCTGTTACCTTGCTAGCCATGTTTTGACCCTGTGAGTCTGTTACCTTGCTAGCCATGTTTTGACCCTGTGAGTCTGTTACCTTGCTAGCCATGTTTTGACCCTGTGAGTCTGTTACCTTGCTAGCCATGTTTTGACCCTGTGAGTCTGTTACCTTGCTAGCCATGTTTTGACCCTGTGAGTCTGTTACCTTGCTAGCCATGTTTTGACCCTGTGAGTCTGTTACCTTGCTAGCCATGTTTTGACCCTGTGAGTCTGTTACCTTGCTAGCCATGTTTTGACCCTGTGAGTCTGTTACCTTGCTAGCCATGTTTTGACCCTGTGAGTCTGTTACCTTGCTAGCCATGTTTTGACTCTGTGAGTCTGTTACCTTGCTAGCCATGTTTTGACTCTGTGAGTCTGTTACCTTGCTAGCCATGTTTTGACCCTGTGAGTCTGTTACCTTGCTAGCCATGTTTTGACCCTGTGAGTCTGTTACCTTGCTAGCCATGTTTTGACCCTGTGAGTCTGTTACCTTGCTAGCCATGTTTTGACCCTGTGAGTCTGTTACCTTGCTAGCCATGTTTTGACCCTGTGAGTCTGTTACCTTGCTAGCCATGTTTTGACCCTGTGAGTCTGTTACCTTGCTAGCCATGTTTTGACCCTGTGAGTCTGTTACCTTGCTAGCCATGTTTTGACCCTGTGAGTCTGTTACCTTGCTAGCCATGTTTTGACCCTGTGAGTCTGTTACCTTGCTAGCCATGTTTTGACCCTGTGAGTCTGTTACCTTGCTAGCCATGTTTTGACCCTGTGAGTCTGTTACCTTGCTAGCCATGTTTTGACCCTGTGAGTCTGTTACCTTGCTAGCCATGTTTTGACCCTGTGAGTCTGTTACCTTGCTAGCCATGTTTTGACCCTGTGAGTCTGTTACCTTGCTAGCCATGTTTTGACCCTGTGAGTCTGTTACCTTGCTAGCCATGTTTTGACCCTGTGAGTCTGTTACCTTGCTAGCCATGTTTTGACCCTGTGAGTCTGTTACCTTGCTAGACATGTTTTGACCCTGTGAGTCTGTTACCTTGCTAGCCATGTTTTGACCCTGTGAGTCTGTTACCTTGCTAGCCATGTTTTGACCCTGTGAGTCTGTTACCTTGCTAGCCATGTTTTGACCCTGTGAGTCTGTTACCTTGCTAGCCATGTTTTGACCCTGTGAGTCTGTTACCTTGCTAGCCATGTTTTGACCCTGTGAGTCTGTTACCTTGCTAGCCGTGTTTTGACCCTGTGAGTCTGTTACCTTGCTAGCCATGTTTTGACCCTGTGAGTCTGTTACCTTGCTAGCTGTGTTTTGACCCTGTGAGTCTGTTACCTTGCTAGCCATGTTTTGACCCTGTGAGTCTGTTACCTTGCTAGCTGTGTTTTGACCCTGTGAGTCTGTTACCTTGCTAGCTGTGTTTTGACCCTGTGAGTCTGTTACCTTGCTAGCCGTCAGACAAAAGAGTTGAGGTAGACTTTCTGTCACACATACAGTGCTGTGAGATAGAGCTAGAGACCAGAGTCAAATTCTTTCCCCTGACGAAAACCACTTCTCCAGTTGGTGGGGACTGCCGATACTGGCAAGCCTAGACAGCAGCAATTATTCTGTTATTTTCTGTCCTATGGCTCTGTTTTCTTGGAAAAATTGTGAACAAAGTCCTTTAGTTACAAAGAGAACATAGAATTTCCACAAAGAAAGAATGATTTGATTTCAATTTGATTTCGAGAGACAATACAAATGTACCCTTGAGGAGGATGTCCTAACAAACCTAATGAAATCAGTTAATAGTCGTCCTCAAAGACACCAATTAAAAGTAAACTGCTGCGAATGTCCGCTTCACAGGTCTGTTAAACATCAACATGAAAGTGTGGTAAAGCCTGCAGCACAAGAACCACCGCATGAGAAGCCTGTGTAAACCTCAGGCAGTTTAACCGCAGCCTGTGTAAACCTCGGGCAGTTTAACCCCAGCCTGTGTAAACCTCGGGCAGTTTAACCCCAGCCTGTGTAAACCTCAGACAGGTTAACCCCAGCCTGTGTAAACCTCAGGCAGTTTAACCCCAGCCTGTGTAAACCTCAGGCAGTTTAACCCCAGCCTGTGTAAACCTTGGGCAGTTTAACCCCAGCCTGTGTAAACCTCAGGCAGTTTAACCCCAGCCTGTGTAAACCTCAGGCAGTTTAACCCCAGCCTGTGTAAACCTCAGGCAGTTTAACCCCAGCCTGTGTAAACCTCAGGCAGTTTAACCGCAGCCTGTGTAAACCTCGGGCAGTTTAACCCCAGCCTGTGTAAACCTCAGGCAGTTTAACCGCAGCCTGTGTAAACCTCGGGCAGGTTAACCCCAGCCTGTGTAAACCTCGGGCAGTTTAACCCCAGCCT